>NW_028227261.1:97672500-98202500 GCF_978045245.1 Mus caroli
AGGCTGGCCTCGAACTCAGAAATCCGCCTGCCTCTGCCTCCCAAGTGCTTAAAATGCCGTGTGTTTAGTTGTTTATGTGGGAGGTATGTATACCGTTGTGCACTTGTGAAGGTCAGAGGACAACTTGCAGGAGTTGGTTCTCTCTTTCTACCAGGTGGGTCCAGGGACTGGAGCTTGCGTCACTCTGACCGATAACAGGACATTTCTAATTACAGCGGTGACGGGATATATATTTCTGAGTGAAAAGTTTGCAAAAGACAAACCTTTGCCTCTCCTCTCCTCAACCTTTTTCTCTGCTAGGGTGGTGACGATGTCATGGCCTGCGTCCATGATGACAATGGCAGAGTCCGCATACAGCACTTCTATAATGTGGGCCAGTGGGCAAAGGAGGTTCAGAGAAATCCTGCCCGAGATGAAGAAGGAGTTTTTGAGAACAACCGTGTCACCTGCAGGTTTAAGCGTCCCGTGAATGTTCCCAGGGATGAAACGATTGTGGACCTGCACTTGAGCTGGTACTACCTGTTTGCTTGGGGTCCGGCCATTCAGGGTAAGCCTATATTTCGGCCCCTCCACAGTTCACAGTTACGTGGAGTCCCACTGTTTATGCATGAGAGCCACAAGCACTCCAAGTATTCGACATGGAAAAGAGAGTATGGGTCCTCCCTTCAGAAGGTTCTAAAGAACTTACCATGCAAGGGGACTCCGGACAGAGTGCACATATGCATAGCTAGAGCGTGTAACTCAACATAGGATGAGCATGCAGTTCATGAAGCAGTCATGTGTCTGCTGTGGAGGGCAGATATTTCTATTTGCTCCTTACCCCATCCTGCAGAAGTCTAGATATCATTGCCCTCGTATTATAGAGTATAAGAAACCCCCTTGTGGTAGACAACTAATTAATGGTAGAAATAAAACTCACTTCCAGATCTTTCAGACTTGAAAGCCAGTAAACTCTTAACCACCATCCTTTTAGTAAGAAAATACTAAAGAGGAAAGAGTTTCTAGAGATTTCTCTAGAGTTTGACAGCAAGCATTAATTCTCACTTTATGGCCATTCTCATGGTCACAAATCAATCACAATAACCTCAATTTTAGCTCATTAATCCTCAAATATTAATGGAGATAGCAATAATCTAGCTATATTGATAAGTCAAGTCTTTTGCATATTAGAGGTCAGGGCTGAGACTGTGTTTCCCGATGCTGAGCTGTGGATGATGTCACTCCCTCTGGCAAAGCTCTCTGGTTGTTTCCTATCAAAGATCCGAGGGCATCATAAGAGACCTTTAAGAGGTTGCTTAAATCAAGTCATCTTGTGAGCTTGGGCAACCCAGTGGCCTTCCATCTAGGGCCTGACGAAGAGTGAAGGTGAGTTTGGTTTACAGTCCAGTATAGAGAACTTATTCTCTCTCTGGCCCCTAGGAATTTTACCTTTCTTCCTTGCTTTTTCTTTTTCTTTGAGCCAACTGGCTACTGTGCTGCACAAGCTAGAGCATAGCACTGCACCCAGATGACATCTGTCTTACTGTGTGCTCAGCAGCTTTTCATTGCTTCATCTGACCCCCACCCCCATTTCTTTCCATTGATTTAGAAAGTACATAATCTCCTCTTTGCCTTCTCTTCCCCTTCCCACCCATTGCCATGGGGGAAAAGCATTGGATGCCAGTAGATTGGTGGTAGCTTTCCATTCGTTTGCTGGTTTCCCAGAGTCACCCCACTGGATCTGCAATGGTACCCTTCAAGCCGTTTTAGTGTTCTGGGAAATAAATGAAATTTTAGCTTGGAGAGATGAATTCATTTCAAACAGTAAGATTGGTATCTGAAGATTTGAGTTCTTAGTACCGGTCTGCCCCATGGTAGCTGTGTAGGCTGTTATCTAAATTCAAACTTCATTTCCTTATACCTAAAGAGGGGGTCATAATGCCTGCCTCACACGGTTATTAGCTAGTGGGTGAGGATAAGCATGTGGAATTGCCTTAGTAAATGGAAAAATGCTGTACAGAAGTCCCATTCCATCTGTGGGAGATTTCACTGAGACTTCCAGTATTTACATTTGCCCCATACATGATGTATAAATTAGAATTCAGTATGAGCTGTATAGTGATACTACTAATAAAGCAATCATAAATAACAGTACACTGTAGTAAGTCATATAAAATGCCATCTTTTTCTCTTTTTAAAAATAACTTACTAGTCTGGAGAGATGGCTCAGTAGTTGAGGGCACTGACTGCTCTTCCAGAGTCCGGGTTCAGATCTCAACATCCACAGAACACCTCACAACTGTCTGTAACTCCAAGATCTAACACCTTCACACAGACCTGTAGGCAGGCAAAATACCAATGCACATAAAATGAAAAAAAAAAAACTAAAAAAAATCTTGGTGTCTCAAACTATTATTTTTGAACTGCAGTTGACTATGGTCATTGAAAGCAGAAAGAAACCTTGGATAATGGGGACTCTCAGATGTTTAGAAGATGGTCCTCTTAGAGTCTGACATCTGAGATTTGGAGGGATCCATGTTCATCTGGGTATGCCTGATAAGTTCCCTCCGGGTTCTCTTCTCACTGTTTCCAGACAAAACAGACCCATTCCCACCCACATGCTGGCCGCTGCTTTTCTTGTTTCCTGAGAGTTCTAACATCTGCCAGTTCTATTCCTGTCTCATAGCGGCATAGACTTTGGGCTAAATCTTGAAGGAATAGAAATTCTCTTTCTCTCAAGAAAGCCATGAACTGGAGGTGCATGGCATAGCCTAAGAGGCCAGTCAAGGACCAGTGAGTAAGGTCCTTACGTGTGAATTGAGAGTGGACCTTTTGGGGAGAACCCTCCCTGCCAGCGGGGAGAAACTGTGTGGGAGGAGGCCAGCATGGACTCTCAGTACACCGTGTCTGGCCGAGCTCCCAGAGAGAAAGGACTGTAAAAAGCCCACTCGGTGCAAACCAGACTGATAGAGCAGACCTGGACGTTCAGCTGCTCTGGAGCCTGAGGCAGAAGGATCACAAGTTCAAGGCTTGTTTGGGCTCCAGGGTGAGTTCAAGACCAGCCTGACAAGCTTTTTGAGACCCTATCTCAAAGTAAAAAGCAAAACTAAAAGAAAGTTGGCAAGCTGAAGCTATATAGCCCAGTGGTAGATGTTTGCGACCTGGGTTCAAACACTCCAAAAACCTTAATTAAGCTCCACTCCTGGGGAAACCTTTCCATTGACCTCTCATGCCTTAGTTTCCCTAACCCAGGCTTAATTGTTTTTTTTCCAGGAAGTCAGACATAACTAATCAACTTTACCTCAACAAACATTTTTTTTAGCATTCCTTATTTAAAAAAAAAAAAAAAGATTTATTTAGTTTATGTATATGAGTACACTGTAGTTGTCTTCAGACACACCAGAAGAGGGCATCAGATCCCATTGTACACAGCTCGCTCGGCATGGTGGCACATGCCTTTAATCCCTGCAACGGGAAGGCAGAGGTGGTCGGATCTGAGCTCAAGTTCCAGGCTAGCCAGGACTACACAGAAAAACCTTCTCTCAAAAAAAAAAAAAAAAAAATCATAGAAAGAAAAAGAAAGGAAGCACTCTTGGTTGAAGCAGTTCTCTTGCCTTAGTCTTGCTGGAATCTGCAACCACAGATGTGCACCATAGCTCATAGCTTGAGGGAAAAAAAAAACAAACAGCTTCTTACAATTTCTCTTTATCATTTTACTTCTTTAGTGCTGAGGATTAAACCAGAGGCCCTCAGACTTGAGCCGTCCTCTCTGCCGCTGACCTGTGCAATCAGTCCTTAAGCATGGTACACACACACAATCTCTTTCTTCACCTGGTGACCAGGTGGAGAAAAGTCCCATCCAAGGACTCGTTAGATGAGTTATTTTTTCCAAACTGTTCTTCTCTGATCTTCTTGAAATATCCCTGACATCTGGAATGCCAGTCTCTTTTGGCTAGGAAAGTCCCTCCCTCTCCCGTACTCTTTTCCTTTCTTTTTTTTTTTTTTTTAAAGATTTATTTATTTATTACATGTAAGTACACTGTAGCTGTCTTCAGACACACCAGATGAGGGAGTCAGATCTTGTTCAGGATGGTTGTGAGCCACCATGTGGTTGCTGGGATTTGAACTAAGGACCTTTGGAAGAGCAGTCGGGTGCTCTTACCTGCTGAGCCATCTCACCAGCCCTCTTTTCCTTTCTTTATTCTTTCCCTCATCCCTGTGGTTCAGTCATGTTTGTGTACAGATGAGGTCAGAGTAAGATATCAACTGTCTTCCTTTATTATGCTCTGCCTATTTTCCCTATTTCCTTCCTTCTTTCCTTTTTTCTTCCTTTCTTTTTTTTTTTTTTTGAGATGGGGGTCTCTCTAAATGGTCTTGGCTATCTTGGAACTTACAACTCACTGTGGTTCACCTACCTTCCCAGTTCTAGGATTCAAGTGCCCAGCTTACCTTATTTCTTGAGATAGAGTCTCTTACAGAACTGGAAACCGGCCTCTTTGGCTATACCAGCCTGCTGGCCAATGACCTCTTAAGACTCTTCCCTGCCTTTGCTCCCCAGTGCTCAGGTAATGCATTCATACGTACACACTCGGCTTTTTACATGGGTGTTGGGGATTCAAATTTATGGCCTTGTGTCCTCATGCTTGCAGAATAAACAGTCCGACCTACAGTGCCGCCTCCCTAGCCAAAGGCTAGCTCACTCATAATAGCCCACAGGCAATGACAGATGGCTTCCACTTATGTGCTGTCCAGAGTTTCTGATCTGTATCTGCAAGATTTGGGGCTGCGGAGGTAGCTCAGGGAGAGAGCATTTGCTTAGCGTGCTTGGAGCCTTAGGTTTACCACTGCCCTAAAGATTTGAGGAGGCAGAATCAGTAATGCTTGCTGTGTGTATTAAAAATATCGCCTGTCCCCTCTCAGACTGGAGAGATTACTCGGGTTAAGATCATATGCTGCTATTGCAGAGAACACAAGTTCAGTTACAAGTGCCCGTATCAATCAGGTCTCCTCTCTCTCTCTCTCTCTCTCTCTCTCTCTCTCTCTCTCTCTCTCTCTCTCTCTCTCTCTCTCACACACACACACACACACACACAGAGTGAGTTAAAAATAAAATAAATCTTTTTAAAAACTTAAATGTTTAAAAAAATAAAAATACATTTTTTTTTCATTTGAAATCAAGAAGTTTGAATTTATTAGAGACAAGTAGAAACCCATTCAGTTCACACAAGTAAATATTAAGACTGGCTGCCACAGGACAGAGAGAACAGTAGGTTGTCTGATCTCGGGGTGACTGCAGATCAATAAGAACTCTCTTGATGTAAAGAGAAACGATTTCTGTGCTCTCCGTCATATGAGCAGTTGCAGAGAGTTCTGATGATGGCTCTGTACCTGAATCCAGATTTTATAAACATATGCATTTAGTGTTTGTCTCTGCCCTTTAATTCTGTGCTGCTTTTGATGGGTCCTCCCCTACTTCTATGTTAAAGGCGCCATCACTCGTCACGACATAGACTCTCCACCGGCTTCAGAGCGCGTTGTCAGTATTTACAAGTACGAAGACATTTTCATGCCGTCGGCTGCCTACCAGACCTTCTCCTCGCCATTTTGTCTGCTTCTCATTGTCGCCCTGACCTTCTACCTGCTGATGGGAACCCCTTAACCACCGCCGCCAGCCACAGACTAGATGGAGTGAAAAACCTTCAGTATATATTTTTCAGTAACCGCCTGTATAATTTTCGCTTCTATGATATAAAAACAAATCATGGTTTCAACATTTTCGTGAGAAGAAAAAAAAAAAGCGCAAGCCTTTCTCCTAGTCAGGCAGGATTGTCAAGGCAACGCTACTTTCGGGGAGCACTTAAAACATTTGCAAACACTTCCAAATATGTTCTCTGTTTGAGCTTTACAATGTCTATGCATTGGCTTGGTAAAACTGTGAGGGCCTTCATATTGATTTAAACCCAGACAAAGGGTGCCTTTTGCTGACCCACGTGTCTCACAGCCTTGGCTAACATGATCAGACAACATACAGTAAGGTAGGAAGAACTAGACATGGAAAGTAGACCTCAGAACAGTCTTGGCTTTGCTTTCAGTCCTGAACAAGAGGGTCACTTTGCATGTGGCCGTGGAGATCTTTATAGGATGTCATGGTGTATCATCAGGCGCTCGAGAACATTTCTGTAGAGCGTAAATGCTTTTAGATAGTCACACGGTTGGTGGGGAGTATGGGAGAGATTCTAGGGATAAGCGAGTGGTTTGTATTTATCTAAAACATCTTCTCAATTAGTGTGGAGTTATGGAAAAACGATTTTATATCGCTGTTAGGAAAGATTAAAAATGTGGATGTCCCTGAAGCTGTAAAATTATTATAATGATTAAAAATAGAATTCTTAGTAGTTAGAATTTGCTCTCGTCTGCCACTGTATTCTACCAAGTAAGGTGTTCATGGGTGACTGTAGCCAATGGTGTTTTTCAAGTACGCTAAGTATAATTGAATATCCATGATAACTGAATAGTCATCTTAAGGAAAACAAGGCATTTTAATCATATATCAACGTTTTTAAAGGCTGTAGACACCAGCAGCAAAAGATGGGGCAGGGGGCCTAAGGTAAATGTACCAAGAGTATATGTTTAAAATGTTCAATTCTTTGTTTCCTTTTGTCAAAAGAGCCAGAGACTCTTTTAGTCCAAATACCTATGCTAGCAGCCTGCCAAGAGGCGAGAGTGTAGCTGTGGGCGCTTACACCGCTGGGCCAGTCCCATCGTGGCATTCCAGAATTCTCTGATTTTTTTCCCATTGCTTCGGAGCTGGCTCCAGCTTTATAGGTGAGCAACAGCAGATTATAGTTTCTAAGATTGTCTCCAAGATTCAGGTCAGAGGTGAAGGTCTGCGTGTGGGAAAGTGTTCAGATTCTTCTGGGCTGGCGCCAAAACAAAGTAAGTATTGCTACTTTGTGACACCGTCCACACCCGGTTTCCAACTAAGGGTTCAAGCAGAAGGCCTCACCTCACTCCAATTATCTCTTCACTAAGCCCTCTGGTCTTACTCAGGCTTGGCTCCAGCATGGCCGTGCACCAGCTTTGCAGCATTAGGGGCTGGTTTAGAAGTGAGGGTTGGGAGTAGATAGAGACACCCTTGTAGTAAAATAAGAAGCCCAATATTTTTATAACCCTCATGTGTACAATAGTCGATCTACAACTAGCAGAGCCAATAGAGACAGACTTCAGTTATGAGTAGGAGCAGAGCCCTTGTGTTCACATCATGTCTTCCAAAACATAAATGACAGAATCCTTAGTGACTTTGTTGGTTTTGCTTTTCCATGGACATCAGCTGGCATTTTCAACAATAAATCATTGTCCTAGAATAAGCATTTATAGACTAGGGATGCATTGCAACGGTTGACCACAGAGAGCCTGATAGGCCTGCTGAAGTTAAAAGCAGCTAAACTCAAACTAGTTCATTCTTACCTACCGTAAGAGAAAGACCTTCACCCCTCCACTCTTTCTCTCTCCTCCTGCAGCCTCCTGACTCCTGGCTGCTGCTATCTCAAGCACACACCACAGATCGGACAGTGCGTTTTCCTTTCTAATATGATGTTTGTCCTGAGGGAGAAGCCTATCAATGGTTTTTGCTTAAAAAGAAAAAATGCCCAAGTGGAGTATAAGTGGCAGAAAAACGTACACTAGTTTAATGCACTTATCTTGCAAGAGGCAGCCTAGGTTAAGGGAGGCGACATGACTTTCTCCACCTCATGCAGAGTCATTAAAACTTCTATTAAATAGAACCTGCTATCCATACTTAAACCAACTGGGTGCCTTTGCCTGCCTCCTGGTACTTCACATCGAGTAGAGAACTTCTTACACTGTATTTGAGGAAAGAAACACAGATTAAGAAAGAAAGAAAGAAAGAAAGAAAGAAAGAAAGAAAGAAAGAAAGGAAGAACATTTTCTCTTTTTATTTAAGGTTTATTTATTTCTTTTATGTATATGAGTGCTCTATCTGCATGTACACCTGCGTGCCAGAAGAGGGCTTCAGATCATACTGTAGATAGTTATAATCCACCATGTGCTTACTGGGATTTGAACTCAGGACCTCTGGAAGAGCAGACTGTGCTCTTAATTGCTGAGCCATCTCTCTAGCCCCCACATTTAACTTTGTATCACTTTATTTTCTGCTTTTAAAATAATTTTAGTACTCTTGTCTTCTCTCTCTGTCTCTCTCTGTGTCTCTGTCTGTCTGTCTCTCTCTCTACTCCCCCCTTTCTTTTCAGCACTGGGGACATACCCAAGGCATTGTACACTGAGCTACATCCCCAGTTCATTTTAGGACAGCTAATGATTTTCAAACTAATGTGTAGAATAGATATGATTGGAAGAATGCATTGGTTAATTTTTAAATATGACTTTTTTACAGACTTGGTCTGTCTTACAGCATGAAACTCCATATAGTGTGACACTTCTTGTCCCACTATAGTCAAACATGCATTTGGAGAACATTCAGAAGCCACATTCAGTTACCTTGGGTTGGTTTCTGTCCTTAAAGAAACCAGAATGTTTGACACCTGAGGATGGGTTTCCATCCCAGCAGAATCACACTTTCTTGCACTGCCTAGATTCGGGATTTTTGTCTGACGTGACATTAGCATTGAGGTTGAATGCCATTCTTTGTTCTAGCGCAGGAGTTCTTACAATTTTCTTCTAAGGGTCCAGGCTGTAAATATTTGAACTTTGAACTTGTGTTGCAGCTGCGCTACCCTGCTCAAAAACAAACAAGCATGGCTGTGCTTTAGTAAAACAACTGAAATTCGAGCTTCATTTACTTGGCAGATACCAAAAGGGTCTATTAAGTTTCAAAAGCTATTGGAAAATGAAAAAAATTTTTTTTAGTTTAAAAAAAAATTTTGTAGTTTACAGGCTGAACAGACACAGGAAGTAGGTTGGGCTGGGCTTGTGGACTCTGGTTTTCCCACAGTGGCTTTAGTCATGGGCCTACTATTTATCCAGTCATTTATAAAGCATATCATTAGGAACTTATCATTATCTAGATGTAAAACTATTTTTTTTTTTTTTTTGGTTTTTCGAGACAGGGTTTCTCTGTATAGCC
Source organism: Mus caroli (assembly GCF_978045245.1). Lineage (NCBI taxonomy): Eukaryota > Metazoa > Chordata > Mammalia > Rodentia > Muridae > Mus > Mus caroli. The sequence continues at coordinate 97,681,583 of NW_028227261.1, forward strand.
CTGGCTGTCCTGGAACTCACTTTGTAGACCAGGCTGGCCTCGAACTCAGAAATCCACCTGCCTCTGCCTCCCGAGTGCTGGGATTAAAGGCGTGCGCCACCACGCCCGGCGTAGATGTAAAACTATTAAAGTTGGGGAATAATTTGTTTTAAAATGACTTACAGTTGGTTTGCTGATATAACTGAATAACATAGTGGCATCCTTGCACATGTATGCTATCAAGTGTCTCCTGGAGTCGGCACAAAAGAGGTAACAGTGAGGAACGTCTCGGTCAGCAACAGCTTTGTTTTGCCTGAGGTCTGGCAGCCATTAACGTGTCTCACTGCGGGGCTACTCTTTTGGTGAACATTTCTACGCTTAGAGTAATTTATTTCCATGTAGAATTTTTTGAAAGAAATATCATATGGGCATGAGAGTGTTTTATACATGTTGCACATATAGCTCATTTAATCAAACAATGCGTGGGAGCCAGCATACCAGGTCACCTGCTAAGGTGACTGTAGTTGACTGCTGTACATCCATCCATCCATCCATCCATCCATTTTCTCCATCCAAGTGCATAGTTAGTGAGCAGGTGGATTATTGTCAGTGTGTTTATATGTATATACACTTTGTACATATGTGACAGATGGGAGTGTATTTATACATAAACATGCACACATGCGTGAAGGCATACCATGAATATTAAATATTTTTGTCAGGGTTGGCTCTTTTTCTGATCTCTTGTATAGTTTAAAACTGGGAGATAAAACATTGTGTGTGTGTTACAAGCATACTTACCCTTGAATTTTTGTTAGTTCATAGAAAGGATTCCTGGATCTTTTATTAAGCCTTGACTCATCGTATTCAACCTTATAGAAATCATGAAGAACGTATATGCACTGTTGCTTAATTTAACTTTTCTGTATGGATAACTGGCATGTTACATGGTAGCCTAAACATGTTTTAAGTTGCATTAATTTTCCTCCTCTACTTTATCATTCACTGAGCAACTTGTGTCGTTTCAAGTTGGATTTCCTTGTGTCTTTATTTAGCAGATGACTTGTATATGATTTCCTTTGCCTGAAAATAGTAGTTAGGGAAATAAGAGCTTAAATATGCCTGGCCATGGAAAACTTATGTAAATCTAGCCTGGGGCAGGGGCGTGTTCTGTTGAAGAATATACCAATGACCGGGTAATGTTTTCAGTTTTCTCTCAGATATTTGCTATTAGGTGAGTAACAGTCCAGTCGGATTCTTCTGGAATGTAACCATTCTCTAAGTGTGCTGAATAGTCAGTGGGTGTGGCACTCCCGGGTCACTAAACGCGTGGTGCTGCTTCCTGGACTAGAATGCCCTGCCCCCTCGCCCGCCCTGGAAGAGTGACTGCAGCTTCCCCACACGCCTTACCCCCACTGATGCATCGACATGCTGGAGCAGTCTGGCTCCACAAAGTACCAATACAGTTTTTTTGAGACTGCCTACAAAATACTATTTTGTTAAAACTATGCCTTTAAATAGGCACCGATGGGTTATATTTGTTTTATAAAAAGTTGTGTACCTAATGTTCAATCGTGATTGATTTTGAGATTATATATAAATGTATATTTATAAGCCTGTCTTATGTGGATTTTTACTCTAAGAAGCGTGACACATTACTAATAAAGATATGGGTTTCTATTTATGTAAAGTCATTGTAGCAACACTCCTAACTGCTACCTGAGTGGTGATCCTGTTCATTGGCCACCATACATACTTTTAATCTTTAGAATGTTAATGTTATACTCAGAATATATTAACCAAGATGAAACTTTAAAAACATAAACCCTCAACATGATTTGAAAATCTTCCTGTTGATATAATTAAAACTAGTTTATAATTCCTTATGCCTTTGTTCTGGCGCACTCTTTGAATTTTCTACTTCTTTTGTTTGGGTGTTATTTACTTGGAGATTTTTCTTTTCTCCATTCTTCCTGAATCCTTATAGATCTTGAGAAAGATGGCAACCCATCTTGTCTGGCAACGAGGAAAGCTGTGTTGCTGAAGTCACCTAAAAGTCCCTGAAACAATATGTAAAAGTTAGTTTAGGGAAAGCTTCAGTTTGCTGCCTTAACAAGCAGTAAATGGTGGCCTATAATCTCATTTCAAGTGTATCAGCCATTGTATTGCATATATCTGGCTTTAAGACTTTCAATTTAAAAGTCCTTACTTAAAGCTTAGTTTCACTGAAGAACAAGTAGAGGGGTTGGTGAGGTGTCTCAGTGGTTAGTGCACTTGCTTGCTGCCATGCCTCATGACCTGAGTGTGTGTGGTCCTCAGAGCCACCTGGTAGAAGGAGAACTAACTCCCACAAGTCGTCCTCTGAGCTCCATGCACTTGCATGTGTGCACACACGCTAAGTAATCAAATGTGGTTTAAAGGGGAAGAACAGGTAGAGTATAGCTGTCGAGGCTAGCGAGTCTTGAGGAGGAAGAGAAATTGCAGTAGCTGAGCTCCTGATTCTCCTGGGACTGGCTGAGAAGCTATAGCGGCTACGGTGGTACCGAGAAGCTCTTGTGTAGTTAAAATCCAGAGCAATCCAGAGCAGGGGGTCCTCCCCGAGCTTGCAGGCAGGAAAGCAGGCGAGGATATTGAAGTTAAGATTTAAGCTGTGGTGGGCTGAACGCGTTTCCTTAGTATTTCCGGCTGAAGCTCTAATCGCCACTGTGATAGCCCGGGAATTTGGCATACAGGGTGTGACTGACGAGGAGGTGGGGAAACTTCTGTGATGAGATTAGTGTCTTTATATGAAGAGACAAGAAAACCCTTGTCGGGGGCTGGTGAGATGGCTCAGTGGGTAAGAGCACCCGACTGCTCTTCCGAAGGTCCAGAGTTCAAATCCCAGCAACCACATGGTGGCTCACAACCATCCTTAACGAGATCTGGTGCCCTCTTCTGGAGTGTCTGAAGACAGCTACAGTGTACTTACATATAATAAATAAATAAATCTTTAAAAAAAAAAAGAAAAAAAAGAAAACCCTTGTCAGAACTTGATCGTTCTGATTCCTTGGTCCTTGACCTCCTAGTTTCTATGTCTATTTGCGCCATCTACTCAAAAAGTAATTTTGGGAGAGCAGCCCAAACTGACAAAGACAAAGTAGGCAGTGGATAGAGGGATCCCCAAGAAAGGAGAGGACAATGTAAGGAGAAAGATCAACAGGGCCCAGGCTTAGGAATGTGACCTCTGTGACTTAATGCTCCAAGGTATGCTAATCAGATAGTGACATTCCTCCACCCACCAGCTTCCTGGGTTCAAAGAGTGTTCATTCAAAGAAAGTCACCCTGACCATTACCGGAACCTGCTATGCAAATGTGCAATTGTTAGGGGCTCTTAGAAACTGAGAGTTAACAGGAACAATTACCAGGAATTCCTTGTGACTCTTGTGACTTTGCACTTCCTTGGGACTCTTAACTGATACCTTTGGTATTTTCCGACAAAGCCCTCCCCACTTCCTTGAGTTGTGGTTTCTTCCTTTAAATACCCCCTTACCCAGCTACTCGGGGCGCCACGGTCCTCTACCCCTGCGTGGTGTATGACCGTGGGCCCGAGAGCGCTCTTGAATAAAAATCCTCTTGCAATTTGCAGCAAGACTGTTTCTTGTGGGTGATTTTGGGGTGTCGCCTCTCCTGAGTCAGAACGTGGGGGAGTCCTCACGTTGTGGGTCTTTCAAACAAAAACACGTTCTGAGAATGTTCTCTCCAGGTGAGTGAGTGAGTGACACTGTCGACTCTTCTCCTTCCCATAAGGTTCCAGTGATAAATCAGTGTTCCAGTCCACCAAAGTTCCCTCAAGTAACCAATATGTTTATTAGGCTTACTTACACAGCATGAGTGAGGGGTTACCAGCAGGAACATGGGTGACTTTAAAACAGAGGTGCTGGGAGGGAGGTCTGAACCCAAAATGAACAATGGCTGTGCAGGTGAATCCTCACTCAGTTAACCTCCCTCAGCCCATATACTAGCTCTATTGGGAGACCATAAGCATTTTGTGCAGAATTGCATACAAATATCTGGGAGGGTAGATATTCAGTGAACCTTCCATCTTTCTGTGAAGGAATGCCATCAGACTACAAGGCTGGCTAGGATGGTCTGCACGCAGGCAGAGCTGGTCTTATGAAGATGGTGGTTGCTCTGCTCAGAGGGTAGTCCTGTGCAACACAAGTATTTAGCACACTCATGGAAGGGTTTGTAGAAACACTTGGAAAACTCTATGACAGGCACATTGTTGGGTAAAGACTCTCGCTGCTACTGTTACATCTTGAAGGTTGTATTTATACAGGATTTATACAGGGGGAATGAGTGGGCCACAGATTGTTCAAGAAACAACTTTAGGCAGGGAGTCATTTTGAGGGCTACTATCAGGATCTCACCATGTCCCCTCCCCCTCCCCAAGTAACTACAACAGATACAAGGCTGAGAAAATACCTTGATTCATACAACTGGGATGTCAGGAGCAGCGTGCTCTCAGGGTCAGCTTATTGGCCTGATCCTGTTCTAATTCCACTGTAACCAGGATACCCAGGAGGCTGGGCTTCCCCAAGGAAGTTGTACTTAGTGATGACACCAAAGAGAATCTTAAAAGCATGGCCTACTAGAAGACACGCACTAGAACACAACATGCCCCATGAGATTTGAGCGGACTTGGGTCCCTTTTTCAAATTTAGTTTAGGTTGTTATCAACCCCCCAAACAGCACTCATCTCAAAAGGAATAAGACATAATTTTTCTGGAGCAAAATGTGAGTTATTATAGCCTAGGACCATGCACTCAGGTTGCCCTAAAGGACACACTTCAGAATAAAAGTGGTTACAAGAGGTTTTTATTAAAGAACAAAGGTCACTGGGCAGTGGCGGCACACACCTTTAATCCCAGCACTCAGGAGGCAGAGGCAGGTGGATCTCTGAGTTCGAGGCCAGCCCAGTGTATAGTGCAGTTTGTCTTTGCTGCTTTGTGGGTTTTTCCGCACCCTCTAACCACACCCTCATTTCAGCCCATCACTAGATAGGAGAGAAAGAAGGATAGAAGGGAAAAGAGAGAGATAGAGATCCCTGAATCTAATTTCTTCTTGTTTTCTCTTTGCTTGTAGCTGGTCTTTGCTACTTTGTGGGTTCTTCTCTTTCCCATTTTTTTTTTAAGATTTATTTATTTATTATATGTAAGTACACTGTAACTGTCTTCAGACACTCCAGAAGAGGGCGCCAGATCTCTTTACGGATGGTTGTGAGCCACCATGTGGTTGCTGGGATTTGAACTCTGGACCTTCGGAAGAGCAGTCGGGTGCTCTTACCCACTGAGCCATCTCACCAGCCCCTCTTTCCCATTTTTTATCCCTCAGTTTCACACTTATCACCAGATAGGAGAGAAAGAAGGATAGTGGAGAGACAGAGAGACATAGAGATCTCTAAATCTAATTTTGGTTTTTGTTTCTTTGAGCATGACTACTAACAAACCATAATCAATGCCCCCTTCCCCTGATGACCAACAACCACCTGCCCTACCTCCTAGGGCACTAGCATTTATATACCCTCTGAAAATTTCCCAGAATTCCAAAGGTCACACAATTGTAGAAACTATCTGCAGCTGGCAAAGCCATGCCTCTGCTAGAGTACAAGGCAAATCATAGTCAGCTGCTGGGAAATATCCCTATATCCCCCACACCTGAGATGAAAACAAAAACATATTCTTATAGTATATCTGTTTTTTTGTTGTTGTTTTTTTGTTTTTTCGAGACAGGGTTTCTCTGTGTAGCCCTGGCTGTCCTGGCACTCACTTTGTAGACCAGGCTGGCCTCGAACTCAGAAATCCGCCTGCCTCTGCCTCCCGAGTGCTGGGATTAAAGGTGTGCGCCACCACGCCCGGCTCCTTGTTTTGTTTTATTCAAAGAAAAAACCAGCAAAATTCCAGAATTGTCACCAGACTATAGAGTGAGTTACAGAACAGCCAGAGCTACACAGAAAAACTCTGTCTTGGGGGGCAAAGACATAAATTTAGGCATTAACCAAAAAACATTAGTAGGGTACAAGTAGGTAAGTTATATCAAGGAAGGGAAAACTCTACTCAGTATTTAGATATTCTCCGATGACATTCTTAGCTTTTGGATGGATAAGACCTAGTGGGTTGCTAAAACTATATTTTAAAGGTTTTACCTTATGGTTAGAAGATGTTAGGTTAAACACAGGGGTGGGCAATGAGTGGCCATTAAGGGGACTATAAAAACAGCCAAGACAATCTGGCTCTGAATCTGCAGTGTTAACTCTCCACAATTACGAAGTTGTAGTCAAGTTTTCAGCCTTGTAGCATCTTCCACACAGGTGTGGCTTTTATCACCGTGTCTCCCAGCTCTGCAACTCTATAGAGTCCTACAGCTCAGTCCTTTGACTCCTGGCAACCAGATGTGTGTTTGAAAGTCTCAAGATCATGCAGGAAGCACAAACCGGCCATTGGGAAATGAAAGCACACATTCATTCTCTTGCTTGGTACCTTTTGAGCTCTTACACCGGATCATGAATATCCTTGGCTGTGCCAGGTCATAGACACACAGAACTGGAGCAGATCCAGTTTCTGCTCTGTAGGAGCTCTGTAGGAAGACAGATACATCAACCAGTAACTTTGACAGCAGCATGCTGAGTCCTAGGGGAGGTGAAAACCAACCAACCAACCCAGAGTATTACAGGAGGCCGTACAAATACTTCTCAGTTTATAACACCTCAGTTTCTCTTCTATTAGAGTTATTTTCTTCACTGCAAATTCTACCCGATGCCTGCCAGTTCTCTTTGGCCGTTAGAACCCTTTTGAAAGGTGCAGCAAGTTCCCTTTCCATTGAGACTTGGGAACAGAGTATAGTAGGATGACAGAATCTCTTCCATTTGCTGAGCTGGGGCCCCAACACAATTCAGGCAACACTCACAGGCCTTGTGCCCTTTGGTAAAGAGTTTGCTATGTGACTTATTGTTTACAGGAACTTAGGTTTTGTAGTTGAGAGATTTGCCGGCTTGAGGGATCATTTGGATGCACTTTGAGCCCATTTTGTTAGGCGACAGGAAGCCAGACCGAAAGTAGCCACCCACGGAGGAAGCTTCCCTGTGGAACCAGTACAAGTGACTGGTTCAAGGCTTGAGTGACAAAAGGCACAGATTCTCTAAGCTCTTCCTCTACTCTGCTTTGGCTCCATAGGGATTAGAAATTTGGAGGATGGAATGTCAGAAGCACTGCCCATCTTATGCTGGGCACTAGACTCTGAGCTTTGAACCCAGGGTAGCATGGGTGTTCGGTGCTGACTCACGTCTCTGAGCACATGTCAAGCACCTCCCATTCCCAAAAGGTTTTAGCTATGAAGGTGAAGCCTTGTTATATAAAGAGCAGCTCAAGTCAATGAATATGTGCACTGACAGCAAATCCGACTATAATTTGCGATGGTGATATCAGGGGGTCTGAACAAAGCAGTTACATAGCTCAGTAAAATGTTTATACAACTGACACAAACATTTTCTGACTGAGACTTCAAAGACCCTAGACCTATGAGCAAGATGGAAAGGAGAAAGGAATTCCTTTTTCTTCCCGACCCTTGCCCCCCCCTCCACCCCCACCCCCGCCTTACTGAATCCTTTTATATCCAGGACATAGTTAGCGATGTTCCTTCATATGAAAACTACCATATTTATGTTAGAACAGAAAGAGAAGACACGCTGAAAGTAATATGAACGAACGTTTACTGAGAACAGGAAATAGCTATCTCTTATGGTGGACTCCTCCCACACTGAGTAAAGGCCAGCTCTCTGTCTTTCCCTTCCTCCCTCTCTCCACTTATATCTCTTCCTTCTGCCTCTTTCCCAAATAAAAATCCTCTTCACTGTATTTTATAGGAAGCAGGCTTGGATCCCAACACTTTTTCCTTAGGGCGGAAGAACCACCCCCCCACCCCACCCCCACCCCCCGCACTGCTCAGGGCTTGTTTTTTTCCACAAGCACCCTGTAGTGAGAACTCTGATTTCCATTATCCCTTGCCAGAGAGAACATTGCAGTGGGGAACTTTGCTGACCTGACCCCCCCAGGTACTAAAAGCAAAGAGTGGCTGTTTAACATTCTGCTATAGGTATTCTGAGGTATTTAGATTGCCCCCATACTGAGGCTCCTAAATCTGTATGAGGCACAAAGGGTTAATACTCACAGCACATTATGGTTCTCTAAGGAACTGTACATGTGAGTATAAGTTCCCTAGAAATTCAGCCATGATTACAGATTCTGTAACATTTCAGCTGTTGCTGTAACCCAGGTGTCATCCATTAGGAATCTAGGAAGTGAGTGAGGAAGGCAAGGCTTGCCTGTGTGAATAGTATTCTTCCCAGCTGGAGTAAGAGGTGGAGCTCAGAGGTAAATTAGCAGGGATGGGAGGAAATAGGGCAGTTCTCCGCGTCCCTCAGAGAGCCAGTGGAAGGGCTTACATGCTTAGGAAGACATGTGTGAAGCTCGGTATATATACACCGTTTTAGTATCGTTTTCCTGAAGTCAGTCTTGTATGTATCTACCCGTGTTGAATTAAATGTGACAATCACACAGTTTACCACTGATCTACACCCATAGCCTTTCAATAGATACTATCAAAGGGCTCCTAACAGGATCCCCTGTTCAGTTCAGTTAGCATAGACAGAAGAACTACACAATAAGCGTCCACAGTGTGAACCGGCTTCACCTACTTGGAAGCTGTACGAGGCCAGGTACTTAATTTCTCTGCGCCCCTTATTTTCTACAAAACAAGACTAGTAGCATCTCTGTAGGGGTGTTCTAAAGATAAAATGAGTTGGTAGGAGCCAAGCACCTAGACCAGGCAATAGCTACTTAAAACCCTGTCATATACACGAGAGAACACTTTAAAAAGTGTTTAAGAGTGTGTATTATTTTTCCAAAGGACCCGAGGTCTATTCCCAGCATCCAAATAAGGCTGTTCACAACCTCCTGTAACTCTGTCTGTGGGGATTAGACACTTCTGGCTTCTTTGGTCACCCACACATGTTACATACGCACGATTAAAAATAAGTATTTATTAAATAAATCAGTTAAACTAAGTCTGTGCATCAGTGTTTTTAGACATACAGCTTGTGTTTTCCATCTCTGAAAGAGTCTCTTTTGAGATCCTGTCTCCGGAAAAGTTGACATCAATTAAAGTATTCGCCCCCCCCCACTCCCAATCCCATTTTCTTGGACCTCCTCAAAACTTGTTACCTGGTCCCTGCGGGACCATTGGGCCCAAGGGCGGAGGCATTTGCGTTCAGCCTCTTGGGAGTTGTAGTTTCCTTAGGTTCTGGCGCATGCTCCACCGCAGACTGGGAACTACAAAACCCACAAACCCTCGCTGCACCGCCCGCCTCCGCCTCGCGCTCCTCGCCAGCTCGCAGCCCCGCCCCTCGGTCCAGGCAGAGGCGCGATGGCCGACCGCGGCGGCCCTGCCGAGGCGCCCAGCCCGCGGGGCTCTCCCCGGCCAGAGTCCCGGGCCCCGCGTACGGTCGGGCCGGGCGAGACCCCGCGTACCGCGGCGCTGGCGCTGCGCTTCGATAAGCCCATCAAGCAGGCTTTCTACAACACGGGCGCCGTGCTGTTCGTGTGCCTGTGCTGCGGCGCCGCGGTGCTCGTGTACTTCATCCTCGAGGCCTTCCTGCGGCCGCTGCTCTGGGCCGTGCTGTGCGGCACTTTCCTGCATCCGTTCAAGAGCTCGCTTACGCGCCTGGGCCGCCTGTGGCTGCGGCGCCTGCACCGCGCGCACACGCCCATCGTGCTGGCCGCGCTGCTGCTGCCGCTCTGCTTCGCCGACTACGGCGTGGAGGCGCTGGGCGAGCAGGCGCTGCGCCGCCGCCGCCTGTTGCTGCTGCTGGGCGCGGGCGGCCCGCTGCTCTACGGGCTCTACTGCCTGGGCAGCTACCTGGGCGTGCAGGTGCTGCTGGCGCACGCGGGCGCGCTCATCTGCCGCGGCCTCGACTACTTCAGCAGCCTCTGGGTGAGTGAGACGCCGGGAGTGCGTGCGAGGTTGGCGGGACCCGGGACGCCGCGACAAGGCGGCCAAAGGTCCTCCAGTGAGCGCCTTCCCACGGCCGAGGGACTTGGCGCGCTTCCTTCCAGAGAGGCGGGTGTGATTTGAAACCCGCCCTCCGCTAGGGAAAAGGTCCTTTGGCTGAGTTCAGTTCTTTCGCCCTAGTTCGTGCGTGACTCTGGGCGCTTTCGAGAACTGTATTTTCTTTTGTGGGGGCCATTGCGCGGCCGACCCGGTCTACGTTAGCAACTGCGTTAAAGGACAGATAGATACCAGGTGTCATTCTTAGGGAATCGAGGAACTTCAGAACTGGAAGGAATCGCAAAGATAATCTTAGAGACGAATTCCTGACTCAGACTACGTCGCAGGCTGGTTAGTTCACATATTTATCGGGCAAGGTTAAAATGAAGTGGTTATTTAATGCTTAAGAATCTTAAGAATGTTGGTTGATAAACTACCACAGGGGCTAAGAATGCAGCGCTGGAATAGAGAGATCCTAGGCAGCGCGAGATCCAGGTGTATACACCCCATACTATTTCACCTTTATTCACTTTGTTACTGAAAAAGTGAATATGCCCTGAGATTATTAACGTTACAAAGTAATTGCCTTTCTTTGCTAGAGCAGGTTTCAACTTGCCAAAGGTAGATTGCTAATTGGTCCCAGGATCATGAGGTCATCTCTTGGTTCTTGTTTAAAGTTGATTGAACACATTGTCAGGTACTTTGTCTTCGGGATGAATATAATTGTATAGGAGTACTTTTGCAGGGGGTGGTGGTGCTGGGGGTGTCATGTGTGCTACTGAGTTGTACCTTCAGCCTCATAAATTAGCATAGCCTAATGGAACAGACATACACAGAGGTAAGTGTACACTTCTCACATTTGTGGGCCACAGGTTCAGTCGGTGTGACCGCCTTAAAGATTACTGTCAAATCTGTATCTGTTTGTGCTGGGGACCAAACCCAAGTGTTAGTGGGCTCTAGGTAAGACAGATACTGAGCTGTAGATACTGAGCTAGCTCCGCCCCTGTTGTTTACTCTTAAGTTAAATTCAGGGGCCAGGAGGTTTTCCACTTGCTGCTCTTCCAGATGTTCTGAATTCTGCCCCTAGCCCCCATGTTGCGTCACTGATAAGTCTCCCCTACCTCCAACTTCAAGGATCCCAGCATCCTCTTAAGATTTCTCCAAGCACCTGCATACACATGAATGTTTCTTACCTATCCTTAAATAAAAATAATAAAAATCTTTAAAAATAGTTTTTAAAAAGGGAAGCTAAAAGCAATTCAAGTTCACTCAAACTCATACATCTAATAAATTGTTGAAATTCCAAAAAGAAAAAGTCAGAAAAAAAAAGGAAGTTAAAATCAGTGTCCTTTTGTTGTTGAAGAAGTCAGTTTACGTGGATTAAATTCCTCGAATAAAAGACCATTATGTGTGTATAAGAAAAGTCCTCAAGAAATTCAGCCATGATTACAGATTATGTAGCATTTCAGCTGTTGCTGTAACCCAGGTGTCATCCATTGAATCTAGGAACTGAGAAGGGCAAGGCTTGCCTTGTGTGAATAGTATTCTTCCCAGCTGGAGTAAGAGGTGGAGCTCAGAGGTAAATTAGCAGGGATGGGAGGAAATAGGGCAGTTCTCCGCGTCCCTCAGAGAGCCAGTGGAAGGGCTTACACACTCAGGAAAATACCTGTGAAGCTCAGTCTATATACCTGTTTAGTATCCTTTTCCTGAAGTCAGTCTTCATGTTTGTATCTACCCGTGTTGAATTAAATGTGACAATCACACAGTTTACCACTGATCTACACCATAGCCTTTCAATAAATACTCCTAAAAGGCTCCTAATACAGTAGTTTGGTCACAGTGATGGGAGAAAGGGAGACGAGAAGGGAGTTACAAAGCACAACAAACCCATTATAAGAGACAGTTATGAGTGAATTAGAGCCTGAGGACTAAGCTGAGCTGGCTGCCTGCTGCAGGTTGAGCTTACCTGGAGACAGACAAGTGTCAGAGTTGAGTTCTGCCAGTGCCGATAGGGGTAGGACGTGGATGAAGTGAGGCGTGTTAGCCTGCACCTGACACTGGTTGAAGCTACATGTAACCGGGCAGAGGCCTACCGTAAGTTTTCTATCTCATAGATCACAGCGTTTGGTTTGGTGAGCCCAAGCTGGGCTGCCTGATGCAAAGCATCGACCCTAATGCTTTATGACAACTTGCGAATGTGAGCCAGCATGACAGAGGCAGAGAGGAAAGTACCCTGTAAGCAGACCCACGTTCACGGAGCAGATGAGTCATAGGTTCAAAGATCCAGCTTTTGCATGTGTCCTCTGTGCTAGGCACCGAACTAGCTTCTGACAGCGCTACAGCTGCACTGTGGTGTCAGTCCTGTCCAGCAGGAGGAAGAGACGTCAGATCTGAAAAACTAGAGATCAATCAGTTCATATTCTGAACCTGTTGCTGGCAGTCAGAACTGCTGGTACCCTTCAGTAAGGGCAAAGAACCTTTCTCCAAGCACACGTGTTTAAATCTTCAACTTAGGAGGAAAAAAAAAACTGATTTCAGTTAGAAGGAAAAATCCAGTGAACACAAAAATTGGACTAATCCCAGCTGTTGCCCTGGACTCTTAGGAGCTCATGCTGTCTCTGTTTCTCCTGCTGTCTGTGCAGGTTTCCAGGTCCTGGCATTTCTGCTTCCTTTTGGTGCCTCTGTTCACTTTGGTTTGTTAGCAGTCTGTCCTCATGTCTTCTTCCTGTACGCCTCACTTAAGCTCTCTTCTTTACCCTGGTTCCCTCCCAACACTGCGCCCAGGTGAACCACTAATCCTTCATGGTACCAGAAGTTCTTTTTCCACAGTTTCAGGTGTGTTAGAATATTGTCTTCACCTAGTGATTTCAGAAGGCTTAAGAAAAATGTCATCTGATGTCCCATGCTCCGATTTCTCGGGTAACTTTCCCTGTGATGTACAATTGTGCAAGAAAAGTGTGAAAAGTTACCAGTGTCCCCTGCTTCAGCCCTTTTCTCTGCCAGGGATATTTTGATCCCCTCTTTCCTTTTGTTCAGACTTGTTCAGGGGAAAAAGACCATTTCTAGTTTTTGCAGCAGCAGCAGCAACTTTGTTTTCTCCGTGGCCCTGCCTCCTGTCTCTTTCTTTATGAAGAAGTAGTGTTGGAAACAGTGAGGGCTTGAAGGATCAGAGGACCTTCCTTGACTTAGAAACTTCGCTGTGGCAGTAACTTGCTTTGTGACCTGTGACCAAGGCCTCACTCTGGGCCACTCAGCTCCCTTGCTGTGCGAATTGAAGGGCTGGCTTGAATGATGTCTAAGTCCCCTCGAGCTCTTAGTTCAGGGCCACAAGAGGCTCTTAGGAAGTGCACCCTGGCCAGCCAGCCTCTCGGGGAGGGCTACACCCTTCCACTTGGAAACCTTGAGAGGTTTGTTGCTGCTTACCTGACAGCAGCTGAGAGGAAGTTCTTTCACAACTAGAGACTTAGCTATAAAAACTCCTGACTCTGAAGGACCAGATGACCAAGAGGACAGTTTTCAGAATAGCTGTCTTAAAGGAGAGTGAAGTACTTGGAGTAGTTGTTGCTCCAGCAGTGATGGGAGACGGCTTGTTTCTTCTGTCTGAGAGAGACTTAGGAAGAGGGGCCCGGAGATGGCTCAGCCGGTAAAGTGCTTGAGAGTCTGAGTTTGAATCCTTAGAATCCAAATAGAAGCCATGGAGTGGAGATGACGACTGGTGGGTCCTGGTGGCTTCCTCTCCAGCCAGTCCAGGCAAAATGGTGAGCTCCAGGTTGAGAGACTTGCCTAGAAAAGGAGAAGGGGGAAAAAGAAAGAAAGGAAGAAAAAAGATGGAGACATGAGTAAGGAAGACATCTCAAAGTCGTCAGCCTTTGCCTCACATGAGTTAGGTGTGCCTGCATGCACACATGCACTTGAACACACTGAGCACCTCACTGTGCCATTTCACTGAGAAGTATGTCATGTGTGATTGTGTCTCCTGAAAGGAAAATATGAGTGCCTTACTTGGAGAGCTAACTAAATGCTGCCAAGTTTTATGCCATCTTATGTAATGTCTAGCACACGGGTGCTAAAAGATGGTTGGATTATGTATTTTGGAGAGAGCACAGCATATTTAAGGAGGATAAATGTTAGTATGTCCTCAGGTCAGCTGTGGTTCAGAGATGTATGTATGCCTGGGAGAAAATTCCCACACGAGCAGGTTTGCTCTTGAGGCTGAGTGGATCTGAAGTTCCTGTCTGGACTAGGGAGGAGAACCCTGTTCTTGGTCATGGTGGCTCTGTAAACCTAGTGCTTGGGAGACCAGGACAGAAGGGTTGTGACCTTGAGGACAGTTCACAGTGAGGTCCTGTATCCAGACACAGCAACACTCTTAATGGTTGGAGAGCCAGCTCGGTGAGAGGGTCTCTGCTGAGTTTAATCCCCTTCCTTCCAAACAACAGAGACATGCATGACACATGATCACAGAGCAAGCATAAGTACTTTTCATTGTTTTAGAAAAGCTTACCATACTTGTTATGTAAAGAACAGTTTAAGCAGCATAGAAATTTATATGGTAAAAGTAATTGTCCCCTGTCTGCCATCACTCCCTCCATACCAGTACTACCTACCATTGTTAGTGGCTTTGCCTTCTAAATTTATTTCTGAACCTGGGTGAACATATCAAATATGTTTTTGTTTTATTTTCATGTATTTACACATACATATATACATACATATATACAAATGTGATATATGTGTGTGTGTGTGTATATATATATATATATGATAACCACTATGCTACAGAAAGTTTTTCCTATCATACATATCCTGTGTCACAATAATGTATATTAAAACATGGAGTCCCATCTATACTGCTCTCATCAGGCGGTTGCTGGCCTCCTGTAGACCCTTTACTGTTACGGCTTGCAGCTACAGTTCATTCTTTTTCATCTTGTTATGGCATAAATTCTTTTGTCCAGAATGTCTTTTAGAAAATGTTTATGACAGATCTTTGTGTATTCCAACAAATTCAGAGATAAACACTTTTAACTATTGGTAATTAAATTATCCAAAAAGCCAAGTGTTTGTGAATGGCTCTGCCTTTTGAACAAACAGTATTTCTGTGAGTCTCTCTGAAGAACTACATGTAAATGGTTGTAAAACTTTGTAAGGCCCAAGGAAGCACATCTTAAAGGGAACCCCATTTCTTTCCTACTTGGGAAGGAGCATCCCACAATGTGTAAGCATGTGGCACATCCTCGAGATCCAGCTGCCTGAAGATGGTGATTTTTATTGGTTTTATTGTTGAGTATATTTTTACCATCATACTTCACATGCATAAATTTACACTGTGCTGCTGAATATAGTCGCCACACTCCTCCGGTTCTGAATACATTTCCATTTTTGAAGCTGTATTGTAAACAGCAACTGAATATTGTGTATTTATCTGCACACCGTATAGTGTTTGTGTAGCACAGTCCTGAAGGTGGAGTTAGGGGGTATGAGGAGCTGGTTGTTTTAGCCTGAAGGAAGGCTGTCTGTGAGCTTCATGTTTACTGGATAAAAATAACAGTTTTCTTCAGATCAAAATTTCTCTTAAAAAATCTGAGGTATATAATTTATTTCTTAGCAACACAGGTTCCTTGTAAGTAGAGATAACAGCTTCTCAGAATTTGTCTGGATACACTAAGGAGGTAGAAACTCACTCTGTTTTTAGATAGCTGTTAGTTGCTGGAAACATTTATACTCATTGTAGTGAAATATGCTAATTCATAATTTCTACTATTTCTGCATCAGAACTCCAGAAAACTAAGCTGCTCGCCTCTTCCCAGGTGCTTGTGTCCCCCACTGTCCTGGCTCTTTTGTTAGTCAACTTGATAATGGAACCAAGAAAGTGCCTCTACCAGACTGCCTGTAGACAAAGTCTGTAGACATTTTCTTTATTAATGATGTGAGAGGGCCCATCCTACTATGGCTGTTGCCACCCTTACACAGGTGGTCCTAGGGTATATAAGAAAGCAAACTGAGCAAGCCAGTAAGTAGCCTTCCTTCAAGGCTTAAATTCCTGTCTCCAGGTTCCTGACTTGAGCTCCTGCCTGGACTCTTTTCCATGATAGACTACGATGTGGAATTGTAAGCAAAACAAACCCTTTCTTCCCCAGCTGCCTGTAGTCACTGTGTTCTATCACAGCAGTGATGGCCACCTTTCTGCATCCAGCGTCTGCGAACAGCTAACACAGGCTGATGCTCTCTACTTCTTCGTAAGCTAGAGTCTGCCCACCTAGTCATGGCTGTATCATGGGACAATTTTCTTTCACTTTTTTAGCCTGAATTTTATTGCTTACAGTTTGTTGGTGTCTAGTTGCATTTTTAAAAACAGACATTCTACATTGACTGCTGGAGTTAGGTGCTCTCTCCAGTCCCTGTTTGTACATTCGGGTTTTGGACCTGAAGGCACAGCTTTGCTCATCTTGGCATTAAATGTAATAATCATCCTTGAATCAGCACAGTGTTCTGGCCGTGGGTTGGTTACCTGAGGTCTGTAGGTTGGCAGCTTGTCTCTGATCATTCTGTCTCAGTTTTGTGTAACCTGTGGGCTTTGCTAGTACTGTGCCAGAGCTTTGTAAATTTTTTTCACTTAGGACTCCTATTTACCTAAGGAAATTTCATATGACCTTAGTTATGTAGCTATATAAGACAGGTTTATAATCAAACATTTACTGTTAATAATAAATCATAACTGTATTTAATTTTTTAATTTATTTTTTACTTTATATGTATGAATGTCTTGCCTGTATGTATGTCTGCGTACCACATGTGTGCAGTGTTTGTAGAGATAGAAGAGGGTGTTAGATCCCCTAGAACTGGATGGAGTTACAGATGATTGTGAGCTCCTATGTGGGTGCTGGGATTAGAACCCAGATCCTCTGGAAGAGCAGCTAGTGCTCTTAACCACTGAGCCATATCTTCAGATTAAAGCAGACTTGTGTGGTAATGAGATAAGTGTGCTTGGGTGAGTGTTTAATCCTGTAGGCACAGCATCTTCAGTATTCTTCAGAGTTCATTGCTAGTTTGATTTTTATAACCAGTGCTGAGAGTGTTGCTTTGCTTAAGTAGGTACATAGTGCAGAATGGCAAGGCTATTTTTAGTGCCATTTCAAAAACTGCTGGAAGTTCTCTCATAGGCTCAAGCCGAAAAGCACCTGAGGATTTTGTCCTTTTTTTTTTTTTTTTTTTTTAAAGAAATTGGTCAGTGCCAGGCAGTGGTGGCAGATGCCTTTAATCCCAGCTCTTGAGAGGCAGAGGCAGGCAGATTTCTGAGTTCAAGACCAGTATGGTCTACAGAGTGAGTTCCAGGTCAGCCAGGGCTATACAGAGGAACCCTGTCTCAGAAACAAACCAAACTAAACAAACAACAAAAAAAGAACTTGGTCAGCAATTCAAATAGTTTCAAAAATCAACAATTCTAATAGAGTGCATGCAGACAGAATAGTCGGTACCCCACATGCTGTGGAATGATGAAATTCCTAAAATGTTCTTTTTCCATAGCAGGAAGAGGCTTTGTGTAAGAGCTGTGAGTGCAAAGGGCGCCCTTTAGGTCAGAACCAAGGCTTTAGTGAAGTCACGTGACTCCACTGCAGGAAGCATCTCCGACTTCTACGTGTATGATTTTGGATTACATTTTCATTGTTGCATGTTCAGAGCCTATACTACTGACAGACAATTTTCATGACCTTCACATTCCTTTATACCTATGTCACAGCCCATAGGTTTAGAAGCTGGGTTCTAGTCTGGCTGTTGAGTGACCAACAGGATCTGTGTGGCATAGGGAGAAGTCCAGCCCTTCCCTCAGGGTCACTATTTTACCACTTTGTAATTACTGAAATTGATTGTATCTTCATTATGAAAAGGACTCTATTTCAGACTCTACTTTTTTTTTTTCCTAGCCCCACTTGTTTCCCCTATGGTTAAGAAAACAGACTTTACTAGGGCTTCAGTGATGGCTCAGTAGTTAAGAGCACTGGTTGCACCTGCAGAGGACTGGACTTTGATCACCAGCACCCACGTGGTAGGTCACAACTATCACAACCTTGACACGGGGTGCTCCAGTGTCCTCTTATGGCTTCTGAGGGAACCAGGCACACACCTGGTACAAGGACATACGTGGAGGCTAAATACCCATACACACAAATACAAATTGTTATTTGTTAGTGTTCTCATGAAGAAAGAGTGATGTGGATGTAGGGGCCTTAGCAGCTTGTAATGATCGTTTAGCTGTAGTGATAATCGTTAGTGATAATCCTTTAGCTGTAGGGTTGGGAAATGGAGGAGGAACCATGGCTGGTTCTCTTTTCAACTTTTGCTGTTTCTTCTTGTAATATTTTTTTCAGATACCCTTTTTAACTGGTGCATATGACTGTAGGTTAGGGTCTCAACATCTGTCACTTAGATTATCAACTGGCTTATCCTTTAGCTAGCTCTTCTTTGTTTTAAAAATAACTACTAGCCGGGCGTGGTGGTGCACGCCTTTAATCCCAGCACTCGGGAGGCAGAGGCAGGCGGATTTCTGAGTTCGAGGCCAGCCTGGTCTACAAAGTGAGCTCCAGGACAGCCAGAGCTATAAAGAGAAACCCTGTCTCGAAAAACCAAAAAAAAAAAAAAAAAAAAAAAAAATAAAAAATAAAAATAACTACTTTCCTACTTATATTTTATAGGCTAAAGTATGGGATCTTTTTAGCCTTTTTCTTTTTTAGGGTCCCCACCTTCACATTAGTCAACAGAAACTTATAGGAATTCTACAAGATCAACTGTAATTTAAATATGGTACTTACGTATAACTTTTATTTTTAAAAAAAACTCGTTAAATGGGGGAATTAGAACAGTTCCCAAACCAAAAATTGTATGAGTGTTTCTGGTAAAAATAAAGATCTATTGTTTTTTTAAAAAGTTAAATGGATTTTGAACTTTTGTCTGTCTTAAAACAATGTACTTTATTAAGTATTTAAGTATCACTGCCTGGGTTTCAAATGCCTATTTAAACATAACTAAATGAAGAAGGAAGACCCAGGCAGGCTACCCATAGCATCCTGTCTGTGCCGTGTCCAGAATACTTACACTATACAGATGCTGCAGATGTTGTGTAACATATGCTCTTTGTTGTATATATGCTACAACTCTGTCTTATTTATTTAAGATCTGGACATTGGTAGTTGGCTACGTGCTGATGGTTTCATTCAAGTGGAATGCAAGCACTCAACGTTATTTGAGAGCAGTTTCGATTCCTGTTTGGATGATACTGCTTTTTCATATAGGTGAGTCCTTTCTTCTTCAAAAACAGCTGCCCAGTAACTGTAGCTTAAGAGGCTGATCAGTGGAAGTGGGTCTTTGTGTGTTGCACTAAAGATGCTTTAACATATTCTGTAGAAACTGTTGCGCTTTGAGCTTTCGCTAGTCTTCATCCAAGATACTGTGCTTTCCGATGTCGATCTTTAAGTTCCCTCCGCATTTTTTACTAAGTTCTTGCCGAGTAAGTGTGCAGTGGTGGCAACCTTCTAGCTCAGTTTGCTTGTGGCAAGCTTGGGGAGGAGATAGATAAGCACCAAGGATGATGAGAGGCTTGGGCCTTGTTGAAGAGTTTGGGTCTGGGTAAGAAGAAGGTCTTGGGGCAGGAATTGGGGAGGAGGTTAGACAAGAAGAGTGTATGAAATACAAAAACCCCTTCCTAAGAGGTGTTCATCCTGTAAAAGAGTGGCTTAAGCAGTTGTGTGTCACAAGGGAGAGATGCCAGAGCTTCAGGGAGCAGCGGGAAGACAGTTGATGGCTTAGCAGAGACGGTGCACGTCAAGGGTGCTCAGTCATGAGTTTCCTGCTCTGCAGCTCACTGTTAGCTGGGGCCAGAGTGGTGGTGGTGGTGGTGCTGCTGCATGCTCTTGAATGGCTTTTCAGCATGACTCACATGACTGGGCAAGACTTTTAAGACTGAGTTGATGGAACTACTAAGTTCTACTTTAAAAAGAAAATAGTTGAGCAACTTAGAGCAGCAGATAACCTAAAGTTGTTTTTAGAGTCATTTTTATAAATTGTGCTCCCCCCTTCCCCCAAAGGAAGCAGCAGCCAAGCCCAGCTGTCTGTAAATGTCTTGGTCAGGGTTTGATTTTAAGAGGTACTCTCTGCAGGCTTGTGGAGTTGGAACTATGAGGTTTATCTGCAAGGTCTCCTGATGATGATGTCGGTCACTCAGGTTATATTTGCAGAAGGCAGAAGAGGACTCAGGGAAGGCAGGTGCTTGGGGACTCAGCTGTGTACTGTGGGAGTTCTGGCTACAGTTTTGGGGCCCGTTTTTGAAACTTGAGTTCTAACCGAGTGATATTTCAGAGAACCAGGCTGGTTCCCTGACTTCAGGGTTTGTGTCTACAACTTTGTCGTCGTGTCAGGTGCTGCATAGGGGTGAACTTGAGTTTGGGGTAATGTGAAACCTGTGGGTATGTGGGGGTGCATATGATGGCCTGGAGATTGACCTCTTAAGGGTAGTTTGGCACATGCCTTGATCCTTTGAGAGCAAGGGTGAAATTGTTCTTTCGTTAGTCTACCTGCATGAGGGCCTTTTAACAATGTTTTCCCCTGTGAAATAATCTCTTAATTTGTCTGTATATCAAATTGTTAACTGAAAATATGACTTCTTAATACTTTTCAGCATCACTGGCTGGCTCATGGAGAATTCCAGTATTCCTGGTTATTGTTTTCCTGATGTCTGTGGGCACCCTTTATGAAAAACAGAATGAGAAGGAGTCGGCTGGTAAGAAAGTCTTCTATGAGTGCGTTCTTAGTATTTTGAAAGGATAACTGTGTATTGCTGTGATAAACACCAGGACCAAAAGTGACTTGGGGAGGAAAGGGTTTATTTCCTCTTCTAACTCTCAAGTCAAAGGTCACACTCCAATGCAGCGAGGTCAGGGTAAGAGCTCAGGACTGAAGCTGAGGCCATAAAGGACCAGCTTGTTCTTCATGACTTGCTCAGCCTGCTTCCTTACAGCTCCTATGGCATCTGCCTAGTGATGGCACCCTCCACAAGGATCTGGGCCACCCTACACCAATAATCGATCAATCACTCTGGTGAGGGAATGCTCTCAATTGCGGTTCTGTCTTTTCAGATGACTCTACTTTATAGAATTTATCAAGTACCTTACCAAACAAAGCACAGTAACTTACCAAAAAATGCCAGAGAGAAATCTTTTAATGTATTAAAAACCTGAAGTGGCTTCTAAACAGAAAATTAAAGTATCTAAAATGTTTTAGGTTTCTTTGGACCATGTTCCTATTTTGTATCTTTTTATTATTATGGTTAATATAAAATTGGTCATCAACTATTACAAAGTGGCATTTGTATTTCTCAGTACTGTGTACCCACCACCTCCATCTAGTTTTACAGTGTTTATCACTCTGAAAGGATAACCTGTACACCTATTAGTATTGTAGTGTTTTTAATGGCTGAGTAATATTCCAGCATACAGCTATTCCACATTCTGTCTGTCATCCTTTCACAGATGTAGGTTGTCTTCATTTTTCGGGTTTTGTGAATAGTGCTGGTATGAAGCATTTATGTACAGGAAGCTGTTTATTCATTTAAAACTTCAGTTTTCTGTTGTGGCCTGTCTTCCTGTCAAGGTGCTTGAACCCCAGAGCCTGTGTGGAAGACTAGAGTGGTACAGGGCTGGTAGCTTCCATTAGTTCTGCTTGGTTTTACCTTGTTCCTTTCCCTAAGTATCAGCGACTCAAACAGCTCTGGGTGCCCTTCCCCCTCACTCTGGACTGGCATACCTTTCAGCTGCTCCCCCCCCAAGCCCCCCCTCCCTGAGACAGGATTTCTCTGTGTAGCCCTGGCTGTCCTGGAACTCACTTTGTAGACCAGGCTGGCCTCCAACTCAGAAATGCGCCTGCCTCTGCCTCCTGAGTGCTGGGATTAAAGGCATTTTTGTTTTGTTTTGTTTTGTTTTGAGCTGCTTTGTTATAGGGTAAGTCTGGGCAGCCTTATCTTTTTATTGGATTTTTTTTTTTTTTTTTTTTTTTTTTCGAGACAGGGTTTCTCTGTATAGCTCTGGCTGTCCTGGAACTCACTTTGTAGACCAGGCTGGCCTCGAACTCAGAAATCCGCCTGCCTCTGCCTCCTGAGTGCTGGGATTAAAGGCGTGCGCCACCACGCCCGGCTTTTATTGGATTCTTGTCTGTGGATTCAACCATCTGAAAATGGAAAGTATTTTGGGAACATGACAGCTATATTGAGCATGTAAAGATCTTTTCTTGTCATTTTTGCATATACAGTGCAGCATTACAACTATCATGTGGCATTTTAATGTTAGATATTCTACATAATCTAGGGAAGATTTAAAATGTATGTGAGGATGTGCATAGGCCATGTGCAGACACTGTCTTTCTTAAGGGACTTGATGTATACAAGAGGTCAGCAACTGGTCCCTGTGATACTGAGGGCTTCCTGTATATAAGTAGCACAGATCTGCACCCAAGGGCTTCAGGCCCACTCCCTGCCCAGGGATACATTCTAGTCGCCCAGTTAACAGCCCTTCAAGAGCTCTGAGAAGAATAATTTAGGACCAGGTTTTGAGTCCGGGGTAGGGGTTAAAGAGAGACTGAGGTCAACTATTGCCAGGCATCAACCCAGACTAGGGTGTTGATATGCCGGCCTGTTTTCTGAAGCCTGGGTTATTGACTCTCAAGGAAAGATGTCCTAGAGTCTGAGAATAAGTGCAGAGAACAGCCTGGAAGCAATGATTTTCCTGCTTTGTTCTGTTCTTTCCTGCTTCAAAGCTGGTTACTGTTGACCTTAGGACAACAGTGCTTTTCTAGAGGCCTAAATATTTCTTCCTCATGTTCCTAACATCTTATTTCTCTTTAAATCAGATGAGAAACCATCTAGTCTGTAAGAGGGCAGCCCTCCCTGGTGTTCCTTTTCTTCCTGCAGTTGATGCTTTCATGTGGTACAGGAATGCTTCAGTGAGCTGCCTCAGCAGGATCGGTCCTGAGCCTTGCCTGCTCTTGAACTTGTGTGGCGTCACCTGAGTGAATGGCCTGCTTTGCGTCATCTGGGCTGTCTTAGCTCTGTGAGCCACAGCTAGCTTACGTTTGTAGAAGTAAGGTGCTGGATTTCATTAGAATTCAAAGTCTAAGTTTGATTCCTGGACTCAACAGTTTACTCTAAATTTAGGGGCTTGACCCTTGGACCTTGGGAACTCTTTTTTTTTTTTTGGTTTTTCAAGACAGGGTTTCTCTGTGTAGTCCTGGCTGTCCTGGAACTCACTCTGTAGACCAGGCTGGCCTCGAACTCAGAAATCCGCCTGCCTCTGCCTCCCAAGTGCTGGGATTAAAGGCGTGCGCCACCACGCCCGGCGGGAACTCTTGGGTGGTATTTCCTGGAACTTTAATTCACTTAGGGGAAAAATGTGTTCAAGGTTCTCTTGAATAAGAACTTTTTGGGATACTTTTAAATTTTATTTTTATTATTATGTGTATAGGTGTGCCTACACACACACACACACACACACACACACACACACACACACACACACACACACACACACACACAGAGTGCATGCAGTGCCCAAGGAGGCCAGAAGAGGCATCAGATCCTCAAAACTGTAATTAGAGATGGAGCTGCAATTCGGGTGCTGTGAATTGAACCCAGGTCTTCTGGAAGAACAGCCAGTGCTCTTAGTCACTGAGCCATGGCTTTAGCTTTATGAGGTACTTTCAAATGGACTGTCTTTAGAAATCCACCATCAACAACAGCAAAACAAGCAAAACACAAACCAAAACAAATGAAATGGAACTGATGGTACCTCCATCTGCTGAGGAAGGTGTTTCATTTCTGGGGTTCTGAGGCACCCCCAGTCACATGGGTGGAGCTGTGATTTAAGCCAAGGTCCGTGACCTTCAGCCCCTTGTCCTTTTCTTTCCTTGCCACATTGAGTGAGCAGGAATTATCCACAGTGAAAGCATCAACACTGCTGTCTTGGCTCAGTTGTAGTTGTCATTACCTTTCTTCCTCTGTTAGCCCAGTTGGCTCATCACTTCTCTGTCCACTGGATGCTGTCCCACTAGGTAGAAACCACCTGTCCTAGTCTGTCTTCTGTGCTAGACTACTTCTTGTCGTTTGCACAGGCTGGCTGATGCAGTGAGATGCCAACAGTGTTCTGAAGGGTAGGTGTGTGTATCAAGGTGTCCATATCTGGTGGCCCACCTTCTCATTGCAGCATCACGTGGCACCCTTAATATTATTACAGTGACAGTTGCATTTCACCATGAGCTTTGGATGGGGCAAACATTCAAACACCACCCCTGGAAAAAAGTGACAGTGTGTTCCCTTGGCCTATAGAGAGAATACCAGCATTACTTTCACCAGTGATGAACCTTGGTGATGTTAACATGCCATCCTATTTTTTAAATTTTATTTATTTATTTTATACTCCATATTTTATTCACCCACCCACCCCCTGTCTCCGTGTAGATGTCCCCACCCTCAACGCCACTTGACCTCTACACTACCTGGGGCCTCCAGTCTCTTGAGGGTTAAGTGCATCATCTCTGAACACAGACAGGGCAGTCCTCTGCTGTATGTGTGTTGGTGGCCTCATATCAGCTTGTGTATGCTGTGTGGTTGGTGGTCCAGTGTCTGAGAGATCTTGGGGGGGGCCATCCTATTTTTTTAAGCAATCCAGTGAGACTCCTATTTTTTTGTGTATGTTTGATATTTGGATTCAGAGGTTTGTTCTGAGTATGAGATGAGACTTTTCAAAAGTGAAAAGTGGCTCATTGGTTACGAGCACACACTGTTCTTTCAGAGGACCAGAGTTCAGTTCCCAACACCCATGTCAGGTGGCTCACAGTTGCCTATAACTCCATGGTTGGTTCCATGGGACCCAACGTTATCTTCTGGCCTCCGGGAATCTGCACACAGATGTTGGTTTGCATACTAGAGCACAGCCAGCAGGCTGATCCGGGAAGGAAGGCAGAGCATAATCTGAGGACCCCTAGTCAGGCCAGAACAAAAGCACCGAGGGGTGCTGGCCTGGCTGGAACAGCCAGAATGTTAGAACTGTCCTTGGGGAAGCTAGGGTAGAGCCTGCTGCTGGAGACCTTTTCCGATGCAGTCGCAACCCTGGAGTTAGTGGCTCGCAGTGGTATGCAGCGAGCTGTCAGGTAGAAGCTGAAGTTGCTGAGTGTCAGGATGTGGCTGTGATTAATTGTGAATGGTGTTAGATAGCTGCGGTGTTGAAAGCTTGGTCAGGGCCTGCTGGGTGGGGCCGAGGTCTAGCAGAAAAAGCTTCCAGAGAAAACTCTTCCCTAGTGTTACAGCTCTATTAAATAGGTGGTCGCAGATAACTCTTGGTGAAATAACTGGAGCACTTTATTCCTTGTAGACAAGGGACCTTATAGACATTTTGGGGTGGGGTGGGATCTAGGGGTAAATACTTCTCATTGGCTCAGTCTGAGATGTTAGGGATGCTCTGTTTACATGGGAAAAGACTTTGGTCGTGTGTTGTGGTCACGTGGTCTGAGACATGTAGACCTGGCCAGGAGTTGGTTCTAACGCCTACCTTTCTCAATTATGAAAATTCCCAGGGATTTTGAACCTACTTCAACCTTGCCAGATCTTCTGTCTGGTGGCACGGTCCACTGCCCCACACAGATGCTCTCTCTCTACCCCCACAACCAAAATTGAAAGAATAAAAAAAGGGGCTAGAGGGATGGCTCAGCACTTCAGAGCACTGGCTCTTCTTCCAGAGGCTCTGAGTTCTATTTCCAGCACCAACCATCTGTTGCAGATCAGAACTGTGGGCACTGCAGGCACGTGGAACAAAGACATACATCCAGCTGTAACACCAATAAATACAAAATAAAGTGAAGGGAAAATAATAAAAATCTTTTTTTAAAATTAGGAAAACCAGGCTTCTGATGTGTCTCTAATCCAAGATGGTTAGCCTGGAGCAGTAGTGTGGCCCACGTGGGAGCTGTTCTGCTAGGTAGTAATCGTTAGAAGTATCTTTGCTAGCCAGAAGGTAGTGGCGGATGCTTTTAATCCCAGCACTTGGAAGGCAGAGGTAGGCAGATCTCTGAGTTTAAGGCCAGCCTGGTCTACAGAGTGAGTTCCAGGACAGATATGCTTATATTAGTTTGTTTTTGAGACTATATCTCATTGTGTAGTCCTGGCTAGCCCGGAACTCACAGAGACCTACCTCTCAAGGAATACTAGAATTAAAGTCATGCAGTCAGGGCTATATAGTGAGACCCTGTCTCAAAACAACAACAACCACCCCCCCCCCCAAAAAAAAAAACACACAAAAAAGAACCTGGGGGGTGGGGGTGGGGGACGGGACAGGAAAAAAGAAAGAAAGAAAACCACTTTTGCAGGGAAGCTCTGGGGAGAGCACATGATATGAAAGAACAAGCTTGGTCCAGTGAAGCCCATGTAGAGAGAAGAGGAACAAAGCCAAGTGTCCATCTCCTGCTCTGCAGTGACTACAGTTTCCCTTATAGCCTAGAGGAACTGCATTTATATCCAGGCCCTGTGCACTGGATAGCAACTAGAAGCTGTTGAGAGGAAGGTGTGAAGGGAAGCAGCCTTCTTACTGGTCACTGCGGGCTAGCAGGCATTCCTGTGTACAGTACCTCGTGTCAGCAGCAGGTATTTTCGGTTTCTCGTCATTACTCTGGGAGAACAGCAAATGAAGTAGCTTCTTATTTATACTCATATCAGCATGTGCTTTCCCATCCACACTGGGAAATTAATCTGCTAATGGTGGACTTACATTAGCTCTGACTTTGTGTCTTGTCTGTGGCCTTCTTTGGACTTAGTGCCCCCATACTGACCCTGACCCTGTGCAGACTGATACCTGAAACCTTGGGTATTCTCCACTCCACCCCACTCCCAGTCCTTGAGCTCAAGATCATGTACCCGTGTTTATATGTCTATTTTTAGCTGCATTTTAAATCTAGTCCCATGACCTTACCTAGAATCTCATTCTTGGCTTTCACATGTCCAGACCTTGGGGTTTTTGAAGTGCAGAAACATAACATGTAGATAGAGCTTATTAAAATGTGTATCTGCTTGGTAAGTCACCAGGGCTTGGGTCCATAAAGTTCAAGTACCTTTTGTTAATGTTCCCTGCGTGCTGCTCCTTTGACTCTTTTGAAGTGTGAGGCCCTAATCACTCACAATCACAGAATGCCTAGTTGTCACTGAATATGTACTACATATTTTACTGACACTAGAAAAGTGAATAGTCTTTATGCTGTAATTTTGATGATTTAACTTGCTGGTTTTAATTTTCAGACCTTGAAGTGTGCAGAATGTTGCGTAACCCTGAGAGAAGATACAAACGTGTCTGCTAGGGAGAGGATGACTTAGGGCATAACTGTACTACTAGCTGAAGGATGGGAGCTACAGAGAAATAGTGTAGACACTAGTGGCTTATGCCAACAGTTGGTGCTGTCCACCACAGTACTTTGTTGTTGGTAACCACAAAGGAGCTCTCGGCAGACCTTCTGAATATCAGGAAGCAGTCAGGCCTTCGATGTGTGTCTTCTCACCCAGTCACATCCAAAGTGGAAATTAGGTGGAGCTCATTTTGCGGATGAGGAGACTGGGCGTGTGGTTGTCAGGGATTCTCCTACTGCCACCCACATATTAAGAACATACTAAGTAGGGCCTTCCTCCATGTATAGAAGCTGTGGCTTTCCATTTTGATCTCCATCTCCCAGATATCTGTGCACTCCTCTCCTAAACCTGTGTTCGGCCACATTGGACTGCTTGTAACCCTTTGAAGAGGACACTGCTTTTCTTTGTGATTTCCTTTGCTTCTTTTTTTCTTTTTTCTTTTGTCTTGGAACATGTTTCTACTGCTCCTATTTAAGCTCCAATTCCTCCTTCTTACCCCAAGATAGACTTGTTCTGTTTCTTTATGTGGCTGGTGTTTGAGTTAAAGAATACATGATCTATGACTCATAGACGAGAAGACCTTTGGAAACTGTCCCCTGGGCTCCTGTTATGGATTAGGCTTCTGTCCTTTGTGCGCCTCAAACCTTCTGCACTATTTGGCATTAATTCTTAACATATTGATTGTAACTGTTAGTTTTAGCTTTACATTGAATGTGAGGTTAAAGTCCTGGTTGCTTGTGTTACTCCTCTTAGATGAGTAAATTTAAAATTCACCATGGAAGTTGTTTTTTAGGGTGTTTCAAGTGAGTCTCCTTCTCATAATTAAATTGCCTCTGCAGAAGTCTGTTGGTTCTGGGCCACTGACTGCTGCTCACTGCAGAGGAGCGAGTACTTGCTGCCTGCCCTATTTTACATTTTGACAGGAAGTTGTCCCCCACCCTTTTACTGTTCAAGGTATCCTCACTGTGATTTTGTTTGGGGCCTTCCACTGCTCTCTCTCCTGGGCACACTCCTGAGAATCTAGTCCTGTCCTGTCTCTGCTGCAGATGGTTTGTGAAACTACTTCTACAAGTATCTTCACGCCAGCCCCTACCATTCCCTGTTGGATAATCTGGAGGGCTTGGCACGTTTGCCTGTGACCTGTCAGTTTTTCCACACGCTGGAGATCACATCCAGGTTTCCTCTCTCCAGTCCTTCTCCAGAATAGCAAGATTGATTTAAGTTTCTCTCAGAACTGGTCACTTAGTTCCCAGGCAGGCGGCCACTGTGTGGATTCTGAAAGGGCAGTGGCGAGGATGCTTGTGTCCTGCTGCTGGCCTGACTAGAATGCTGTTGCTGTTGTGAGAAACTGAGTAGAACACACACAGGGTCACTTCTTAGACCTACACACAAGTCTGTATCTATATATTGCACTATATTTCCATGGGGAAGGACGGAGATTACTCCCTGTTTACAATGCCAGTGCATTTCTCTTCCTCTTTCGATAAAGACTAAAGCTGACAGTATGATCTCTGCCTAATGTCATTTGGCTTTCTGGTTATAGCTCTGCTTGTTTGATCCCAGTGTCCCCCTAGCATCTGCGCTCTCCATGCACCGGCCTTCTTTTGCTGCTGTTTGCATGTCCGCTTCTCTCCATGGCCTTCCAGCTAGCTTCCTTCTAGCCTAAGGTTATTTTTGGTATTTGTTTTATTCCCTCTCCTCTATTACAATATCAATTATATTTTCATTTTTAAAGAAAACTCTTCCTTTGGGCCTGGAGAAATAACTTAGAGGCTAAGAGCAACTTGCTGCTGAAACCATCTGGGACTCCAGTTTCAGGGGATCTGCTCTCTTAGGTCTCTGTGGGCACTACACACATGTGATATACAGACATATATTGAGCCTAAGCACCTATATACAACAAATAATAAGCCTTTAAAGAGAGAGCCCTTCTCTTATTTTCCAGTTATGTCGGATTTCTTGTCTTAAGAGCTAGTGAAACACCTACTCCATGTAGGACAGCTGTAGTTTGTCACTTACGGTTTTTATGGGTTTTGGTTTTGTTTTAAATCTGGGTATGTCTCTTCACTACACTCTGGGAATTGGGTTTTTGTCTTTATCCCCAACACATATACTAGTAAGCAATGAGGACATGTCAGACATAAAAGGTACTTATTTTCTCCCTCAGTTGATGCTTGCCTTTTGCTATAGTTAAAGGACTTGAGTGTGTAGATCAGGAGACTGCGGTCCCAGCACAGACATGCAGCTTATGTCTTCTTTCTGGACTGTGAGTGAGATTTTCTCCCCGAGTGCCTTAGAACAAGCTTCTTCCATATGGCATTTACTGAGGCATGGAACAGGACAGGATTAACCTGGTAACTTTGCATTTTGATGGCTAAATTGATCAAAGAGCCACTCCTGCTTCCTATCTCAAGTAGATGGCCAATCTTTAATTTGTTTGATGTATGGGATTAATTGGAGCTAATAATTCTTCGACTTACTGAAAGGTAATGTTTTATTTTCCGTGATTGGCAGACTTCTCATTTGTCAGTCTTTCCAGAAGTAAGGTCCTGCCTGTGAGTGGCTGTGACTTGGTGATTAGAATGGCCTTTGGCCTTAAGTTTAGAATCTACTGCAGCTGGTATGAGTAGCAGGTACTGAGTAGCATCTGGGAATTGTGTGTGTGTATTTTCACAAAGCTAAACATCTACTGTTGACCCTGGCATAGATGGAAACAATGTAGTCAGAAGTGCTCATTAACTACAGGAATGTTTTGGACAGAAGGCCATGGCTGTTGCTGCTTGCCATTAACATAGAAATCGGCCTTCAGAAATTCTGGAACTTTGACTAAGTTGCTGCAGATAAGCCATAGGACTGCGGAGTACTTGCTGTGGGAGCTGTGTGCCTCCAAACGGCAGTGTGTCATTCGTTACCCATCTTGCACATGCATACTTGCTTGATGGAAACTGCTTTTGCACATGGCACTTTGGGGAGTATTGATAAATGACCTCTAAGGTGTAAGAAAGTAGTATACTGGAACCCGATGCTGTGTGCGCTAGTCTGCTCAGTCTGCCGTAGCCTGTCAAGAGACTGACCCTCGAAGACACACCTCACTTGTCAGTAGATGCTTGATTTGAATCCAGTGCAGATGAGAGTTTGGTATTATCCAGCAGAAAATTTACAGTGAACCAAATAATAATGTTCTTTTAGATTTTCCACTGGTGGATATTCTCTTTGTTGATGTTTTATACTTTGTAGATCTGTTTTTGTACAATATCCATATATTTGCATGTTCATTTACGTAATGTTATTACTGTGAACAATAAATGTGGCCTTTCCCATACTGTATTAGAACCTATGAACACCATAAGAGTTAAATCAGCGAGCTCTCAGACTCTATGCAATGTTTTCTAGTGGAAATGTGAATTAAAGTCATCTGGTAAAGTTAAAGAAAAAAAAAAAAGCCCAGCATTTTGAACTAATTTGCTTGGGTGCAGTATTGGCTGCTTACCGCAGGGGGCTCTCACATGAAGAACACAGACTGTCCGGAACAAGCAGCTGACGATTTTGAGGTGGTCTTCCTTGGTAAAGACCCACAGTGCCTGAGAAATCACTATATTAACCATTGGGGTTTGTTCTACTGAAAACAGTTTTGGTTTAAGTAGGCAGGGGTTAGTTCCTGTTTATTTGCTTAAAGGAATTTAACGCTGCGTTTCTTCTCCCCTTCCGACCCTTTACAGGGGCAGAATTACCAGGACAAGTGATCTCCATGGCAGCTTCTACTCTTGCAAACTTGGCCATCTCCATCACTGGGTATGAGTCGAGCACTGAAGACCAGCCCTCTGACCCGCCGGCAGGTGACTGACCTGAAAGCCATGGCAGGACACAGGGAGGGGACAGAGTGAAGACCAGGCTTGCTGCTCCTGCCTGATTCTCATCCTGACTGCTCTCTTACACCACAGTCCTCATGTATTCTTCTCGTGTTTCCAGTTGCTTTCCTCTTGGGTTTCCTGTCCCGGCCCCTTCCCTTGCTTCTGTTTTAAACATGCCCTTCTGATACTTATTACCCATGGTTCTACCCAGCTTTGTGCTCTCCTTATCTTGTTTTTTTATTTTCTCTTCCTTTTCTAGCAGCCAGTTCTACATTATTCTGTTTTTGATGCTTTTTATTCCCTTCCAAACTCTCAATCTGTAGGTGGGTGTTTTTCTTTTCCACATTTTCTACATTTTTTTTCCCCTGGAATTTTTTTCTCTTTAAGTAAAAGTACCATTTGAATGCCTTATGCTGTATGTATATGTAAATAAATAAATATATATATATATATATATATACCACATATATATGTATATACACACACACACACACACACACACACATATATATATATATATATATATATATATATATTTTTTTTTAATATTTATATTTACTGGCTTCCCAAAGCAGACCCTCTGGTTGATCTGTGAGGCCTAGCTTCTGTGACATCCAACTGGTAGATTCATACCAGATTTGGAGCCATACTGTACCATATTCTCCCAGAAATCAGAGTGTGTAAGTCTGTTCTACTTTGTGCTAAGACATCCATTAGTGCCAGGGATATTTGGAGGTGGAAAATATTACAGAATGGTTGTGTGTGTGTGTGTTGTGTGCATATGTTTATGATGTGTGCCGGTGTGTGTAGAAGCCAGATGTCGATACCACTGTTTTTCTTCATCTTATTTTTCGAAGTAATGTCTTTCATGGCTGCAGCTTATCAGCTCCCTCAGTTGTTTGGCAGTGAACTTCAGTGATCTCTGTCCCTGTTTTTGAGCACTGGGATTGCAGCCCTTTTTATGTTTATGTTGGGGATCCTGAGCCAGGTCTTGTGTTTATGTACCAAGTAATTTACCAGCTGAACCTTTTTTCTTCCCACCCACATAGCAAGCTTTTCTTGAAGAACTGACTTAAGACATATTTAAAGAAGGAGCAGTTTAGGAAAGAGCTATGTGGAGAAGTAGGAACGCACGCTTTCCTTATACACGAAACCATGTTTCCAGAGGGGTGCAGGACGATCCCTAGGTTATGGAGTTAGTGTTCTGGCATCTGTCATTCCCACTGACCTAGAATTTTCAGATCCGACGAGCAGAACAAGGACAAACAAAAGCATATTATCATTTGCGTCACTTTTAGCCTTGACCCACGTGCACAGATGCATGTAGGCAAAGCATCCATATAAGTAAAATAAAGATGAATCTCAAAAAATACTTAACTCGTATACAGGAAAAGGTAGAATATTTGCTGTCTCCCAGAAACCTGATTTTCCTAGACCAGGACCCTGATGGCAGGTTTGTTTCAGTGCAGATCTTCTGTCTCTTTAACCTGATGCGATCCTGCTGTACTTCCAGCGTAGTATATTTTGTATTGTTGTTTTTTCATGTGGACTAAAACAATGTGTGACTTTCTGTCTTTGCCTTTTTTAGAGCCCACAGACACGGGAGAACCCCCTCCAGCATTGTCTGCTTCTTCTTCATCCTCCTCTCGTTCCTCACCCTCTTCTCCTTCACCTACTTTGGGCAGACAGAGGCCTGAGATGGGAACATTTCTCAGGAAGAAGAAAACTAGTGACATCTACTTTGTGTCTCTTGTGTGGGCCATCATTGCTGTGCAGCTCTGGCTGAACCTGTGGATTGTGCAGCTGCTGCCGGTGCCTGTTGCAGGTTGTTACTCGGTTAAGTATGGACTTACCTTCTCAGACTTGTTCTCCTTTTTTAAACAATGGGATTTGCATATTTGATACAATTTTATTGCCATCTTAAAATAGTTGTATGTTTGTGTTTAGGTCATAAGAAAAACATTTATTTTATGTGTATGGGTGTTGGCATACATATGCGTGCCCACAGAGGCCGAAAAAGGATACTAGGTCCTGTGGAACTTGAGTTTCAGACAGTTATCAGCCACAGAGTGTTCCAGGACATCCAGGGATATGGAGAGACCCTGTCTCAAAGACAAACAAAACAAAATCTAATGAAGGAATTTGTGAACTTTTATATCATACTATTTTAGTTAACTTTTCTATTGGTGTGACAAAGCACCAAGGCTTCTTATAAAAGAAGGCATTAATTAGAGGCTCACTGTTCCATGTCCGTCATGGTGGGTAGCATGGCAGCAGGCAGGCAGTCATGGAGCCGGAGTAGTAGCTGAGAACTTAGATGTTGATAGAACAGCTATGAAAGGGTAGAGAAGGTACAGACACACAGGCATACACACATTCAGGGAATGGCTTGGGTGGGCTCTTGAAACCTCAGAACCTCCTGCCTAGCCTACTTCCTCCAACAAGGCCACATCTCCTTATCTTTCCCAAATTGTTCCACCAGTTGAGTAGTCAAATTTATGAGCCTGTGGTAATCCATTCTTTTCTTGCTTTCTGGTTTTGTTTTGGTTCAAGGCAGGACTTCTCTGTATAGCTAGCCCTGGCTGTCCTGAAATTCATTATGTAGATCAGGCTGGCCTTGAATTTATGGAGGTTCTCCCTGTCTCTGCCTCCTGAATTCTGGGATTAAAGGCCACCACCCAGCAAGCCTGTGGGAACCATTCTTACACAAACCACCATACTGACATGCAGCTTATAAAGTTGGATTAAGAATATTGGTCCCAGGAGTTAAAGAAGTTTTATTGGAAAGAAATCATTACATAGGCCCACCTTCATTAATAAGTAGCCTGTCTTCCTAGTTGGCTTTAACAGCTGACTTTCTGCTGACCTCTGACCTCTGTTCAGAGCACCATCGGGTGAGCAAACAGGAGCACAGTTGGAAATACTGCCTGTTGTGGTACAAAGCCACTGGGAAGGGCAGCCAAGGAAATCAGTAAATGTTGGAACTCAGTTTTCCTTAATTAGGAAGAAGGAAGCTATGAAGGCCATTGTAGTTCATGATGTTTGTAGGCTGGACAGTGAGCCCTGCCGGACTCATCCTGGGATTCAGCTTCCCAGAAGTGATGTTCAGCTAGTGGGGCTTCCTTGAAAGTGTGGCTGGCCAGTTTCTTCTCAAGTACCTGTGGTCCTTCCCGCTCCCTTCTGCCTTGATCTTGGTTTAGTCCTGGCTTTACTGTTTAGAATGGAAGGTAGGGAACTTAAGTTCTGCCTTTCAAATCTGTTTCCTTTGTGTTTGTATCTTCTTTATAGTCTGGATCATCAAAAAGCTCGTGATCCACTTTGGAGTGGTGGGCTTCCTGGAGAAACGCTGCCGCGCGTGGTGGCAGGTGATTGAGTGCTTCCTGAAGGAGCGGCAGGAGGCCTTGGCACCGTGGCCCATCATCGGGCTTGGAAAGTTCTTACTAAAAGTCGATAGCAAGGTATGGTTGGGCTGCTCCAATGGGGTCCTTGTGTTCCGTGACTTGAACAGTCCATTTCACAACATTGATAATGTGCTTCATATCTGACTCTCCATGAAAATTTAAGGCTTAGAATTATAGAGTGGATTTAGATGAAATGAAATTGTGGTCATTTTTGTTATAAAGGAGAGAATGTTAGGTAATGGGGTGGTGGCTCAGACGGGAATGTTTTTGGAATGATTCTTGTTTGTCAGATACTGTGATAAATTACAGGGAAACTTAACCAGTCATGGACCCCCAGAGACAGAAGCACAGCTTTAATGCCAAGAAATTGCTAATTTCTGAGAACTTAGTGGTTAAAAGACATGGAATCTAAATCCACACTCTGCTTTCAGGTCCCACATCTGTTATTTACCAGCCCTGTGACCTTGGACAGAGGCTTAACTTCTCTGTGCCTTGGTTTCACTATCAATAAAGTGGGTATAATAGCACTTATCTCAAAATGTGATTTTTTTTGAGTGCTAGCTGTCAGTCAGTTTTCACAGAGAAGTGTCTGCCTGACACAGTAGGAGCACTGAGCGAAAAATGTCTCTGTAGCCCTAGTGGCAGGAAAGGGATGCTTTGGGGAGGTGTCAGCAGAGTCCCGAGCACAAGCAGTTAGGTGGACCTGCCTGTGCAGGGCTCTGCGCTGCAGAGGATCCATCCCGACTGCAGATTGCGAGTTCCAAGTTCCGGTACAGCTACGGTACAGCGTGTAGTGGGGCGGTCGCTCCGCCATCCTGATCCTATAGCAGCGTTCTGTGAAAGCTCTGTAACTCGCTGTCTCCTGCTGAGCTCCTCCTGCTCTCAGTGACTCTGCTGTTGGTGCATTCATTCTCTAATGATATCCCACTCTTCTTATCTTCTCTCACCTCCCTGTCCTCCAGCTCTGGCACTGGCTAAATAAGAAGGTAATCAACGTGTGGGTGTGATTGTCACTGCCCCGACCCATCACTATCTCCTTTCTCATTCTGTGTTTCCGTGCATACATTAAACTAAGATTTGTTTTCAAAACTTTAAGCTATGGAAGGTCGCGAAATATGAATGCTGTCCTAGTCATTTATTGAAACCCCCACCAGGCTCCTAGGGTATGAATGGGTCCCTTGTCAGGTATTTAAGAGGTTATATCTTATAGCTCTTCTGTCCAGAAAACGGGTTTTCTCTAGTGTGGCAACTCTGGTCTCTCTCTCTCTCATTCTTTGAGTCAGGGTCTTGGTGTGTAGTTCAGCTGCCTTCTATCCTCCTGCCTCAGTCTCTTGAGTGCCAGGATTACAGGCATCTACTACCAACTTTTGGTTCCTTTGTGTGTGAAACACGTTAAGTAGAGGAAAGAAAGTCTTTATTCCTAGTTTTTCTATAAATGACACAAGAAGTTTTAAAAATTGACAAACCTGTAAAACACTTGAATTTATCTTATTTCTTGGTTAGTAATTTTTTGGTCTGTTTTTTTTTTTAATTGTCTTAGCTTGGACTTCTGTTGCTGTGGTAAAACACAACTTGGGGAGGAGAGGGTTTCTTTGATCTTACATGTCTCAGTAACAGTCCGTCCTGAAGAGAAGGTAGGAACTGAAGCAGACATCATGGAGGGAAACACTGCTTACCGGTTTGCTCCTTCTAGCCTGCTCAGCCTGCCTCTCTATATAACTCAGGACCACCTGAAGGATGGCACCACCCAGAGTGGGTTGGGCCTACGGTAGTCAGTCATGAAAATGCTCCACGAGGTTGCCTACAAACCTGTCTTGTAGGGACATTTTCTCAACTGTGGTTCCCTCTTCTCAAATGACTCTAGTTTGTGTCAAGGTGACAGAAATTAACTAGGACTCCTGTATCCCAGAAACAGTTATTTATTTAGTTTTCATGGCCTGCAAATTTGTGTTTTATGAGTCATGAATGAAGTTTGTCTGTAGGAACCTTTTCATGATTGGCATTGGATTGTAAAAAGCAGATTTCATATAAATTCTTAGGGCCAAGCTATATGTATGAGGAATGCTATGTCTTTGACATTTAGTCAAGGGAGAGCAGCGTTTGGCTCTCAGATCCTTAGGACAGATGTGCCAGAGGTGGCATTGTATGTGTCCTGTTTAAACACAAGCATGACTCGGGTGTGATAAAAATTGTGTAACAAACCTTAAAGATGTGAATGTAGGCCACAGTCACCTATTTCTATTTTCAGTTTTTATTTACTTATTTGTATTTGCTAATTTAGTCATTATTTTTGTGGTGCTGAAGGTCAAATTCAGGCCATGAGCATGGCAGACTGTCATACCCTGCTAGATCCAGATATGACATTTAAATATGGAGATCAGAATTTATTCCTTCTCCCTCCCTTCCTGGTGAAATGAAGACATGGGAGATGACATCACTTAAGATTTTAAACTGGATTGCAAGCGAGCAATGTGTAAAATATATGGTCTACTCCCACATGTATGTGGTTGTATATGCCCTGATTCCGCATAAACTACTGTCAGGACATGAGTGTATTTATTTGTCTGTCATCAATTTATGTATGTATGTATGTCTCTATCATCTATATCTGTCTACCTACCTACCTATTTACCTATCTATATGTAGATATCTAGATAGAGTGTGTGTGTGTGTGTGTGTGTAGAGAGAGGGAGGGGGAGAGAGACAGTGTATAACATACATTTTTTTTTAACTTTAATCAAAGTAAAGTGGTTCTGTTTTCCCAGTTGGTGTGTATTGAAATGAATTGTCCTCAAGATAAAGGAGAATTAAAGGAGTTTAATATATCTATCTCAGTGGGCTAAATGAATTAGGAAACCTAATTTATGAGCCTAATGTATAGCTGAAAAGCAGAGTTAGTGTTAAAAGAGTCCTAAGAGATTAAGTAACTGTGTAGTGTGTTCAAAGCATTGATGTGTAGTTGGGATGCAGCTGCCTGCATTTCTGTTTGTGTTCTAGAGAAGTGCATAAGGAATTATGATACTTAATAGCTTGATATGCAAAGCCAGTTGGCTTAGAAGTTTTAGAACAGGGCTTAGTGTAATTAAGTTTTAAAAATATATCCTCTCTTCATATTTGAAATATTTAGCACATCATTTTAAAATAGTTTCCTTTTAAGAACAAAACCTTAAAGGTTATTAATTGGTCATGGCCTGAAAAGACTGAAGAAATTCCTAGAGACCATGTGTGTTCCACAGCCCAGCAGTGTGGTTAGTTTTGTTGCCTTTGCTCACTGTGAGCATGGGCAAGGAAGATCCGCCTCCTTGGAAGAAAGCAGCTGGTACTCCAGAGAGACTCAGCTTTCTCTGTCCACGTCTCTCTCCTTCACTCACCTCCTCTGTCCACATCTCTCTCCTTCACTCACCTCCTCTGTCCACGTCTCTCTCTTTCACTCACCTCCTCTGTCCACGTCTCTCTCTTTCACTCACCTCCTCTGTCCACGTCTCTCTCTTTCACTCACCTCCTCTGTCCACATCTCTCTCTTTCACTCACCTCCTCTGTCCACGTTTCTCTCTTTCACTCACCTCCTCTGTCCACGTCTCTCTTTCACTCACCTCCTCTGTCCATGTCTCTCTTTCACTCACCTCCTCTGTCCACGTCTCTCTTGCTCTCGTTCACTCACACACTCACCAGTTGCTGCTGCTTTTTCTTCATTCAACTTTATTGGCCTATTGATTAAGTGTGTATGAGTGTTTTGCCTTCATTACTTTGTATGTGTATATATGTATGATGTATATATATGTGTGCTATGCACATGTATGTCTGATGCTGCCAGAAGAGTGCATTGGGTTCTCTGGAACTAGTTAAAGACAGTGGAGCTACCATGTGTGTGCTGGGACTGGACATGGGGCCTTTGCAAGAGCGTACCCTTTAGTATGCAGCAGGTTGGAAAGAACAGGAGTCTCTGAAGTCTTAAGCTTAATTTCTGACAAAATTGGAGTTAGGAAGATTCCACTCTACTTAAAACTATGAAGTCTTGAGTTTGAAACTGTGCTGGGGGCTCTATGGAATCTCATGGTTTGTATGTTAATGCCACCTAATAGGAGGTTAGGGCTCCATGCTTTCTCAGATTATTTTTATTTAAAACCATGCTTTTAAGGATGCTTTTTTCAATACTTTTACAAACTGTTACTCATGGAAACAAATCTGGTTGTAACTCTGAAATAAGCTTAGTATTTATGATATAATCCATACTCCTGGTTTACAGAGCTTTGGAGAGGAGTGAGGTAGCCCTTTCCTCAGGGAGCTACCCCAGGAACCCTAGGGCCCAGCTGCTTCCTGATGCAAAACTTGTCCGTTCATTGATTTTAGAACTTATCTTCCGAGTAAGACACCTGACCTTCCATACCTTAGAAACCTGTTGTTTGTTTGTTTTTGTTTTGTTTTAATCTCTGCATTGTCCCTGATGCTTTGGTAGCATGCATTGAAGCTTAACTCTTCCATTTGAAGCTCTTGAGTGTCAACATCATAGATTAACTTTTTGTGTCTGAGCTCACTGTGGCGCTAAGTGAAGGACGGGTACTTCATGGAAGACAGGAAGAGTTCAGCCTTTGAATAAAGAAATATAAAAGTTGCGCTGTTTTATAAAATTGTTG
Source organism: Mus caroli (assembly GCF_978045245.1). Lineage (NCBI taxonomy): Eukaryota > Metazoa > Chordata > Mammalia > Rodentia > Muridae > Mus > Mus caroli. The sequence goes on from NW_028227261.1 coordinate 97,720,956, forward strand.
CTTTTAGTAAATTTACTCACTGTATTGTGAGCATAGTTTTAATTTAACTAGAAGAACTTAGCAGTATACAGCTCGTGCTTGGGTTGATGGGCACACAATGGCACATTGGCATTCTTGATCTAATTAAGTCTAATTTTGAATGTTAAATGGTGGCTTTGCATGGCAGAAAGTGTAGAAGTTATCATTGTTACATATTCTAAAACCAAAATGTGTTTAAGATGTAGGATTATTTGAGTTGTAAAAAATAAGAAATGTTCTAGTAAAGATAGAATATCCAATAACATCTTAAGGAAAGCGTAAATCTAATTATTAAGGAACAGCTACTATGTTGAGGATTAAGATACTTCATTGAGTTAGGATCATGTCACAAATCTTATGGTTTCAGTAGAAGAGAAGCTTCTAGTGGAATAGCAGGGCTTTTGAAAGCATTTTATCATGAAATATCTAAAAATATAAAAACCCTGGGGCTGGTAGCATCTGCTTATTAGCAGGTAAGGGCACCTTTGGCCACATGTAGTGACTTGAGTTCAGTCTGTGTAAGCCACATGGTGCGAGGAGAGGGCCCACCCTTCAGAGTGTCCTCTGACCCCATACTCACACTGTGTGTACCCCCCAATACATAAACACTTATACCTAGCTTTTTTAAAATTTAAAAGCATTACAAATATTAAAATTTAAAACCAAAACAAATTTTAAAAAAAACACAAAAACCTACTCACCTACCCACTGTCCACCTCAGTAGAACCACATCCACCTCCCAAGGTCTGGCGCCTGGGAGCCGTCACTCTGAATTTGCTGTTATTACTGCCGTAACATTACATACATCAACAATTACCATCTTTATGACCCTAATGGAGTGAAAGGAGACTGCACTTGGAATGTAATTGCTGTCTGTCTTTGCTCCTGTTTTCTGTATAATTTAAGAGATGAGTGTCACAAGGAGCATACACAAGCCTTCTGTGTTGGCCAACTGATAAGACAGCTTCATGAAACGAGTTCAACTGATGATGGAGTGTCATAATTTTGTTTGGAATGTATTTACCAGGCCTCATGAATTCGAGATTGAAATGTGAATGTAGCATAAGGAGAATTGAGGAGTACGCATGGATCGTGTTCTGGCTGACTTTCTTCTCATAGCCATGACAATAATGAACTCTACACATAACAGCAGCAATTAATACTTAACGTCCTAAAGTTGCTTATAGCTTTTATTGCTTTAATCGGTATGCTATAGTTTGCTTTGCAACGTTGGATATCCTGTATTTGTGATATTTGAATACATACATGTGTTTGTTAAGTGATACTTTGAAGATAAGTGACCCTCCTTTTTCATTTCCATGCAGATGATCATCTGGTTGGAGAAGATGTTAGATAAAATTATTAGCATTTTCATCATATTCTTGCTAGTCATAGGAACCCTTCTTTTGGCCCTCCTCCTGACTGCAAAGGTAAGGTACATTAACCAGTATTCTTGGTAGACAAAGTCCTTGTTAGAGTGCATATGCAGAAGAAGCTAGCAGAAGCAAATGGGAACTAGCATTTGGCTTATCAGAAGTACCTCTGCTCACTAAAGTATATCCATTTTGTACATTAGTAATTTTTCTGTTAGTCTGCCTAGAATGTTTTTTTTTTTTAAATCTCATTTGTGTACATTTTATTTTGTCATCAAGTCTTAAGCAGAAAGTGCAGTTTAAAAAAAAAAAGGATCCTGAAAATATTCTCTGCCCTCAGCCATAGACTAAGAGGTTTCTGAACTAGTCTCATGACTCCTTAATGTAGTTAGTGCACTGTGCCCTTCTTTCTTTTCTCCCGGGGTTCTGGTCTTGATGTCTTCTGGTGGTGCTGCAGGCACTGGCTTCAAGCTCCTGGGTTCAGGTGGCTCTCCTTCGCAGTCTTCTGAGCACCTCCATGGACAGGTGCGCCTGTGCACCGACTCACGGTTTCTGCATTGGCCCCTTCCCTCCTGCCACTAGTCTTCCTGTGGAGAGTTTAAGTCTGCTGCAGTCCCACGGACCTGTTTTTGTCCTTGTTGCTTGTGCTTTTGGTGTCTGTTTTGAAACGCTATCCTCTGGGCGTGGTATGGCCATTGCTGTCCCTACATCAGGACCCAGAGGAGACTCTGAGAAGGCTTTGACCACTAGCCTTCCCTCATGAAGGGAGGGAGGCCTCACTAGGCACACATGGCAGCTCGCATAAGGTCTTCATTTCTTATTTTTCAGATTCAGCTGTAGTGTTGTTTCCTATGTTTATGTCCTCAAGAAGCACAGCTGCATTTTCTCCTGCACTGATGGCTTTTCCGAGGGTAGTTTTCTATGCTTTCGGTGCGTTCTTGTCCCTATTTATCGAACTCTGCTTGACTCCACTTCCAGATTTTAGTGTTCTGTTTTCAGAGGATGGTGAAGCTTACGTGAAATCATGGCTTTCAAAATTTCTCTAGCTCTTGCAATGATTCATTAGTAACTGTCGGCAGTGGATGATAAAGGGTAACAGTTGCTACGGAATTGCATTGCGCTTATCATGAGTGGTCACCACTCGGAAGTCCTGTTCTTCAGTCAGGCTCATTACAGTCGATTTGCTTTCTCCCCTGCAGCTGACTCCATTAGCACTTCTGTCTGTCTGTCTGTCTGTCTCATGGCTGTTCCTGTATGTTCTTTAGGTAGTGGTCACACAGAGATGAGCCCTCTGTGAGTTTTTACCATGTTTGACCTGCGGTCAGTACTTTTGTCTGTTGGCTCTTTCCCTTCTTTGTCCCTTTATTGTTCTGTTTCTTTGCACAGGACTTTTGCCTGCCTGCCTCAGTTGTGCTCACCTGTCAGGCTCTTTATTTGTTCCATGCTGCAATGAGTTTTGCTTCCCTCAGCTTAATTTGTGGGTATTGAATCATTTCTTTCTTGTGTAGGATTTAAGTGGACTAAACATTTGAGGGAGCCCTCAAATACCATTTGGGTATCTGGCTTTTTTTTTTCCCCGAGTAAAGGTATTGTTTTCTGGAATACCAAGACAGCGTCTACTTGAGCATCTAATAGGTACCTCAACGTAACATCAGAAAGTGTTCTCCTCACAGTCCTTCTGTTCCAGTAAGTGACAGCTCCACTCTCCTGGGCAGTGAGGAGCTTCAGTGTCAGCCTTGAATACACCTTTGCCACACATTTACTTCCTCAGAAAGTCCTTTGACAATAGCAGGCTGAGGTTGTCACATAACTTCCTCTCCACAGAAAACAGGAATAAAATTGTCAAGTTCAGACCAATGCCACTTAAAGCCATTGGAAAATGACCAGCTAGGTAATTCCTAGAGTCATGTTAGCTTCAAGTTATTCTGCAGCAAAACTCTGCAGCTTCCTCTGAGGAATTGTTTGCATGTTCGGTGCAGTCTCTTGTCTGCTTTGTCTGTGTAGCTTGTGTGGTTGGTGTCTGTTGTGAAACGCCATCCTTCAGTTCTGTTCTGACATCAGGGTACCTGGCTGACAGGGCAGCTCTTCAGAGGCACTCGGAGTTCTTCTTCCTGAGAATATGGAAGAAGTTGATGGCTGAAGTGGGGATGTGACTTTTCATGTTGCTGCTGTAGTTGCCTTTACAGTCGCCCGTGCCCTTGTAGGTAATCCCTCACCCACTTGTCTGAGCAATTCCAGTTGAACTTGCTGGAACCAGTTAATTCCAGTTAAACTTGCCAGTTCCCTAAACCAGACTTGAGCAACAGCATTTGTTTCTTCTGTCTGTTGCCAGTGTGGAGGGTTTAAATGTTTGTCTACATCTTTCCAGAAGAAGTTAACAGAATTACGGTTGTAAAATAATGGCAAAGTCTAGTTGGAGGTGAGCAGAGCCTCAGAGATGCATGCCAAGCTTCTAGTAGCATGCGGTTGGCATGCCGAGAGCTGAGAGGGAAAGTCAGGAAAAGTATAGCCCAAAGATGTCAGCAAACTCCAGAGTCAACACAGACACACCCATACCTCAGCACACTCCAGGGAAGCTTCGGACTGCCAGCTATAAAGAGGAACTCGTGAAGGAGGTTAACTACAGCACTAAGGGAACAAAACAGTCATAGGAAAAGACAAAGAGATGAAGTTTTAAAGCTGAAAAACAAGAAGCCTGACTGACAACCAAGAATTTTATGTTTAATGGCTCTGTTCTTAAAAATAAAGATTAAAGAACTGGAAGTATGGCAGTGTTGCCCAAGACACTAGCTGCAGTTTCCACTTGATTCTCTTCCCTCTTCAAAAAGTAAAGGCAAAATAAAACCATTCCAGACAAGTTACAGCAGACAGAATTAATTGATGGCAGATGTGTTCTGTAAGGAAAGCTAAAATAATGTAGTGGGCCACACCAGTCACCCAGCCAGAGCTACATAGCCAGACCTTAGCTTTTGTTTTTCCTCCAGAATCTATAGGAAAGCTGAGTGGCCGCTGCAGGCCCTGTGTTGACCTGGGCTGCCAGTCTCTCCATTGCTCTGGCAGGCACTTGGAGATCCCATGGCTACAAGCAGCCACAGCCCCTGGAAACATGCTACAGACCTTATCTTTAAAACAACTAGACACACACAAATAATGACTTTTAGTTGAAGAGACAGGATTGCAGGTTCCTTGGTTCCATAGGAGAGAATGGGGTAACACTTGGGCATATGGAAAAGTTACAGATTTTTTTCCCCTGTGCTATTTTAGTATTTTTTTTAAGTTTTATTTTATGTATATGACTGTGTGCATGTGTATGCACAGTGCTCCTCAGAGGTAAGAGTAGGTGTTGGGTCACCTGGAGCCAGAGTTACAGATAGGTCGCAGTCTTCACATGAGCGCTGGGAACTGAACCTCAGACTTCTGCAAGAGCACCATGTGTTTTTAACCAGTGAGCCATCTTTCAGCCCCTCTTTTAGTTGTTTTTTTTTTTTTTAAAGATTTATTTATTTATTATATGTAAGTACACTGTAGCTGTCTTCAGACACTCCAGAAGAGGGCGCCAGATCTTGTTACGGATGGTTGTGAGCCACCATGTGGTTGCTGGGATTTGAACTCTGGACCTTCGGAAGAGCAGTTGGGTGCTCTTACCCACTGAGCCATCTCACCAGCCCTGTTTTTTTTTTTTTTTTTTTTTTTTTTTTTTTTTTTTTTTTTAGATTATTTGAAATACAACTTTATTCTGATTCTAAACGAAAAGAATGGGAATGACAGTAACAAACAAGATTTCCCCACTGGATGTTGCGATGGGACTGCAGCAGTCTTATCTTTGAAATTCAGAAAGGAAACAACTCTGTTCCAAACAGCTAAATATGCAAGTCCAAAACATGAAGGTGTGTCTAACTGCCACATTCACTCCAAGCCCATTCATCTCCTTCAGCATCCCAATGAAGTACACGATCTGCTTAGCTAAATAAGGTGGCACACGCGCTGCACCGCTGACATCACAGGACAGTTGCCTATAAAACTAGACTTCTGACGCAGGGCTCCAGCTTCACTTTCTCACAGGTCATCATCCTCGTCTGGGAGAGCAGTCGTCTGAGCAACCTCTAAATCATGCTCGTACTGTGCTGCCAAAGCTGGGTCCATGACCACCTCAGGTGGGGCAAGAGCAGGCATGGCAACAAACTCCAAGTTAGGATCTCCAATGAGCTTTCTGGCCAACCAGAGGAAAGGCTTTTCAAAGTTGTAGTTACTTTTGGCAGAAATGTCATAGTACTGAAGATTCTTCTTCCGGTGGAAGACAATAGATTTTGCCTTCACTTTCCTGTCTTTAATATCCACTTTGTTGCCACACAATACAATGGGGATGTTTTCACACACTCGTACCAGATCTCTATGCCAGTTAGGTACATTCTTGTAAGTAACTCTTGAGGTTACATCAAACATTATAATGGCACACTGGGCTTGGATGTAGTAGCCATCGCGCAGGCCCCCGAACTTCTCCTGGCCGGCCGTGTCCCACACGTTGAACTTGATGGGTCCTCTGTTGGTATGGAAGACGAGCGGGTGCACCTCCACGCCCAGGGTGGCTACATACTTCTTCTCAAACTCGCCCGTCAAGTGGCGCTTCACGAAGGTTGTCTTCCCGGTGCCGCCGTCGCCCACCAGGACGAGCTTGAACTGGACCTGCGGCTCTCCCTGGGCGGCCATCGCGGCGGATCCTTCCAGAAGAGTCTCCGCGCCTGTCCGACTCTGTTTTTTTTTAATACAGTAACTATTTAAAGAAAACGTGGTACATTGTCCAGACTTTTTGATATAGAGATGAACTACTCAGTGTATGTTATGTGTACATAGTGTTCCACAGTACACAGAGAGGGCTGGGAAGTGGAGCTGTGCTGATGGGCAGTTGTTTCCTGTAAGTCAGTATTAGCTTGAAGTAAATTGTGGCTGATATGTTAAGTAGCGCCTACAGCTTCTAAGAAGTGTAGGTTTGGGAGAGCTAAAGTGGTAAAGAAAACATTTTCTTGTCTTGGTTTCTCCCATCTTTATTCTGCTTGTTTTGTTAGTTATTGGGTTAGTGCCTCAGTCTCTGTGTCAAGGCGACTCTTACAAAGGGAAGCAGTTAACTGGGAGCTTGATTCCAGCTTCAGAGGCTTAGTTCATTGTCATTATGGTGGGAGCATGGCTTGGTGTCACTCAGCGGGGCACTGGAGCCCAGAGCTGCATCCTGATCCGCCTGGGGCGGGTTTGAAACTTCAGAGCCCACCACCACCCTTCCTCTGACAAGGCCACACCTCCTAATCCCTTCCAAATAGTCACTCCCTGGAACTGAGCATTCAAATATCTGAGCCTATGGGGAAATTTGAATTCTTTTTTTTTTTTTTTTTTTTTTTTTTATTATTATTATTTTTATTACATATTTTCCTCAATTACATTTCCAATACTATCCCAAAAGTCCCCCATAGCGCCCCCCACTTCCCTACCCACCCATTCCCATTCTTTTGGCCCTGGCATTCCCCTATATTGGGGCATATAAAGTTTGCAAGTCCAATGGGCCTCTCTTTCCATTGATGGCTGACTAGGCCATCTTTCGATACATATGCAGCTAGAGACAAGAGCTCCAGGGTTCTGGTTAGTACATCATGTTGTTCCAACAATAGGGTTGCAGATCCCTTTAGCTCCTTGGTACTTTCTCTAGCTTCTCCATTGGGAGCCCTGTGATACATCCAATAGCTGACTGTGAACATCCACTCCTGTGTTTGCTAGGCCCCGGCATCGTCTCACAAGAGACAGCTATATTTGGGTCCTTTCAGCAAGATCTTACTAGTGTATGCAATGGTGCCACAACAGGCAGGTTTCGGTTTCAGTACCCAGTGGCTTTTTTTTTCTGTATGCAGCACCACACAGAACCATATTCCGGCTTATTTGTCTGTGTATCTCACTCTGCATACTCACTGTATTACTGCAAAGGTTTGGTATTGCATATGAAGGTACAAGCATGGATATAATCTGTACTTGTTCATGAGTTTTAAGTGTTTGGATTTTTTAAAAATCAGTTTGAGCTTCTTGAGAACAGGGAAGATATATATGTATGTGTGTGTGTGTGTGTGTGTGTGTGTGTGTGTGTGTGTATATATATATATATATATATATGTATGCTTATATATGTATATATGTGTGTATATATATATATATATTTCAGTGTATAATGTTTAGCAACTTGTAAATACCTATTTCTAATTTAATAAAATCAGGATATATAATTATTTGATCCTATAAAAGTAATAGAAAAGGACATTTTGAATTGTGTTCATTACTTACTTTTTTCCTCTTTATATTATAGGTACATCAAGAGAGTGTACACATGATTGAAGTCACAAGTAGTCTGATTAATGAAACTCTAGCAAATCACCCAGAGTGGGCAAAGTAAGCATACAGTTTTGGAACTGGATACACACGGGTGACCTGGTTTCAGCATCTGTTTGTGTGGACCAGTATTCACTGATACCGCTACATTAGAAGAGAAGAATATGGTTTGCCAAAGCTTTGATAACTGGAATACTGTGGTGAGGAAGTACTTCAGATTAGAGACAGTTTCTGATCCGGCTGTGAAGGTCAGACTGACCTAACACTCAGAGACACCCACTCTTGCCTCAGACTTCCAAGTACTGAGAATTCAGGCATGTCCTGATGCCTGGCTATACCTTGTAATTTATTGACATATCTTATTACTCTTTTCTCCATATGAAAGAACATTTTTCCAGACATCTTAACTTGTGTGGCTATTGACAGCAATCAGTTTTCTTGATACGATCATGTTGTACGTACACAATCCTTGAAGCTGCTAAGAACTGAGGCTGTTAATAGTGTTTTGACTCATTTCATGGGCCAGCTTGGTAGCATGTATCCTATTTGAGCCTCAGAAAAATAAAAACCCAGGTATTGTTGCCTTGGCCTTTCAGCATGATTAGATAATTGAAACCAGACCTGCTAAATTTGTGAGGTTTGGTATTTGGTATATGTTAGTGACAGTTTTTGTGAAGTGTTTGTTTTCCTTTTAACCCAGCTAGCTCCCAGTAATTAAGCCTGGAGCATTATAGTTACTTGCTAAGCTATCAGGGCACAACCGCTGAGCAGTACTACCCTGTTCTAATCCTCTAAGCTGCTCTAGCCAGAATCCCCAAGATTCTTGGATTTTAGGGCTTTCTCTGCTCAAACTCTTTTCTCAAGGTGTCTCCTGGTTTCTCTCCCCATGGCTATTTCCCCCTCTCCCATCTCTCTGTCTCTTTGTCTGCCCTCTCTCTGCATCCCTCCCTGCCCCCGCTGTGAGGAAGTTCAGCCCTATTCTTTCCCCTGCTCAGTCATTGGCTGGTCAGCTAGCTTTATTGACTGATCAGGGAATAATGGGGAACAGTTGTTTACACAACATTGAGAGAGAAGAGTCTCAAAATAAGGACTGAAACTAGATATGGGCACATACAAATTGGCATTTGAATAATACAAGGATAATCTTGACACCGGGCATAATAACATTGTACCTATAGGTGTATAACACTGATTGACAGTCTCGGGGATATACAAAGTATTTCTGGGTTTTGGAAAGCATTAAGTATATGAAAAGGCTTCTTGGTTGAGGTGTAGGGGAGACTTCTTACTGTAGAACAAATGAAACTTGAAAACTACAGTTTTCAGTATGTCTGGACCTTTGTGGAGAGACTCCACATGAAGAGATGGGTGGATGGGAGATTGAAAATAATTAGCTCATCCTTTTAATTCTTGGATTCTTTGGTTCCGAATTTCTGTAGGTGTATGGATCTCGGACATCTGCAGGGTCTCTTAGGGTGCACATTTGTCTTTCAGTAGGTCTGGAACTGGGCTCAAGCATTTTCATTTCTTAACGGGCTCCCAGGAAGGTTGGGAGCTGGTTGTCCACGACCCATACTTGAGAATCTTGTTGGATATTGAGTGTCTCCGTGCTCCGGAATCATGTCCTCTCTGCTGACGAGGCAGGTGAGCTAGGACAGGTGTGACCAGAGAAACAGACAGAAGAGGATGGAAACGAGGCTCTCAGGGAGAGTAGAGTGCAGAGCCTCTGAGTCAGGGTCAGGATCTTCAGGCCTGGCATCAGATGCTCTCTGTGTTAGTAATCCGTCAATAATTCATTGTTGGTAGCTTTAGTTCAAAGCCTTGTTAGAAGAAGATACTGAAAATGGACTCTTTCCATTTTCTCTTTTTCTCTTTTCTGTCAGTTGGCTTCCTGAGGCTCAGGTGGTCCAAAGAGCTCTTAATTCAGCAGCAAACAATGTGTACCAGTATGGACGGGAATGGATAACTCACAAGGTAAGAAATGAGTCTTTCTTGTGCCTTTCTCTGCAGGATTTTCACAGGATCAACAACTTCTTTTGATAGAAGATATGCAGAGATTCTGTTTTTGAAATACATTTACATCTATAGATACGGCAAGTGCCGTAAAGTGGAGCAAACTCTCAGAACGTAACACTGAACAGTGCCAGTGCACTGGACCGTCTAGAGAGGTTGACTGCTTGCTTGCTTTCTGACTTATTTGTGCATTAGGATAGAATGATCACAGAACTTAACTGGTCAAATAAGACCATGTGGAGGAAAAAGAAATTGTGCAAACACATTTGAGTCCTGTATCTGCTGCTTACTGTGCCTGGCAGTTTCCAGGTTCATTTAACAGCCCAAGCTTCCTGTTGCACTGTGAGGTGTTTTATCACTTCCAGGTGAGAAAACAGGCTTAGCAGGCTCAGCAGATCCAGATGTCCATGTGATGAATTTGCCTCACACTGGTGACTAACTATAAATCCTTGTTTCTTTCTGATGAAGCTTTCTGGCTGTGTCTGTCTGTGCTTTAGGGTGGTGCTTGAGAATAACCCTAGGAGGACTGGCAGACCAAGGAAGAGTGTAGTTCTAAACAGTTACTTGTGGAGTGAAGATCCAGAGGCCCTCGGGTGCTCGTGCTTGAGATGAACTTGACTAAAGGGGTGGGGCCTTGGGAAGGGAGAGAGTGAGAGGGAAGACACAGTTGTTGGACTTAAAGAATAACTTTCTCTGTCTGGAGTTGGGACGTATCTCTCTCCTAATATTGCCCAGAGCATATAGTTAATTTTCAGCCTTAATATGATTAAGTAGTTAGGATTGACAAGATTGAAGGCTCTGAAATGTGTACCCCCAAAATTGTACAAGCAATTAAGTTCTTTTTTAAAATTCAAAAAAACGGGGGTGGAGAGGTAGCTTGAGAGTGCTAGGCACGCCCTGCTCATGCAGAGGACTGGGTTAGGTTCCCAGCCCCTGCACACCGGCTTCTGGCCTTCTGTAACTCTAATTTCAGAAGATTTGACACCTTCTGTCCTCTGCAAGCACCAAACACTCATACAATAAAACAAATCTTCAAAAACAATAAAATTGCCAGGCAGTGTTGGCCTTTAATCCCAGCACTCAGGAGGCAGAGGCAGGCGGGTTTCTGAGTTCGAGGCCAGCCTGGTCTACAGAGTGAGTTCCAGGACAGCCAGGGCTACACAGAGAAACCCTGTCTTGAAAAACAAATGCAAAAAAGTAACACCCCAAATTATGAAAAAGAAATCACTAAGAGTTGAGAGGTTTGTCTTTCAGGTTTATTATGTCTGTCCAAGACACTTGATCAATTGGCACATGATGACATTGGGAAAAAATTGAACAAGCAAGAGATAAATATGTGTGTATAGATCTTTGAACTGTCATGGGAGGAAGAGTCCCAAAGAGCTTGCAGCTTTCTATAAATGTGTTATTTTGATAAAGCCATAGCATTTTATTCAGATTTATTTATTGGAGAAATTTTTATTCTGACATTCTTGCCTTTTAGGTAAGAAGATAAAAAAATTTTTGGTGAATACTACACCTCACATCTTAGATTAAAAAAGTAAATTTCAGGCTACTTCTTAGATTAAAAAATAAATTTCAGACTACTTACAGAAAAGAAATAACTATGTAACCTCTTGTTCAAGAGCCTAAAAAATGAGGACATTGGGATCAAAAGTCAGAAAATATTTTTGGTTCTGACTTAGAAGACAGAAGGGTAGTATATATTAGCCATCACTTGTTCATTAGCTGTTATATAGATCAGCCTGATGTGGTAAATTTATTTCAAGTGTGAAGTGTGTGTGAATGGTGTATGTGATTGTATGACTATGTGTGCTTTCTTTTTTTTTTTTTTAAAGATTTATTTATTTATTTATTATATGTAAGTACACTGAAGCTGTCCTCAGATACTCCAGAAGAGGGCGCCAGATCTCGTTACGGATGGTTGTGAGCCACCATGTGGTTGCTGGGATTTGAACTCTGGACCTTCGGAAGAGCAGTCGGGTGCTCTTACCCACTGAGCCATCTCACCAGCCCCCCCTATGTGTGCTTTCTTGCGTGAAGGGGATAGAGGGTAGAGATTTGTGTAGGTGTGTAGGTGGGTGTATGTGTGGAGGTCATAGAACAGCTTTTGAGTGTTTGCCTTTAAGGTAGTAAGTTTGAAGAAATACTGATAAATGTCACAACATTTTTAACCTGAAAAATACAGTGGTACGTTAAAAAAAAAGAAAAGAAAAAAAAGCAGTGATTGGCTGGCAAGGTCGCTCAGTAGGTGAAGCACTTGCTGTCCTGAGTTTGAGCCCCAGAACCCACATGATGGGAGAAGGAAACCAACTCCAAAACAAGTACTGTGTACTTGTGTACACAGTAGTGATAGTAATAAAGGACCAGCCATAGATAAAATACATGCATACTAAACAGGGAACAGAGTGAGGGGACTGAGGGAATGAGTACGGACTAATGGGCGATGACAATTGTAAGGGTTAAATAACTGTAACTATATACACAACTGTTGGCTTATCTACTAACTGATGGGTGACCTGTAAGGTATGAATGCAGTAGTTAAAAACACATTGATACTGCATGTGTGACGCCAGTGAGCTTTACATCTTCAGTAGTTTAGAATCATGAAGTGGCTTACACCAGCTAATGCTGGGGAAGGCCTTAGAAGAAGCATGGCCTGGGCAGAAGCCTTCCAAGGCTCTGAGTGGCAGTGAGGGTGAGGAGAGCTCGTGTGAGGACAGAATGGCAGCAGCAGAGAGTGGCTCAGTGAGGCAGGGGACTCTAAGCAGTCCTTAGGCCCCGGGAGTCTGCTGAGAGTGGTGCTAAGCACATGAGACGCCATCCAGTCCTCTTGTGTCTTGCAGTGTATATTGTAACACAGCAGGATGGTGTTCTGGGTCACTGACGGATGTTCTGCTGGGTTGACAGCACCCTGGGCTGTAATGGGTTTTACAACATGTTGTACAATTATGCAATATTATTTTTAGCCATGGTGTTCCTTTAGAGCCATCCATTGTTGTACTGGGAGTCAGAGTTCAATGCAAGCTGCCAGTGTAAGGTAGTGCTTCATTGTACTCTTGGCCACTCTGGGTAATGGCTCTTAGAGGCTGGCTAATTAGGCCTTCTCTGGTTAGGGGAATCTCAGAAGTTGTTGTGGAGAATTGGTGGTAGGAGGCCTGTGACTGTCTGAGAGCCATGTGCTCAGAGACAGAAGTAACTAAGGGAGTGTGAGTGTTGGCGCTCAGCACCACTGTGAGCTCACGCAGGCTACACCTGAGAGAGCATTAGAGGAGTTCTCATTTTGTTAGACAGTCTCATTGTATAGAGTAGCCTGGCCTGAACTCAAAATCCTCCTGCCTCAGCCTCCCTAATGCTAGGCCCGCTGGGATAGACTTCTATTCCCTATGTTAAACAGTTCAGTACTGGTTCTGCACACTTAACAGGGACCATAGACACTTTAAAACTAGTGCCTTTTGAGGTACTGGTCTGAGCTTAGGTATCATGCATGAACTCCATTGAGTTATACCTGCAGCCTACAAAGCCACTCTCTTTTCACTCTTGGGTGGTTACAAAGATCACACAATGTACGAAAAAGCCATTTAAAGTTGTAAAATGCTTTTCAGAGATAGGTGGCTTTTATATTTATTATGAATACTTTGTGTCTAGCTTATGAGCAAACCACTTTTATAAGAGGTTTGTACCAGATATAACTGGTTCAGGTATTTATAAGGCCAACATCATGTGGGCCAAGAAGTACCTAAGTGCATATTGTCAACCAGTTTGGAGAATTAGCATCTCATCATTAAAGGAATGAAGAACACTTAAAGCCTGCTAAATTATCTTTAAGGCTTTCAGTTAGTTCACACTGCCTTGGGGAAAGTGGTGTCCTGTGAGTACTCCAAAGCAGTCCTTACACAGCTCCTTAGAGCGTTGTTGGCCAGTGCACAGCACTCCATTACTTGCCTTGACGACTCTTCAGTTTACACTGGGGATGCGAATCATGAACCATATGTGAAGATGCTGACTGCCTTAATAATTGGGACTGTTTATATATCCTCCTGTGAGTAGTGACTAAGTACAGTGAATTTAATAAATGGACATAACACCATTGGATGTAAGATGGTGACAAACACTAGAGATAGAAATGCTTATGATTCAAAAACACAGATTTTATATTTCATCTCTGTAAATGGATAGGAAGTTATAGAAAAAATGGGAAAATGGAAGCAGTTATTTTAAGAAAATGGAACTACAAACCAATGCTTGTCTTTTAAAATTGTCTTGAGAGCCAGGCGTGGTGGAGCACGCCTTTAATCCCAGCACTCGGGAGGCAGAGGCAGGCGGATTTCTGAGTTCGAGACCAGCCTGGTCTACAAAGTGAGTTCCAGGACAGCCAGGGCTATACAGAGAAACCCTGTCTCGAAAAACCAAAATAAAGAATTGTCTTGAGACTAGGGAGATGGTTCAGTTTGTAAAGTATTTGGCAGTTTGTCATGCAAGCCTGAAGACCTGCATTTGCTCCCCAGCGCCTGTGTAAATGAAACCCAACCCACATCTTTAACCCCAGGACAGGCAGAAGCAGGTGGGTCTTTCTGAGTTGGAGGCCAGCCTGGACTACAAATGAGAAAGATCTTGTCTCAAAACAAATGAACAAAAGAAAAACCAGCGTAGTAATCCCAGTGTTGTAATCCCAGTGCTGAGAAATAGAGGCAGTAACATCTCTGGGCTGCTGACTGGCCAGTCTAGTTGAATCTGGTGAGCTCAAGGTTAACTTAAACTCCGTCTCAAAAAGTAAAGTGGAAAATGACTGAGGGAGACACGTGGTGTCCACCATTGGTTTTGACACTCATTTGTGCATATGTATGCTCATATACTTAGACATAGAAAAATCAAAAGCTCTAAGTCCCCCCTCCCCCTTTTTTTGACCTGTGCTAGGGATTGAGCAAGGTCCTGCCCGTGCGAGGCAAGTGATCTCCTCCTGAGCTCTTTCCTCTGAGCTTTACAAATGTCTCTAATAAGGAAATAGGATGAGACACTACAGTGAGTGTAAGTTGTGGCTGCTGTGTCAGGTTCCCAGAAGTCTGTCCTGCCAGCTCTGCCTGTCTCAGTAGACTCAGGGAGAGATTTGTGCTTGTATGTAAGGTCCTAAATTTTACTTAAGAGTCTTAAGGCAACCATTAATTGGAGTAATGCAAGACTTAAGCTCTAGACTTGCTTTGGAAGGGCTTTCCACTGGACAGGTAAGGTCAAATCGGTCATTAAGTGTGTTTGCATTTGTCTTCTTCTCTTGTACCCTGAGACCCAGGAAGAGAAGTGGGAAGGAGGATGAGAGAATTTACGGGAAGGTGGAGGCATTTAAAAACAAAACAAAGACCCAGCATGTATTGAACATACTAAATTACTTAAAATATCAGATTGTACCTGTATTTTTCTTCTAGCTTCACAAAATTCTAGGAGATAAGGTGAACAATACAGCTGTGATTGAAAAGCAAGTTCTAGAACTGTGGGACAGACTGTATCACTCTTGGTTTGTTAAGGTAAGTTCTTTTAGATTAAGTGTCCATAGTAACTAGTGATACCATTGTGCTTTACGGGGTGATTGGGTCTATAGGACTGTGATGGTTTGTATATCCTTGGACCAGGGAGTGGCACCATCTGGAGGTGTGGCCTTGTTGGAATAGGTGTGACCTGGTTGGAATAGGTGTGTCACTGTGGGTGTGGGCATAAGATCCTCACCCTAGTTGCCTGGAAGTCAGTCTTCCACTAGCAGCCTTTGGATGAAGACATAGAACTCTCAGCTCTGCCTGTGCCATGACAGCCTGGATGCTGCCATGCTCCCACCTTGATGATAATGGACTGAACCTCTGAACCTGTAAGGCAGCCCCAATTAAATGTTGTTTTTTATAAGACTTGCATTGGTCATGGTGTCTGTTCACAGCAACAAAACCGTAACCAAGACGAGGACTTTGTTAACTTTGGAGTTTAACTTCCCATTCCAGCAGTGAGAACTTAAGCCTTTGTCAGTGTCAGCTTCCATTGGTGGTTAGTTTCTTTGGCAAACCCGGTAATCTCTGAGGTGTCCTAGTCCATCGTTTGCTCATAATGTAGTGTCTTCCTCTGCAGTAGCTGTGGGCAGTGCAGATACAGAAGCCACGTCTGTTTGCTCCTGGTGATGGCGTCGTGTGTGTTAATAAGCACAAGGTCTGTCACTGAGCTGTTACACTCCAAGCTTCTACAAGCCACGTAGGTGGCATTTTTCTAGTAGCTGCATTAAATAGCACAGACAAGAATATTAAATAACTAAAAATGGATGAGATTAATTTTAATAATATTTCATTTAATTCAGGTTTTCCACTGTCATTTCAGTATATACCTTATAAAATAAATTCAGTATACACCTTATAAAATAAATTCAGTATACAAGCAAGTCTTTGAACTCTTTCAAGTGTGTTTTGCACTAGCAGCACAGCTCAGATTTAGTGTGAGCCATACTTTAAGTGTTCAGTAGCCACCTGTGGTTAGTGGCTATTGTTTGGAACTGGTGAATTCTAGACTTTGAAAACCTTTCTGTTTGAGGAGACAGAAATAGATCTAAACTTCAGAAACTTTCCCTTCCAGACTGTTTTTTTTGTGTTGCTTATACTTACATACTTTAACTTTGGAGTTTATGGTAGAACGAGCGTGGCTTCCACTCTGTATAAACAGCGGATTCTGCTGAGCCGGTTCCTAGGCCATGTTATATGAACAGTGGTGCAGAGCTGCTGGGTTTTCCCAGGGTTAACTTGAAGCGAGGAAGAACACGCCAGAGGCGAGTGGCCGAGTTTGAGTTTCTTGCTTAACAAGAACGTGACATGTTCTACATGACACCTTGTAGGTCTTTCCCTGAGATGAGTGACTTCCGTGGATAAGACTTGAGAGTTAAAGCTAACAGTGGTATGTGAGCTAAAGTATTTCATTCTGTCTGAGGGGCTAAGCAGTTAGAAAGGTCTCATTTGAGCCGGGCGTGGTGGCGCACGCCTTTAATCCCAGCACTCGGGAGGCAGAGGCAGGTGGATTTCTGAGTTCGAGGCCAGCTTGGTCTCCAAAGTGAGCGCCAGGACAGCCAGAGCTATAAAGAGAAACCCTGTCTCGAAACCCCCCCCCCAAAAAAAAAAGAAAGGTCTCATTTGTTTTTTGTGCTCACTCTAGATCTTCTTAACATGTAGCTTTTCTTGTCATTCATCCTGTTTGAGCCCCATTTTTTTGTTGGAGGGCCAGAGACTTGAAGATAGATGTGTACATGGGAAAATTGGGTTGTGTTCTCTCCCTCTCGCATGTAGCAGACTCCAGAGCATCTGCGCTCGGGAAGAAAGGAGGGGCACACAAAATGTTTACCTGCCTCTGAATTTTAACCTCATTTTGTCTGCTCGTTTCCCTTTCAAATTCAGTGCTTCCTGCCCATGTAAATTTTTGCAGACTGACAGACAAATTAGATCCCACACCCCTTCTTGGCTCTGTGTTAGTTTCTTCTCTTTCTGCTCTTACATTATTACATAGTGTACATAATTAAGAATGGAGAAAGAGGCAAAGGTAGGAAATCAGGAGAAGGTAGAGGCACTGAAGGAAGTGAAGGTTTACAGGCACCCTCTGGGTGCTGTGAGTTCCTGGTTAGGAGAGAAGCAATTGTGTCACCCTAGACACAGTACCTGGAATGTGAATGCAGAAATGCTGAACTATTAGTCTTTAGGTGGAACTCTAATATCTTAAATTTGCAAGGATTTTCATAGGTGAGTACTTACTGAATTATTTTAAACAGGTGTAAAACAAAAGGCATTTTTCCTTGGATGTGTTAAAATGGGAGTTTCACATGTCACTGGCCTTGTTCCATAGAACGTGACACACTCTGGAAGGCACAAAGGGCACAGGATGCATGTGAGCCGTCAGAACAGCTGGCTGGGAGATATTTTGGACTGGCAAGATCTTGCCTCTTTTGTTCATGAGAACATCGAGACCTTTCTTTCGGTAAGATGGAGTGGGTTACTGCTGGCTGACTTAAACCCAGCTTTTCTTACCTCAGTGTCTTCAGCTACCCTGTTTTTAGTACCATGGAATGCATAGGCTTTGATTAAACCAGAAAGCTGTCCAGAAGCTGAGTCTTGAGGTCTGGCTCAGAACACCTGAGAAACACTGACTCCTGAAACATGAACAAGCCTGTGGGCTCAGGGTCACTAGAGTGCCCTAAGCTGGACATTACAGACAGACCAGGTTTTCTGGTTGGTAAAGCCCTTGATATGTGGAAGTAGGGGTGGATATCACTAGAGGAACAAGTGTAAAGGCTGCACCAGCTGGCTTCCCACTGACTCCGTCTGCCTTGCATCCTACCCCATTGTTGAACCTTAATCTCCACCTTCATTCCCCAGAGCCACTTTGCCAGGTGTCTTGGCATGTAACTTCACAGAGAAAATTTTTCTTGTGAATAAACATGTGACTCTCATCAAATTAACAAGTTTAGAAGTACTCACAGTACTAAGGTCTAAGGAATTCAGGCTGAGTGGAGCGATCCAGGGGCATAGCTGGATGCCGCCCGCCCGTGTGAGACTCAGGACTAGCTGTCTGCTGCTGGACAGCCTTCTCTGGTGGTTGCCTCTGGATTGCCAAAGTGTTGTTTATCATGCTCTTTCTTGTTTTGCCATTTTAGATATTATCTTTTGGCTTCCAAATATGGAAGATGAAGGTAAAGATGTGACTTTTTCCAAGCCTTCGGTGCTCTCTGACACTCTTGGGTTTCTCACCTCTCCCTTAGTCCAGCCACCTCCCTGCACTCCCATGCTTTTCCTCTCAACTGAGGTGCTGCCACAATCTGAAATGAAATCTGAAAAGTGATGTCTTTCATTTTCTGTCTTCTAATTTAACAGCTTACTTAATTAATAGGGACTCACTCTGTTTCCCAGGCTGTCTGTGAACTCGTGGCTTCAAGCAATCCTCCTGCCTCAGTCTCCAAGCACCTTATATTACAGGCACTTGACAGGGTGCCCAACTATTTGTTTTGATAATCTCTTCCCTCTTCTTTACTAGCCCAGTGGTTCTCATTTTCATGATACCATGAACACACTTTAATGTGTTAAAAATACTATTTTCTGGGGCTCAGGAAATGGCTTAGTTGAAAAAGTCTTTGCTGTACAATCATGAGGACCTGAATTCAGACCCTCTACATCTGTATAAAAGTCAGAGGTGGTGGCATACACCTGTAACCCCAGTGCTGAGCGGGGGCGGGGGGTGGGGTGGGATGCAGAGATAGGCAGCTCATCTGGCCCTGCTGGACAGCCAGTCTATCTGATAGATGCACTCCAGGTGCAGTAAGAAGCCTTGCCTTAAAAAAATGACGTAGAGCGTGAATGAGGAAGACCCCTGATGTCGACCTCTGGCCTCCATTCTCATGGATACACAGGCACATGTGATCTATACATGAATGTCCGCACACAAGTACCTAATTTATATCATGCTAAATGTTTTGTAAATATTTTCTAATTTAACACCCCTCAATCAAGTTCCTTAGAGAACCAATAAAATTGTTCTTGTTTTAGTCACAGACTCAGTGTATTATAGCAGTTAACACATACTCAGTTTTCTTTTTTGGTTGGTTGAGGAATGGGGTTCTTACAGAGCATGCATTATCTTCTAGAACATTTTTCCTCCTCGGGAGAGCTTGGATCTCTTTGTTTCACGCTTTTCTGTCTTTGTTTCTTTTCTTTGCCTTATTTGTCTCCTGTTCTGAGTTTTGAGGCATGGTCTTCCTAGGCCTGGCTGGCCTCAGTTCACAGAGCTGCACCTGCCCCTGCCTCCCCAGCACAGGCGCCAGGGTTTGCTGCACATGGGGTTTGCTTTGGTCTCCTCTGATGTTTTGGCAGGTTCCCCAGCTCTCCCCAGGGTGCTTCAGAAGACAGAGCTCCCTACACTCAGTTCCACACCCTTACTTGTTGCTTGAGTATAGTTTACCTTATTTAGTATTGATGTTTAGTCTTTCTGAATAATTTTAAAGATATATTTTTATTGTCTTTATGAGTGTTTTCCCTGCATGTGTGTATGCAGTCTCTACAGTGGCCAGAAGAGGTCATCAGAACCTTTGGAACTGTAGTTAACAGATGGTTCCTAGCCACTATGTGGATGCTATGAACGGAATCTGGGTCCTGTGTAAGAGCAGCCAGTGCTCTTAACTGCTGAGCCATTTCTCCATATTCCCTGACTAGATTTTAAGTTCTTTATTACTACTGTAGAATAGAGCCTGGTGTTAGGTTGTCAACTAAACTAATACAAGGAGGCACATTATAGCTTCTCTTTATTATTTTTGTACTTTAAAGAGCAGTGGCAGAGCTGAAGTGGCATACTGAGACCTCCTTGTGCAGTTCATTTCCTATAAGGCTAGAGCAGGAAAAGGAACCAGAAAGGCTCAGTGGAGCTTACAGCCAGTCTCTGGGCTCCTAGTCTGACAGGAAGGTAACCCCATCTTTGTAGGAAAGGGTTGTGTTCCTATTTTGACCCCTGCATCCTTGCAGTGTTCTGTTTTTGTGCTTCCTGGGTTCTGTAGAATGACACTCAGAGGGAGGTTGGATGGTGGTGGACTCGGGAGGGAAGCAGCGAAGCAGGAGGATGCTGAGGCCGCTTGTTCGTTCTAACTGCCCTGCCCTCTGTGACCAAGTTGCTTAGCTGCTTGTGAGTTTCCTCTGGGCTTACATTTCATGGCCGGGGACTCTGTTTGAGGCATCTTTTTGGTTATGTTGCCACTATTGAATAAATTAATGCCAGCCCGGCTCATGTTTGCCATTTTTGAGTTGGGATGCAGTTTTACCTCTACAAATCGGTTGCGTTTTTTTGAGTTTTGTGGGCTTTCTTCCTGATCTCCTGCCTTTGCTGATCCCTCCTTTCTAAGCCTGCTGATTAAACTCAAACTCTACTTTGATGATTGAGTGAACATTCTAGCACTGTCCTCTGTGTTGTCTCTAGTTGATCTCTTTTTAAGTAAAAAGGGTTACTTGGTTGTTGTTGGAGACTCCCAGTCTACAATTGCTGTATTCCGGTAATTTCTTAAGAGTTTCAGGAGGGTGTTTTCTATTTGTGTGACTCAGAAACTATGTAAATTTTTTGATTAAAAATTCCAGAGTGACTGGGGCCCCAAAAGTATGCTTGCCAAATTACAAATACAGGCATTGTCTCTTAGAATCAGTGGCTTTGTTCATTCATTCTTTATCCCACAAGGTCAAACAGTTAATGGTGCATATTTTTGTAGGCACAGTGAAGCATTTTCAAGATTTTTTTGTAAGGAGTTTTTGTAAATGAAGCCTGCCTGTTGAATTCTTATATACAGACTAAGCTGAGGCTTGCAAGACATTCTGAAGGCAATAGAATGCCCCTTATAAATTGTGCATTTGAGGTGGAAAAGGAATGGCCAACCCTTGCATAGACTGCATGTCATAATATGAGCATGTGACTGGACCAGAGCTACTGTCTTAGAAAGGCACCAAAGAGAACTGCAGATGTCAGTGTTCTGGTCCTAGCTGCAGCAACCCTTTGTGACTGAGCTCGTGTGTCTGTAAAGCTATCCACATTGCTTCCCTCACAGCACTGTTCCTGGGAACATTCAGTAGCTGGGGCAGAACTCATCCTCCTGACCCTTTTGGTTCGTGTTTCATTAGGAGCAAGTACCCACTTGGGAAGAGCAGACATTATAAGGGGTTTTAGTTGATGAAGGCACAAGAAATTAAACGGAGACCTGAGAAGATATTGACATCTCCCTTTGCTCATGTTTTACTGACAGTGTGCACAACCAACTTGATAACTGCTTCTCTTGAATTTATAGGTGATAGATCAACTGAGTGAGCTTAGTCTGTCCCAGGAAAGGCTCTGTCATTAATCCTTGCCTCATCATTATTTTCATTGGGATTTCAAGACTTTGGGATAATACATTATATTTATAGTTGAATCAGAGTTAGAGATGGTAAGGGTAGAGGGTAGTTAGCTAATCTAATGCGTGACCGACACTTACAGCTCTCCAAACTAAATAGATCCACAGAGAGATCACGTATTCTTCTGTAGACATACATATATTCTGTTTTTATAGTTAAAATTCATAGAATATATAAAAATCCTGTGTTTTAAAAAGAGCATAATAGAAGCTGGGCATGGCTGTGCATACCTTTAATCCCAGCATGTGGGAGGCAGAGGCAAATAAACCTCTGTAAGTTCGAGGCCAGCCAGGTCTATAAAGGGAGTTCCAGGGTAGCCAGGGCTGCTCCACAGAGAAACTCAGTTTTGAGAAACCAAACTAAACAAATAAAACCAGCATAATAGAGTGAAATGTCTGTGATAGCTGCTGTACGATTTTAAGTGTTATTTGGAATGGATTCATTATAACTACTTAGCCATTTTCTTCACTATTGAACATAGATGGTTTTGGATGATTTTTCTGCTTATAAAGTAGGCAACAGTTTTTATGTTTTCCACTATGGCTAGTAAGACAGTGCCCTAAAAGCACACTATGTGGCTACAGCTGCCCCCTTTATGAGGATTCGTGTTGACCCCAGCTGTCCCTCTCCGTCAGATCCTGGAGTCTCTGTGGATTGTTATGAGCCGGAACGTGAGCCTGCTGTTCACCACAGTCACCACCCTGCTGACCATCCTCTTCTACAGTGGCACTGCCCTTCTCAACTTCGTGCTGTCTCTGGTAGGTACATTTAGACAGCACCCATTGTATTCCCTTATGGATTACAGCATTTCCTGGGCTCTGTTTTTGTGCATGTATAGCTTCCATACATCATAAATGTGATTTTTAGGAGATCCTGTCCTTTGTTTTGCAGATAATTTTCCTGACCACACTGTTTTATCTGTTAAGTTCCAGTGATGAGTACTATAAGCCAGTGAAGTGGGTGATCAGCCTGACGCCACTCTCTCAGCCAGGCCCTTCCTCTAACATTATCGGCCAGTCTGTGGAAGAGGCTATCAGGTAGGGACAAGAGTATGCTGTTCTTACTAGCGTCCCGTGGCATCCCAGTTACCTTCCTTGTATTCATAGAAACATTGAGTGTGGAAGTAGCGAAGGATGCCAGTGCTTTCAAGACCTTTATCTTACTTTAAGAAGGTCCTAGGAGCAGAGCACATGCTTTGAGGAAAAGTTCCCAGGAGTTTGCCACTCTATTCTGCTGCTGTGATTTACAAAGACCTGATATGTGTTCACAGATCGGCTTTAGTCGGGTTTCCATCACCTTGGCATTTGCTCAGGAGAACGCCTCCTCCCCCCACATTGTCTTTACCTCCTGGGGTTTCAGGACCCTCCTGTTTTGTCTCTCTTGTTATGTTCATGCTGTCCCCTGCAGGGATAAGATACGGGAAATACAGTGTTACTGGAAGTACAATGCTTAGTTATCTCCAAGTCTGTTCATTGTATCTGGTCAAAATTTTCCATGAAGCAAGCCTCTTGAGTTCATGTATTGCAAGCTCAAGTTTCTTGGCTCTTCTCTTTTTCTCTTTCTGGAAAGGTTTGGCTGTTTGCAGCCTAGACCCCATAGCGCCTTCCTTGTCCTGTGTCTCATTGCCAAGTAAAAGATGCTATAGTCTTATTTTTTGTGTATTCCTAGCTATTCAGAGTAAATAGTTGTGGAACCCATTATACACTCTATTCGGAGTAGACAAACAATTATATTGTGACTCAGTTATATTGAGAAAGTGATCAGTGGTATCAAGTGGTTAGCTAAGTAGTCTTAAAGCCAGGTACACAGTGGAGTCTTGGGCATTGCATGTTGCACATACTTCTAAAGAGTATCATTGTCTGGAACTAGTCATCCAGACACCTTGAACTGACCCAACAGTTGTCTGTATGTGTGTGTGAAATGCCCTTGGCTTTTCTCCCTATTCCTACTCAGGAAGCTTGGGGAAGGTCTTTATTAATGATGAAAATTGCAACAATAGGTTATCTTTTGTTTATCTGCTTTTTAAAAAGTCTTTTGTAATCATTGTTCCCATAAAAGGAAAAGGAAAAGAGAACAAGACAGACAAAACCCCTCTCTTCCCAGTAGCATAAAAATAGCCTTTGAGAGGCTGGCGGCCATCCTCGTCAGTCTTCAGTCTGGCTGAGGCAGAGCTGTCCGGGACGACAGGTGCATTGCCCAGGAAGATCCTTTAAAGGCCAGCTCTGCTCCAGCTTTGCACCGGAGCCCTTCTCATAGACGCTTCACCTTCTGCTGTGTCCCTACTGCGCTTTCTACAGGGAGCAACTTTCTGACTGACATCAAGGTGCTTTTATGCAAGATACTTTTGCACCCTCCCCAGCCCAGTATCCCCTCCTCTCCCTCTCCCTCGACTGAATCTTACTTTGCCACCCAGGCTGGCTTTGAACTGGATATCTCCTATCTCCTCTCTCTCTCTGTTTCCTGAATACTAGGATTACAAATGCATACTACCATGCTAGGCGTTGTCACTTAATATTGGCACTGTAGTCCTGTTGGATCTGAAAGCTGATGGTTAGGTTTGGATGGCCATGTTCCACTGTGACTGGCTTTTGCATTCAGCAGCCCTGTGTGCTGTTCCTTTACAAAGTTGTAATAAATACTTAATATGTTTGAGTTTCGCATGGGCTCCTTTGAGGAGTCTTCAGGAGAAAAGCATCAGTGCACTGTGTCTAAGAGTTAAGTAAGAATTTTCATCCTCTGCCCCTAAAGGCGTTGCAGGTGTGACTGCTGTGTCACATGTGTGTCAGTAGGTGGCAGAGAGGAGAGAGGCTATGTCTACGCTCAGTGTTCTGACCTGTGAACATCTGAATGATTAGTAGCCTAACATTCCCTGAAAAAAAGTGAGCCTGAGATATCCACCAGTCTGGTGCCAGAGGGCCCAGACAGGGAGCTAGCCTGAGATAACCGCTACTCCTGTGTCAGGCAGATCTGGAAGGGCTCCCAGGACAAGCAAGCTGGAGACTAGAAGAGCTCTGCCTGGGACCAGAGGCCCCAGGCATGAGTGAGCCCAAGACAGACAGACACTTGGGTAGGCCGGAAGAGGAGTGAGTCTCAGATGAGATGAACCCCAGTCTTGTGCCACACTGGCCTGGGGGTACAGACCATGCTTGAGATGACCCCTGCCTGGTGACATAATGCACAAGTGGGGCCTAGCACTTCTGAGACCACTCCTGAGATGACCCTAGACACTCGGAGAACCCAGGCGCCACTAAGAGGAGCAAGTGAGTGGTTGAGAAATAGAAGACAAAGAGAAATAAGGATGTGGTCACAATGAAGAGAGGCAGAACTGGACAATTACGGGTAATGAGGAGCAGCCTCGTGTGAATAGCCAGTGATGCCACCTGAGACCATGGTTGGATCCTAGCCTGTGCTGCTACTGGAGGCCACATCTGGGACGGATGTTGCCACCAAAAGCAAGGCAGACATCCCTGGTCTGGGCTGCCAACTGTGGCCTTGTTGATCTCCCAAGGGCTATGCTTGGCCCCTCTCTTCACCTGGGCATGTGGGAGAGCTGGCTCTAGAGGTATGAATGCAGGATCCCTGAACCTAGCCAGCTGCAGTACTCAGGAAAGCAGCAGGTGAGTTGGGCCTGAGGATGCATGCATGGGACAGCTGGCCCTATCACTCATCTCCCTGTGGTTGCTTAGATGAGGGAAAGAGACCCTTCTCCCCTGTCCTGGGATCATAGAGCAGAGAGCTCCCTGTCCTTCACCAGCAGCAGCACTCAGAAGAGCAGCCTCTGCACCTCACTTGGGCAGCACAGCAGAGCTGACCAGGGTTGCTGAGGTTATGGGTGTGAGTGTGAGAGCCAGCCCTGCCTCTTGCCTGCTGGATGGTGGTGATGAGGAGGGAGAGATACCCTACTTCCCCTCCCTCATTTTTGGCAGATGGGAGAGCTGGCCCTGGGATTCTGAGAGTGAGAGATCTGGCTATGCCTCTCAACTGGATGCAACGCTTGGAAGAGCAGACCCTGCACCTCGCCTGGGCAGCAGGATAGAGCTTGCCCTGGGTGTGGGGATGCAGAGCATGAGAGCTGGTAGGCTGACCAGGTCAGATACCTCTCAGGCCCAGATCCAGGGCTTTGAATTGGCCCACTCCAACATCTACCCCATCAGTGAACTGCTAGACTGTACAAAGGGCACTACAGATCCAAAGCCTATCTCCATGACACAGGGCAACCACAGGGTATATGAGAGGAGTCCCAGTGAGGTTCCAGTATTGAGTAGTAGAAGCCAGAGGCCTTGTACCAGACCAAGTCATTGTAATGAACATGTGCAGGCAAAGAAGTGTGGACAAAAGGATGTCCTGTGGGACACACTGCGACACACTACAGCTTCCACAGCAACTCTGTTGTAGGGGCAGTTGCAAGGGTGGAGGGGAGGGTTTGGGGGTGTTGGGGGGGAGATGAGTGGGATTGGAGTGCATGGTGTGAAATTCACAAAGAACCAATAAAAAATGAAAAAAATTAAACTTAAAAAGAATTTTCATACTGGAGGATTATGTTCAAGTAGAAATATTCTTTGTGGATGAAGATTAATTGACAGTTACAAAGACTGTAGTTCATTCTCTGTAAGTGCTCAGTGACAGCAGTTTTATAAATATGTCATCAGTATATGGTCAAATGAAGAGTCATGAAGTTGACTTCATATGCTACTTTCGTTAGGCACGAGTGAGATTGGGAGTTAGTTGCATGGCATACAGAAGTGTGTGTCCTAAAGACTGCCTCTGAGCTGTGGGCTTCCTTTGTGATTACCGTGTGTGACCTTCACATTTTGAACCTTATTTTAATTTTAAGTTGCTGTTATTCTAAATGGAGTGCATTTGTCACTGAGTTTTCATTTCATCTCAGGATTTTGAGGTAGTGGCATGCATCCTGGATCCCCAGCATTGGCCTCCCTTAGAGCATGCTGTCTCCTGAATGCACACGTCACACCCTCCTCCCCGAGGCTCCCTCTGCTTGCTCTGGTGGAGATATTGCACATTACTAAGTTGCATGTTGTCACGGCCTCAATGCAATTTAGTGTGTGTGATATTTTCACATGAGTGCATGCACACGGGTCTGGGTCTTGCTTGCTGGGATTAGAGCTTTTCCATGCTGGAGGGCAGAACTGGTGCTGAGTTACATGTGAGAATGGATGCTTTGTAAGATTTGATTCAGAGAATGGGCATGTTCTACTTCTTCCCCTAGTTCTGAAGAAAATAAAAGTGTTTAAGTTATTTTTAAAAAGTCAGGGTTGCTTCTTAAGTAAACTAATGTTTTCATTTTCTAATTTGAGTGAATTGTTGACTGAGCAAAATTCTTAGAGATTTAAAGGTGTAAGTAATACTTGTTTAAAGTAAAATGTGCAGTGACAAATATAAAGATCTGTCTCTTTCTGTCCGTCTGTCTGTCCCCCTCCCCACCCCCCCACCCCCGTTCGATTGAGAGATGGTTTCTCTGTGTAGCCCTGGCTATCATTGTCCTTGAACTCCCTCTGTAGAAAAGGCTGTAAATGCTATTTTTAATATAAACTTAAGTAGTAAATTAATACAGTGGCTGAATTTCTTTATCCTAGTTAGTTCCCAATAATAACACAGAGACATCAAGAATTATTTTTAAACTTCACCTCAATATCTGGGCATTCTGTCTTAATCTCCTCCCCTAAGCTAATTTGGCTACCGCCAGCCAAGAATCACAATAATACTTAAAATTATGCTTCTCATGTTTCTGTTGAACTCTCAAGAACTTTCTTCCTTCTCTGAATAACCCCCCTCCATACCCCATGTATGTGTGTTGTGTGTGTGTCTCTCCTCTACCCCCCCTCACCTTCCCTTGACTAGCAGAAATCCCACCCTATTCTGTCTTATGCCCAGCCCTTGGGTGATCAGCATTTACTTACAAGGAAGACAATAGTTTGATTATGCTTGGCCAAGGGAGTGCCTCTATTATTAGGAGGTGTGGTCTTGCTGCAGTAGGTATGGCCTTGTTGAAGGAAGTGCATCACTGTGGAGGTGGGCTTTGAGACCCTCCTAGGAGCCACATGGGAGACAATCGTCTCCTGTTTGCCTTTGGAATAAGATGTAGAACTTCTCCAGTGCCTTGAGTGCTTGGACACTGCCATGCTTCCCACCATGATAATGATCTGAACCTGTAAGCCAGCCCCAATTAAATATTTTCCTTTATAAGAGTTGCATTGGTCATGGTGTCTCCTCACAGCAATGGAAACCCTAAGATACAAGGATAATCTTTACATATTACACAAAAACATGTCTATACTAGGCTGACCTTGAACTCAGAGACTCACCTGTCTCTGCTTCCCAAGTGTTGGGATTAAAGGCATGTGCCACCACCACCACCCAACATAAATTTATTTAAAAAAAAAAAAAGTGTTTTTGAGCTGCTTGTAGTGGCACATGCCTATAATCCTAGCATTTGAGAGCCTGAGGCAGGATTGCTGTAAGTTCTAGGCCAGTTTGAACTATGTAGAGAGTTTAAGGTTAGTTTGAGCTATCTATAAAGACACCCACCCCCCAACGCCCCAAAAAAGTGGAATATTTGAGATATCCTAGCATTGTAATAGAATTTCTTATGCATACTTTGGGAAATTAACTTGGGAGTAATAATGCCTTTTAGCTGAGTGGTTAGAGGTTAGTGTAATATACTTGAATGTTTGTTTTTATTACATTTAAAGGAAAATAGCCTTTAAAAACGTTGTCTTATATGTAGCTTTTCATTGTGAGTAAGGTGAAGCCGGTGAGGGGAGAGGGGGGAGGGTGAAGGATCTGAGATGGAAGGGAGGTTAGGTATCCAAGCGATAACTAGAAGATACTGGGCATGTGCTTCCAGACTGTTGGCCTAGAGTAGATACTGCAATAAAGCACGACATAGGGTGTTTTTGATTTCCCTCCTACATCTAAAGTGTATGTTTAACCTGTAGTTTATGAAGTGTGCAATAGCATTGCCTCTTTAATATAATTATATATACACAAATTAAAATATTTTGCTAAAAATACATTAATGATCAGCTAAGTTGTTGGAAAAAGGAGTCTGATAGACTGCCTACATTCTGGGTTGACTCAAACTTCAATTTGTTGAAACTAGAATTTCTGCACAGTATATGAATTTGAAGGGACAGTGGTACACCTGTGATCAAGGGAGCTGGCACCGTCCCTAGTCAGCATGGTAGACACTGTCTGTTGCTGCTCAGGGGTCCTCTCCGTTGATGGTGCCATTGTTTCCTGGGGAGAGGATAGTCTGGTGCTCCGCCTCTTTGGTCTTAGAGAGGAAGGGTGGAAGTAATGTACAGAGATGTGAGGTAGGTGGGGTTTTGGACTCATTTTCTGTTTCCTTTCTTCCTGAGACGTGTGCTTCCTCCTTGTCTGGCTTGTGGCACTGCATCCCTCAAGTGCACAGCCTGTCCGAGCCGTGACTGTCCTGCTCATTCTATAACTTGCTTTTGGTTTCACTTCATCCAAAGCAGGTTGAAGGATTGAAGTTGTTTTGTTTCTTCTTCAGTTTAGAAACATGGTTGTGTGAGTGAGGCTTGAAGCACACACTCTTTTAGTGTCACTCACTACAGATATTCTTAGGATTATCAGGGGGAAGGGTGCAGAGGAAAGACAACCCCAGCTCAGGGTAGAAAGAAAGGCTGTGCTCATCCCATAAGTGGTCTGTTTTGGGGTGAGCTGGTGTTTGAGTCATCTTCGGGGAGCCTCAGTTGAGTTACTTTATTGTGTCCTTAGTGCCAACTTACTTTTACTATGAAAAACTTGTAAATGAGGTGAGGCTGGCGAAAGCCACCTTTCCACACTAGACAAATCCCTCACCCTAGTAGTTCATGTGGTTACTCTTCCTCTCTCCCCAGCTTCCATATCCAGTGGTCTCTGAGGAGGCTGCATTCTGATTTTCTCTAATGTAGAAGGGATTCCATGCCCTCTTCTTGGCTGATGTGACGGTGTCCTCAGGTCTCCGAGAACAGTCACCTTCCCCTTCCTTTCCATGCTTGCCCTTGGAGGGTGTCCTGCCCCCTCCTCTAATTTTGGACTACTGCCCCTTAAGCCTACTAAGCCTCACCTCTTGTCTTTTCCAGGCCAGCCATTCTTTCTCTCTCTGCTTATCTATGTTTCCCTATCATTTGTTTTCCTTAGACTTTTCAGTTCGTTTCCTATTGGCTATCTCCTCTCCTTTCTGTCTTTTTGATATATGTAAATCTGGGTCCATGTTGAGAGAGTCACATGACGCATTCTTGAGTGACACCATTGGAAAAGGTGGCAAAGGTTTTGCAAATGGGGAGGTATTCATTGATACTATGTGCCAGAGTACTGTTGCATGACCGTCACTGGACTACAGATCTCGAATGTGCTCTGGGAGCTTCCCTCCTGGGAATCTTTGCAGAAAGCCCGTGTGTGCATCTGTGTACTGTGTCACTTTGCTGCCATGGTCCTCTTTTTTTAGTGACAGCTTCACCTTCTTGTGACTGTCTGCCCCTACTTAGCCCTGGCCTCTGTGTTTCTGTGGTTCCTGGGGTTACTTGGGGCCTTTTCTGCACAGGACTGCCTTGCTGCCTTAATCTCTTTCAACAGAAAAGTGCCATACAGAGCAAGATATAGCCTGTTTTTGCTCCTTGTATTTTCCTGCCTGCTTTTACTCTGCAGTTAATAACCATGCATCTCCCCAGATGACTTGCATTATTCGGTACCATGATACCAAAAGTTACTTTGTAGTCTTGGTTGCATAAAGAAATGTATGAAAATCTTGTTAAAAGGAAAAATTGACAGAGTATAAGTTAGATTATTCCTCACTCTTCTCTGGCCCATCCCTTCCCCTTCTGTTTCCTTTCCTGCATTCTCTCCCCCTTTCCCCTCTTATTTCTCTTTTCCTCTGTGCTGGGGCTTGAACCCAGGACTTGGCGTGTGCTGCTAAACATTGCTCTACCACTGAGCTATACGCTGCACCTCACTTGTTCTTTTACATGTGGACTGGATGCAGGCTGGGTTTCTTAGAACTTAATTCTTTCATTAGACGTAGAGAATATGATTCTTACCCAGGAAATGCCTACTTGAGAAGTGGAAAGTTGGCCTAGCTCAGTTAAGTGCTTGCATAATGCACAAGGCCCTGAGTATGATTCTCTCCCACCCCAGCCCCCACTCAAAGAGAGAAAATCGGTGGGGAAGTTCAACGCTTCTTTAGGATGTTTTGAGTTATTGTCTCATCAGAGAGAAGTGTAATTTGCAGCTTAGTCTATGGGCTTCAGTATTTTAATAACGTAAGTAGCATTCTCAGAGAATTGAGACCTGTTGCCAGACTTGGAATAAAACGACTGGAAACCCGGAGGTGATGAGTTTTCTGAGCATGTTATGATGCTAGGATTGTTTACCTTTTCTTTTCTGTCTGGGTTTTCTAGAGGGGTGTTCGATGCTTCTCTCAAAATGGCTGGCTTCTATGGATTGTACACCTGGCTGACTCACACTATATTTGGCATCAATATTGTCTTCATACCATCAGGTAACAACCATATACAGAACTTCCTGGCTATTTAAGGAAAGTTAGACCTTACATTAGAGCTGCCTTCTTCCTCAGAATAAGGTCTCTAGATCAGCAATGTGCTTGTATTTTGCTGTAGCCTCAGTATCTGGAACTACACCCATAACCTAGTCATTTGCGGGTGTTTGTTGAATGAGTAAATGTCTAATACTTATATAACATTGGGCACATAGTTGGTACTCAGATTAATTGAACTAATTGGCAAGGAGTGAGCAGTTTGTCGTCTGGTAGCTTTGTCCCACGAGGGATGCCACCCCAGGGGCAGGATGAGTGAGTCTGAGCGGATTGAAGCACTTGTGCCTTTTGTGATCTCCTCTGAGATGCAGCACCTCCCTCCTACAAGCAGCACACAGGCTGGTGACAAGCTTGCAGTTTTTCCTTGTCGGTTCAGAACCTCTGTCCACTTTTTAATTTTTTTGTCACTGTTTCTCTAAATATCCCCCTCCTTCCACACTCTCAGCTGTCAGCTTCCATTCTCCTTCCTTCCTTATGTTCCACATTCAAGCTTCCTTTTTCCCACTCAGCTGTAGTAAGTAGATCACCCTCTGACTGTCATGTTCCCTGTAAGTAGCCCACCCTCTGACTGTCACTGTACCCTGTAAGTAGCCCACCTTCTGACTATCTTGTACCCTGTAAGTAGTTCACCCTCTGATTGTCTTGTACCCTGAGACCACACAAAGCTATTGTATAATCATGTTAAGGCAGGCAGGAAGGGCATGTATAGATGAAAGTCAGTTTTTCAAGGTCACCCAGATGGTTAAGGGTTGGACCAGAACAAGAATCCACTTCTGGGTGGCTCTTAGTCTGAAGGGAGCGAAAGAAGAGAGAGCTTGGACTGCTTTGGGACAGGTGAACTTGAAGTCTTTCTACTTACAGGATTTTTGTTTGTTTATATCTAGTATGCTTAATTTTTTAGTGGCAAGGTAAAGAATAAGAATTCAACCCCCAGCCGGGTGTGGTGGCGCACGCCTTTAATCCCAGCACTAGGGAGGCAGAGGCAGGTGGATTTCTGAGTTCGAGGCTAGCCTGGTCTACAAAGTGAGTTCCAGGACAGCCAGAGTTACACAGAGAAACCCTGTCTCGAAAAACCAAAAAAAAAAAAAAAAAAAAAAAAAAGAATTCAACCCCCTCCCCCCAAACAAAAAACAAAAATCCAAAAAACCAGGCAGTGGTAGCGCACACCTTTGATTCCAATACTTGGGAGGCAGAGGCAGGCAGATTTCTGAGTTCGAGGCCAGCCTGGTCTACAGAGTGAGTTCCAGGACAGCCAGGGCTACACAGTGGAAACCCTGTCTCGAAAAACAAAACAAAACAAAGCAAAACAAAAGCAAAACAAAACACCAAAAAATAAATTCAACTCAAGGGGAGAACCAGAGTGGGTGGACACCCTCATAGAAGCAGGGGGAGGGAGGATGGGATGGGAGTTTCTGGAGGGGAGACTGGGAAATGGGATAACATTTGAAATGTAAATAAATAAAATATCCAATTAAAAAAAAATTCAACCCAAGATGTAGATTGACATGTCAGTAGGATATTTTGGTGAATAGTCTATACTTATATTTCTGGGACTGGATTTTATTACCCAAAGGGTAGTAGGATTTAACACTTAAAATCTAACATAAACTAGGGACTGGAGAGATGGCTCAGCATTTAAGAGCAATGGCTGCTCTTTGAAAGGACCTGGGTGTTAAAGTCCCAACACTCATAGCAGCTCACAACTGTCTGTAACTCCAGTTTCAGTGGCTCTGACACTCTTACACATACACAACAGCAATGCACTAAATAAATAAATAAATATTTAAAAGAAAGAAAAAGAATACAAGCACATAAGCTGGACACAATAGAAAAGTTTTAGTAACAACTTTTAAGATAGTGAGCTGTTATTTAACTAAAAAGCTCAAACAGGCTCTACCAGTCCTCTAAAACTGAAGCCTGTGTTCACTTACTTATTTGGGTAGACTTTTAAGAAGATTATTTTTAATTTTATGTGTGTGGGTGTTGGGTGCATGCTTGTATGTATTTGCACCACATGTGAGCAGTACCTGCAGAGACTTGAAGAGTATGTCAGATTCTGGGGACTGGAATTACACGTGACTGTGAGTGGCATGTGGGTGCCAGGATTCAAACCAGTGCTCTCCCACCGGAGCCTTCTCTCCAGCTGCAGTGGGCAGGTGGCTTAAGGAGGGAGGGTCTGCTTGGGCCCTGCTACTTTGTAACTGTTGCCCGGGCTTTGATTGCTTCTCTTTTACTCCTCTATTAGCTTTGGCAGCAATCCTTGGAGCTGTGCCATTTCTGGGGACATATTGGGCAGCAGTACCTGCAGTTCTAGACCTGTGGCTCACACAAGGGCTAGGATGTAAAGCCATCTTGCTCCTGGTCTTTCATCTCTTGCCAACATACTTCGTAGACACTGCAATCTACTCTGATATATCAGGGTAAGTGTTCTCTAGTTCTTGCTCAGTCTTAGGGTGTTTGGTTTGGGGAAGGGGTGGGGATGGAGTAGTGGCAATCAGTTGGGTAGCCTTTTGTGATCCTTTCACAGTGAAATTCAACAATGTAGAATTACATTGTTGTGGTAATGTTATGATCGTTATTATGTAAGTATAAAATCCAAAATTAAGACCAAAATTATGCATAATTCTGTTTCGAGTTTTGTGGCATTTAGCCTAGGAAAATAGTATTACTAAGCATATATAAAATATTTTAAGTACAATAAAGAGTTAGTGGCGGGGGCTGGAGAGATGGCTCAGTGGGAGCACCGACTACTTTTCTGTAGGTCCTGAGTTCAAATCCCAGCAACCATGTGATGGCTCACAACCATCAGTAATAGGATCTGATGCCTTCTTCTGGTGTGTCTGAAGGCAGCTCCAGTGTACTTACATAAATAAAATAAATAAATAAATCTTAAAAAAAAAAAAAAAGATTGCCAGTTGGAGGCCCACTTGAACTACATAGCAATATCCTGTCTCATTGTCAGACACAGAGCATGGAACTAGAGAACCATCTCTGTGGTTAGGAATGTGTACTGTTCTTTCAAAAAACTCAAGTTTGGTTCCCAACACCTCCACTGGGCAGCTCACAACTGTCTGTAACGGTAGTTCCAGGGAATCAAAGATCCTCTTCTGGTATTGAGTCATACAAACACATATGCACATACACAAAAATCAAACTTAGAAAACAACCCCTCCGCACCAGAAAAACCACCCCAAAACCCAAAGCCTGGCTTAGTGTGAATACCGTAATTCCAGCACTTGGGCAGGCATAGGCAGGGGACTAACCTAGTTCAAAGCCATCTACTTTACATAGCAAGCTGCAGGCCAGGTAGAGTAACAGGAAACCCTGCCTCAGAACAGTCAGCCACCGAACTGGTACTGTGATCCACTGATCTTTCAACAACTGAGGTTAAACAGTATATGACTTAGACGTAAGTGCTCTGTGTATTTAAACCTCGCTGTAAAGTTTTTTATATTAGGGGTTATAGTTATAATTCAAGACTTATGTGATTTTTCTCATAATACTTTATTTGATCAGTTATTAAAAATGAAAAGTGTTGTATACACACACACATATATAGATGTAGGTATATAGATATATATACACATATATATTTTTGAGGTGGGGGTGCTTTTTTGTTGTTGTTTTTCTGAGACAGGGTTTCTCTATGTAGCTCTGGCTGTCCAGCCTGGGCTACTCTGTAGACTAGGCTGTCCTCGAACTCAGCAATTTACCTGCCACTGCTTCCCAAGTGCTGGGATTAAAGGGATGCACCACCACTGCCCCACATAAATATATTTTTAATTAAGCTTTTATTTAAAAATGCTCCTTGCACCACTTTAAGCCTTAAGAATTTCTGGTACTTCACTGCTATAAGTCTTTTTGGAAAAAGAGAACTAAATTGTGAATATCGTGTTTTTATTTCCTGAAGGCTGGTTCACTGCTGTGTATTTGTAAACTGCTATATATTCCAAAATCCTTTTTGTGTATCTAATTATTTACCTTGATGAAAACATTCCACTCATCCGTGTTATTTAAAAACTAGAAACAGACTGTGACTGTTTCTTTGTCCCTCTTGCTTCAGTGGTCAGGACTTATCTGTACTGTGTTGCTATATCTGTCTCCCTCCCTCCTGGTTGTGTCAGCATTGCCGTCATAGCCTGTGCGACAGTATGACTCTTGTAAAATAAAAGTCTTGTGCTTTGTTGACAGATGTCTTCCATATACAACCTGTTATTACACCTGTAGTAGTTACATTTTAGAAGGTTGCCAAAGGTCAAAACTGTGAACAAAAGGAGTATTGGTGTTACTATTTTATAAAACTGTAATTGTTGTTTTATTAAAGAAACCATATCTGCTAAATTGCACTCACTATTATCCTTAAAGGAAGTAAACCTAGCAGGTATCTTAGGTAACCAGTCTTGAGGCAGCAATAATCTTCAGGAAGCCATGTGGGATGGGTTCAGACTACCTGATAGCAGCATGCTTTTATTCTTTTAGTGGCTAGTCCTGCAAAAAGAGGCAGAGGTCACTGTTGGTACATATGTGAGAAAATCTTTGTTTCTCAATATTATTATATGTTCTTAATTCTACATTGATGTAATCTAAAGAAAGCTAGTAGTGGAGTAAACCCTGAAATATCAGAGATACCGCATTGTGTTAGAAAGTATTTGGGACTTCTCCAAAGCTGGTATTCATTGGAAATCATATGTTGAACTGGTGTGCTTTTTGTTCCAGAGGAGGCCACCCCTACCTGACCGGCTTAGCAGTGGCTGGTGGAGCCTACTACCTGGGCCTAGAAGGAGCAATCATTGGGCCTATCCTTCTCTGCATACTTGTCGTTGCTTCCAATATCTACAGTGCCATGCTAGTGAGTCCTACGAACTCGATGCCCACACCAAATCAGACCCCTTGGCCTGCTCAGACTCAGCGGTGAGTTCAGCAGTATCACAGTGAGCATATGCAGAGACAGGCTGCACTGTGTGTGTTTTCAACGAATGGCTACATCTGGGACTTATCAGGTTCAACGTCTCAAGCACTCCTTATCCATGCAGATTATTTCCACCAGTCCTCAAGGTTTCTTCTCTCTATCAGATATTCTGCCTATTGATATCCTGACTGCAGTCATTTCAGAATAGCTTTAAACATGGTCTAAAATGTACTGCCCTCCTGAGGCAGGCTTTGCTTGGTCAGTGTGTCTGCCTGACCATCATTGCTTGTTTCTTCACTCAATCTTTTCATTGTCTCAGTGTACCAGCCTCATTTTTCAGTTCAGTATTAAAAGGCATCAGGTAGATGCTATTTTATGGCTATTAAAAGACAAGATTCTGTTATCTGGTATGCACATCATAGTGGTTGTGAATTATATTATACTTGCTTGAATACCTAGAAGTGGAATGTTTTCTGTGTATCAGATTTAATGTTAAAAACTTGCAAATAAGGTAAGTGTGTTGGCTCATGCCTAACCCCAATACTTGGAAGGCAGAGAGTCAAGAGAATCAACAGCTTGGGCAGCATAGACTATCCCAGAATCAAACAATAAAACCTTACAAAATGGGTTTTCTGTGTAAGTCATGCAGATGTACATACAGCCTAGAAACAAAATAAACAGAATAAATAGGTTTAACCTTCTAGAGACTTTATTATGTTGCCCAGCTTGTCATCAGTGGGGAAGCACTGAGTTCTGCTGGTTCATTATATATTCTTGTGTACTTTGAGTCACGGAGAAGCTGGTCTGACAGTCCCTTTACACTTCTATACTTCTGTCTGTCTCTCTGTCTGCCTCTCTATTATCTCTTGTCTATCTATCTCATGTATTATATCTCAAACTCAGTTTCCCCTTCCACACTTCTATCCTTCGAGGTAGAATTTTAAAGTGAACTGCAGTTCACTTTGTCTTAAATATCATGTCTTTTGAGTTGTTCAAAGTAACTTCTGAGTTAGTCAGTTGCTCAGAAGCCCATTGGTGTTCACACCTTTATATTTTGTTTGTTGATATTTTTATTGAGACCGGATCTCAGTGTGTCATTGTGTAGCCCTTGCTGGCTTGGATTTTGGAGATCTACCTTCTTGTGCCTCCAAATGCAAGAACCAGAGCTCTGCATCCTGACACCTATTTACTGATGGCTAAGAAAAGTCCGTTTTCTCAGGAAGACTAGAACAGAGGGATATAGGTGACTGACAAAGGCTTCACCACCAACCTGGGCTGTTAACACTAGAACTAGATCATTCCCTCCCCTCCCTTCTTCCCTTTCTTTTTTATTTTATTTATTTTTTTTAATTTATTTATTTATTATATGTAAGTTACACTGTAGCTGTCTTCAGACACTCCAGAATAGGGCATCAGATTTCATTATGGATGGTTGTGAGCCACCATGTGGTTACCATGTGGTTGCTGGGATTTGAACTCTGGACCTTTGGAAGAGCAGTTGGCACTCTTAACCACTGAGCCATCTCACCAGCCCCCTTCTTCCCTTTCTTGAGTCAGTCTTCCTGTGGAGTCCAGGACAGCTGAATTCACAGTCTGCTCTTTAGCTTCCTGAGTACAGTGTGTACTACTACCATTCTGTTTGCTTTTCCTCTTCATAGCAGGTGCTTGGAAACCTGCACAGAAAGGATAGTTTCTTCAAGCTACTAGAGAGAATGACAGAGTTTCCTAATGTTTTATTGTATGGGTGGGTGTGTGTGTGTCTTCTAATGATTTTTAGTATATAAACCAAGATTCACTGAAAGATGAAGCAAGAGAAACCAGTATATACAGACAAGAGAAGATAAGAGTAGGAAGCTGCATCATCGGGTCAGGATGCTGGGAAAGGAGATGTGAGGGCTGTTAGATACCCAGCATAATTTCCATCAGTCATTCATGCGTGTGGGCAGTTTTTGCCAAGCTTATTGTGAAAAACAGGGCTTTGCCTTTACCCAGCAGCAGTGATATCAGTGAAGGGCTTTGTTTTTCAGCTCATGTTAAAAATAAGACACTGAAGTTGTAGGTGGGCTATTACATTTGTGGCTTTAATTTAATCTGACAAGTCCACTACCCTGTGCAGCCCTTAATGGCTGTGACTTTTGGTCTCTTTTGTGCACTGATAATTCCTCACAGAAAGGTCTTCAGATCTCTTAGCTGGAAGTTGTAAGCCCAGGGAGGGGGTGATGAGTTGAATACAGAGCTCTGCTGTAGGTGTAGTACCCTGTGCTAGTACACAGCCACACTCACATCTCTGCCTGTTGTTCCTAGTCCAAAACTCATTCCCTTCTCCAGAGGTAAGCTAGGAGTCGGAAAGAAGGAAGAAGGATCAGCTGCTCGGTTTGGTGGCGGTCGGCCGGGGTGGGGTGGCACAGTGTAACCTGCTTCTGAAGCTTTGGGGCGTTTTGCTCAGTGAGTTAATTAGGTTGTTTTAGTCTCCTCCTAATAATGGCTTGGAGCTCCTGCTTTCCAGAGGTGGCTAAGTCTGAGTGGTTGCCTGTTGGATTCACCCCACCAACCCCCAGCTGTGGCATTCTGGGCCTAAAGGAAATGTGCGTTTTATCCACCACTGTTTAAGAAGTAACACAAACAACACTTCTAACATTTGTTGAGACTTAGCATGTGCTGAATCCCATGATAAAAACATCATGTGTTATCTTTATCTGTTCTGGTTTTTTTGAGACATGGTCTCTCTCTCTGTAGCCCGACTTGCCCGGAACTCACTGAAGTTCACTTGTTTGAACCTCCAGAGTCCTGGGAGTAGAAGGCATGTACCAGGCCTGGCTTCGCTGGTGTGAATTACTGTTCTGAGCCTATTAGTATTTTCCAGGATGCTTAGGTGATATAGTTTAGAAATATCAAGTTGCTCTATGTTCATATAGTTCCAGACTTGCAAGCTGCAGAGGCAGAGGCAGGCGGACTTCTTGTTTAAAAAGAAGTCCGGGGGCATTCCAGGTCTAGAGTGTTAAGCAAATGCCCGAGCCTAGCCCCTTACCATCAGAATGCTATACCAACCATGACTTGTGGCTTTCTAAGATATCAGATACTGGAGCACATGTTCATTGGTAACCTCTGACCCTGGCCCCATGGCTGTCTGTGAGCATCTTTACTTTACCAGGTGACACTATGACAGGCCTGTCAGCTATATCAAAGGCTGTTTAGCCACCATGGTCCCAAGGTAGATGCATTGTAGATGCATCAGACCTTTCTATCCAGTCCAAATACCAACCGGCACTAGGTATCACTTAGCTTATCTTATGTGAGACAAGTCAGGTGATGGAAACACCTTCCTTTACCCTTCTGGCCCTCCTCCCTGCAGGCCTTGGGTTCTTTGTAGCACCAGGGTTTCTCCTTCAGAACAGGACTCTATCAGCAATTAGTCTGATCAGCAAGACTTGCTCTCTTTAGCATCGTATCTGTTTTCCAGCTAGTTAGAAGTTCCAAGAGCCAAGAAACTGCCCCCAAGTTACACAACACTTCTGTAATATCTCGTTAGCCAAAATCCAGTCACATGGCCAATTGTGCTTCAAGTAAGTCTGGGGAGGTCCCAGATAAGAGATAATGGACTCAGCCCCAAACCGGGCTCCTGTTTATACACAATGAGGGCTAACTAAGAGATTTTGAAACAGTCTTGTGAAAATGCTAAAAATAGGGACTATAATCTCTTCTACCCTCTTAAAGGTTATGAAAGAAGACAGTGTTGTATGGTAACTGGTTCTGGGCTTGCCCCTCCCTCCTTGTAGTTTTGCTAACCCCACTCCTTTCCAAAGCAAAGCCAACCATTCTCTCTTCCTTTTTTTTTTTTTTAGGACTTTCCGTGACATCTCTGAAGATCTGAAATCTTCAGTAGATTGACCTGGCTTCACTGCAGTGACTTCTCTGGGGAGTCTCACTTTGACAATGAGTCCTGCAAGCGTTGGCCTCTGTTCTGACAGCCGTGTCTGGCAGGCAGGGGTACCCAGAAAAGAAGCAGAAGCCTCCCAGCCTTACATGCAGAACGCCAAGTGAGAGAGAACTTGCTCTAGGCCGCTTCGCATTTTAAAACACAGCTTGAAAGTTGAGAATTGTGTCTGCTCACAGCTCATGCTAAGATGACTTGAAAGTCGCAGTTGATGCACTGGTACCAAGGCTTGAACTTGCCCTCTCTGATTATCTGCTGCAGTGTTTGTTTATAAGTTACTTTAAGGATTCTGAACGACCTACTATTAAGTGTATACCCAGTGTAATGTTCCTTCTGCTGTAGGAGTTTAGCCCTTTTCAGTGAGAAAGTTTTCCCTGTGGAGTATGGTTCAGTAAGCAGAAAAGGGTAAAGATGGCTCCCTGTGCTGAGAGGAGAGACAGACGCAGGAGGAGTGCAGCTCTTCCTCTCAGCCAGGTTGCCAGGTTTCTACAACTCTTCCGACCACGCTGAAAAGATGCCGCCTACTGAGCGGCTACAGATCCCTGCCGTCAGCCTTCCTCTCTCACCTGCTTTACAATACAAGCACAGACTGAGGTGCAGTGGTCCCTGGGTTTGTCATGTGTGCCCTCAGTTGCTTAGCAGCAGAATTTCTTCCCCTTAGCACGGTGCCTTGTACTCGGGAGTCTAGACGAATGCTTGCTGAGTTGGACTATAACTTTGCACGTATCTCAGATCTGACACAACCGGCATAGTGCTTTATACTTTACACAGCCTTTGTGCACATTACTTTACACGCATTTCACATCAGCTCTTGGAGCTTTGTACTCTGGGGAGTGTCACCCTGGGGGCGGGGTTGGGGGGCTAAGCTTCAGGACAGCAGCAGTGCAAAGCCACCAAGTGTTGTAACTTATCCCCTGTC
The DNA here is from genome assembly GCF_978045245.1 of Mus caroli. NCBI lineage: Eukaryota > Metazoa > Chordata > Mammalia > Rodentia > Muridae > Mus > Mus caroli. Next base: position 97,761,983 of record NW_028227261.1, read on the forward strand.
TTCTGATGTTACATCTGCAGAATGCATTTCTTATGGCTTTGGCAGTTTCCCAGTCCTGTCAGCAGAGGTTCTCATTTATTCCATACATGTGAAAGAGTTGTCCTGCTTCGTGACACAGGACATGGCTGTAACCTGAGCCCAGCTCCTAGTGCCGTGCCCTTTCCAGCTGTGCCTGGGCAGCAGAAGGGGGTTTTGATTTGTTTTTGAAAGCACTTAAGACTAAAATTTTTCTTAAAACTTCTTACTAACTTTATAACTTGATTGATTAATAAAACCCACACATGCCGGGCGGTGGTGGCACACGCCTTTAATCCCAGCACTTGGGAGGCAGAGGCAGGCAGATTTCTGAGTTTGAGGCCAGCCTGGTCTACAAAGTGAGTTCCAGGACAGCCTGCAGGGCTATACAGAGAAACCCTGTCTGGAAAAAACCAATAAATAAATAAATAAAACCCACACATACTGCAGTGCCATCTGACATGCTATGTATAGTATAGCTCATGCTGGTTTCCTGGTTGTATCATGAATCCTTCAACATTATGACCTGTTAATCCATCATCTGTTAGATCTGACCACTAAACCACTTACTCAGTTCCTTAATAAGTTGGTCATTTGCTCATTAATACTTTTCTTGAGCATTAGTAAATTCTAGGCACCATGCCAAGGACCACAGTGGGCTGTGGGCGATGACTCCCACGATGGCTTCTCTCACCTTAAATGCCAGCCAGATCATGTAAATCATACTAAATCTAAAATTCTTACATTAAAATGGTTGAGAGAAACCAAGTTTTTCAAACTATATTGTGATAAGTTTATAATTAGCACATGCTCATAAGCAGCAAATATATACAGTGAGTTTGTATACATCTACAAATTATGTTGCTCCAGTGTGCTTTTAGTCATGTAAAAGCAAATTTGCAAAAAACTAAGTTTGAGCTGATTCATACTTGTTGGTAGGATAGTTCTCAATTTGAATGTGAATTTCTAGGGGAACTCTGAGCTCTAAGTTTAGAGCTTCCTAAATTCGTGGTAGTGGTATAAGTCTGTCCTGAAATTTTAAGAACAGAAGTCCCCCACAATGACCTGATCCGGAGACTCAAACTACTCCATCGCTACAGTGAATCCAGGAAGGCTGCCAGTTGGAAAAACATCCTAGCAAGTGTCAGGCACAGGGAAGCAGTTTTACGGAATTTTCCTAGGACAGAGAGAGAATAGATAACATGAGGTGGTAAGAGTCTTTTAGTCCCTAACATAACTTACCTTGAAGAGTTTGAATAGAATTTGACCTGAGAAGAAGAGAATATATATGGCTGGTGGCTGGTTTGGTTTTTGGTTTTTTGTTGTTGTTGTTGCTGCTGCTGCTGTTTGTTGGTTTGTGGTGTGTGTGTGTGTGTGTGTGTGTTCATGTGCATGTATAGGTAGACTTTTTGGCTACTTTATTGGGTTCTTTTACCTGCCTCTCTTCTCCACCCCGATCCCTTCCAACCCCCAACACTAGGTCAGTGAGGAAAGGTTAGAGGGAAAGAGGGCATAGATCTCTTTGGACTACTTCCTTCTGATTAGGGATGTCAAATTTCCTAGAGGAAAGTCCAGTCTTCATTGTCAGGACTTCTCCAACCAGCAAACCAGCAACACACCCGCAGCAGCAGGAATCAGCAGCAGCATGGGGAGCAGCAGCCACCCCCCCCCCGGGCTCTCAGCAGACCCTCGGATTAAGGTAAACAACCTTCAGCTGGCAGAATCGTGCCCCTGCCAGACCATGAGACGAATCATAGCTGCTGTGGACAATCTGAAGCAGCCCCATATCCCACACCTGGGGTTAAACTAAATCATAATCACAAACCATAACTGAGGTTTTTCTTTTAAAAAAATTTAAAGTTAACAAAGCACTAGTCTGTCTTTACAGGGTCTTTACTCTTCCTTTTTGTTTTATTAGCATTTCTTTAAAAATGCAGCTAGATCTTTGTACAACTGCTTGTCTTGTAGGATTGTGTGATATCTGTAACATGCTTTATATTATAATATGCAAAGAATTGCTTCATCTCACTGAAGACATGTGAGAATGCATTGTCAGTATTAATTTGTGCAGGTGTCCTCCAAACTTCTGTTATTTCCAATAAATGTGCAATTACGGAACCAGCTTTTCGGAACTCAAAGCAGTTGCGCATTGGGACTGAATATGAATCAGTGGTATGGTGTGCAAACTGTAGTGTTAGAAATTCTGCAAAATGGAACACATCATCCGTCTGCCAGATTTCATTTCCTTTAGCACTCCTAGGACTACTCATCAGGTAATGAACTTTGGTTATACAGAGAATAAGTAAGGCATTTTTTTATCTCCTCGGCTTGTTGCCAAATCATAGAAAATAATTTAAACCTTTATTTTTAACATGGTGGGGTTTTTTCATGAAATTTTGAGGCTTCTAATACATTTCCCATTGATAATTGGTCAATTTCTTCATTTCCTTGTGCCAATAGACTGCTCAACCTGTATGAGACTGAATATGAGTCTCATATTCAATATACAATGGAAAGTGTCTATTTCTGATTGCCAGTTGCAGTTGCACAAATAAGATTAATTCTGAACCATCCGGAACAAATTCAGCAGTTTCTATATACAAAACAACTCTTTCTGCATATTGAGAGTCAGTAATTATTAAGAGATTCAGAGAAATCTAACAATAGGATTGCATACAACTCTGATTTTTGAACTGAACTTTGTGGGCTTTGGATCACTTTGCTTATTTTGTCTGACTTACAGCCTTCCGTCCTCAACTTACTTGCATCAGGATAGAATGTAGGCGCTTCAGGAATTGGTGTTCCCTTTACAATACTTGGGAGAATCCAATTAGTTCTTTTTGTAAATTGAAGATGCTTGCTTTGGAGATATTTGTTTATTTCTCACAAATAGTTGCTACATGCTTTGCAAATCTTCATTGATTACACATAGTGACATAATCTCAGCATTAGTAAAAGGCACCACAATTTCAGCTGTGTCTGTTACTGATAATTGATATAGTCTTATTCTACCTTTTATAATTAAATCAGAAACCTTTTCTATATATGTAAATTTTTAACTTTTTAATTTGTGTATTAAGAAAATCCATCTATAATTCTATCTTCCCTTTGTATAATGAGCCACGTAAGAGAATGAGTTGATGGCAGAAAAATGAAAATACAATCAAGCTTAGGCTCTGTGTGATCCACATATGCATCTTGCTGTGAGTAAACTCTTTCACTGTTAACCATTCTATACTGTTTTAAGTTTGAATTTACTCGTAATGGTTGAAATAAGTTACTTGAGTTAATCTGGTTGTAGGCCATAGCCAATTAATATTTCCCATTAATTTTTGAAAAGCATTAAGAGTTTGCAACTGATCTCTACAGATCTGTACCTTTTATGGTTAATATTTTATAACCCAAATAGTTAATCAAATCTACTCTCTGTATTTTACAGGAGCGATCTGTAATTCCCAGCATGGCAGAATTCTTTGTGTTTTTTAAAAACATTTTCTCTAAAGTATCTTTGTCAGAATTAGCCAACAGTACATCTTCCATGTAATGAGATATGATAGATTGAGGGAATTGCCTACAAGTTATTTCTAGCTGTTGTTGCTTAAAATACTGACATAAAGCCGGACTATTTAGCATTCCACTTGGGAGCATTTATTGGACCACTGTTATGATAAGTAGGTGCTAAGAAAGCAAATCCTTTCTTATCATGCTCATGCAGAAGGATTGTGAAAAAACACTCTTTTAAATCAATTGTCATAGGCTATGAGTTAGGTCATGAAGAAGGTAAAGGAATTCCTGGCTGTAAATGTCTCAGTGGTTGAATTACTCTGTTCAGCATTCTTAAATCTGATAACATACTCTATTTTCCTGATTTCATTTTTGTTTTTGTTTGTATGTTTTATTTTTTTCCTTTTTTTAACAAACACAGGCGAATTCCATGGATTGTTAGACTCTCCTGTATGGTGAGCCTCCACCTGCTCTTTGTTGTACTAGCTGCTCACGTGCCTGCAGGTTTTCCTCAATTAAGGGCCACTGCTCTACCCATACAGGCTTGTCAGCCAACTATTTTAGGGTAGGACTATTGTGATTTGGAAACTCACTCAATCCCTGGAACAGCCCGTGATTGTTTTTGATGACACATATCAGTATCTTTCCCAGGAACATCTACCATCTCCCTACAGTTTCATCATGAGCTGTCTCTGGGATTGCAGGAATATTTGAGTACCAACCATGTTGTTGTAAAAGATCCCTTCCCCATAAATTTATGGGTATGTCAGCCACATAAGGTCTCAGCTTCCCTGTTTGCCCTTCTGGTCCTAACCCATTGTACACTTTTTTTTATTTGAGGTAATCTACAAATTCCCATAAACTGTGTATGAACATTCTGAAGTGGCCATTCAGAGTTCCACGGTTTTGGGGAAATGATAGTCACATCAGCTCCTGTATCCACCAAACCTCCTAATTCAACACTATTTGCCTAAAGTTTAACTTTGGTCATTAACTACTCACTGTTTGCTAAAGCACACGTTTTTCAGTACTCCCAAGTCCCCCTGTTCTTTCTACTGGAGCAGCTTCACCCTTAGTGTAGGGAAACAGCAGTTTTTAAACTTTCATTGTCCCCTGCATTACTTTGCATCTCTCTCTCTCTCTCTCTCTCAAGCCACAATTAAAATTTCTTTGAAATTCCCATCTATAACAAACACATCACTAGTAAGCCTCAACCCTTACATTCTTACTCATCCCCAAGATCTAAATAACTTTAAAAGTCCCACAGTCTTTGCAATTCTTAAAATTTCAATCTCTTTAAAATATCCATCTCTTTTAAAACCCCAAAGTCTTTTTACAATTAAAAGTCTCTTAACTGTGGGCTCCACTAAAATAGTTTCTTCCTTCAAGAGGGAAAAATATCAGGGCACAGTCACAATCAAAAGCAAAAATTAAACTCCAACTATCCAATGACTGGGATCCAACTCACAATCTTCTGGGCTCCTACAAGGGCTTGGGTCATTTCTCCAGCCATGCCCTTTGTAGCACACATCTTGTCTTCTAGGCTCCAGCTGCCTGTGTTCCACTGCTGCTGCTGTCCTTGGTGGTCATCTCATGGTACTGGCATCTGTAAACACTGCTGTCTTCTGCTGTAACTATGTTTCACCAATAGCCTCTCATAGGCTCTCTTCATGGTGCCAAGCCTCAACTCCTTTACATGACCCCTTCAGTCCTGGGACATCAATTGCAGCTGAGGCTGCACTTTCACCAATGGCCTTCCATGGCCTCTCACAGTGCCGAGCCTCAGCTGCTCTGCGTGACCCCTTCATGCCTTCAAAACCAGTACCACCGGGGTGACCCTTACACATTACCAAGTCCAGCCACAGCACAAGGTACAACCTTGGCTATCTCTGGAACACAGCCTCTGTGCTCTCAAAAAACACCTCCCAAAAGATGTCACCTCAATGATGCTGGTCTCTTCTTAATCACTGCTAATTTCTTAGCTCCAGCAAACCAGCATCAATGGTCCCAATAATGCAAAGTTCTTTAATCTTCCCTCTGAAATTTCACAAGCCAGGCCTCCATCTTCTGCACTCTTCTCAACATTATCTTCCAAGTTCCTACACAACATTCAACAGAGCTCTTAACACCGAATGGATCTTCTGGCCCAAAGTTCCAAAGTCCTTCCACAGTCCTCCCCAAAACATGGCCAGGTTGTCACGGGAATACCCCATTCCTGGTACCAATCTGTTTTAGTCAGGGTTTCTATTCCTGCACAAACATCATGACCAAGAAGTAGTTGGGGAGGAAAGGGTTTATTCAGCTTACATCACTGAAAGAAGTCAGGACTGGAACTCAAGCAGGTCAGGGAGCAAGAGCTGATGCACAGGCCATGGAGGGATGTTCTTTACTGGCTTGCTTCCCCTGGCTTGCTCAAGACTACCAGCCCAGAGATGGTCCCTCCCACAAGGGGCCTTTCCCCCTTGATCACTAATTGAGAAAATGCCTTACAGTTGGATCTCATGGAGGCATTTCCTCAACTGAAGCTCCTTTCTCTGTGATAACTCCAGCTGTGTCAAGTTGACACACAACTAGCCAGTACAAGGTTTATCTGTGGTCAAATCTAGAGCACCAATATAAGATCAGAAATACTTAGTTACTGGTTGTTGCTGTTGTCCTCTTTGTTGTTGCCTGCTTGTAATCTGGATGGCCAGAGGGAAACACTGTGGGGCCTCAAGCTGGCAGCCTCCTACTCCTACCCCTTTTCATTTCCTGATGGCAAGAGATTACCTCGTGTGTCCCTTTTGTGCCTGCCCTTATTTATCCAGTGAGAGCACTTGCAGAGCACCTGTAAACCCTGGGAAGCCTAGGTATTCTTTTGGAGAACCCACAGTTGACGCACCAGGCATTTCGTTATTGTGCTCAGAAAGTATCATATTTCTTACAGTTATCACATGGACATTTTGAAATCTGAGGCTTTTAGCCACTTGGTCACAATTTCTTTGTAAATGGCTGAATTCACCACAATTAAAACACTGCGCATTTTTATATCTGAGACCTCTAGCTATAGCTTATACTATTGTATTAGCTTGATGTTTGTGAGAGCCAATATCAGTTGTGTCCCTTATCCACTCATCCATTGGCACTCCCACGGCTCTAATAATCTAATAACACTTTCACATTGTGTATTAGCATTCTCAGATGTCACCATCTCTAACAACACCTGTCTGGAATCAGGGTCTTATATGGCTTTGTTTACAGCTGAAACAAATCTTTGCAAGAAATCTGTAAAGGCTTCCCCAGAGCTTATATAATCTTAGTAAATGTGGCTCTTTCCTTGGGCTCCTTTACTTTGTCTCCAAGCTCTTAAAGCTGCCAAGCCACATTGTTCTATAATGGCATCATCAGATTGAATGTGCATTTTGTAGATCCGAATACCACCCTTCACCAAGCACTTGATCTTTATTCAGTCCCCATTCTCTACTTCATTGTTCAATATTCCAGGCTTCCTTCCTCTACCATGTTAACCATAGTAACTGCTGACCAACCTCCAGTACAGCACCAATCCCTTCCAATCCTGGGAAATAATTCTATTTTGGATAGCTTGGTTACTTTATCTTTTACATAAGGGGAATGCATTACATAGGAAATCACAGACTCTTTAAAATGCCTCAGATCTATCATTTCTATAGGGCGCCATGTTATCTTATGATTGTAACCCGCACCATTAGCAGGCATGTGCTTTACAATCACTGGGAAAACCTGATGGAGATTTTATAATCCAAGGCCTCTCCTCTACCCACATGGCTGGCCTGAGATTAACCCTTTCTTTCCCAACAGGCTCTTTCAGCTTTTCCTGCATGTCTCCCCAGCCCCTGGCTGTGGGGACTTGAAACTGAAAGTGGGCAGTACTGGGTATGATTGGCCTTCTATCCTTTATTCATCCTGCTGGAAGCTCCTGCTCTCAGTCACTGCTTCTTGAGCCCTTTTGTTCTTGCCTTTCAGGCGCTTTTCAAGAGCTTCCAGCACAGCCAATTCTGTAAACCTTTCAAAAACAAGTAGAAGGACCCATTTCATCCGTTTGTTTGTTTGTTTCTCCAGTTCCTCTGTATCTACTTGCAGCTTTTCCAGTTGCTCAGACATTCTTCCAACTTTGAGACAGAATATAGGAACAAGAAGAAGAAATAGAAAATTCCCTCTGGGAACAAAGCAGGCGGTAGGCCGACCAGTGGCAGCAGCCATAATAAACTTCTTGGTTTGCCAGGGGCCAGCCACAGCAAACTGCAGTTTCTGGCACTTAGCATCTCTTCCTAAAAACAGCGATTAAGTAAATAGCCTTTGTAATATCTCAGCAGGAACTGCTGGGCTCTAACTTTCTGCCTGCTAATCAAAAGTCTCAGGAAGGGACACTTAGAAAATGATTATAGCACTTATTACTGAGTTGTCAAAAGTTGCCCATGAAAGCTGTCTAAGGGGAAAAGGAGAAAGATCCTAATTGGGGAAAGGAAAAAATTATTCTCTCTCTCTCTCCTTCTCATCTCTTCGTCCTCAGTACGTATACATCTTTAAGAATACATGGCTGGTTGTGGTGGCACACGCCGGTAGGATTTGCTGAAGGAGGCAGAAGCGGGAGGATCACGAGTTCGAGGCCAGCCTGGGCTACAAAGTGAGTTCCAGGACAGCCAGGGCTATACAGAGAAACCCTGTCTTGAAAAACAAAACAAACAAAAAACAAAAAAACAAAGAATACATGATTACATGTTACAAAGTTCATCACAAGTTCACACAAAAGAATCAAGTCATAAATTGAAATAATACGTTTACAAGAAAGAGTGTCTACATCCATTAGGATTAATTTTCTGACTAAGCATCCATAACCTGTCTCAGCTCTACAGGTTCACTGAAGGTTTAAAACCATAACTAAGTTATTAGTGAAATTTTGTATAGATAAACCCATTTTTTTAAGACAGCTCTTTTTCTTTTTTCTTGCTTTTTTTTTCTTTTAAGATTTATTTATTATTATATGTAAGTACACGGTAGCTGTCTTCAGACACACCAGAAGAGAGCATCCGATCCCATTACAGATGGTTGTGAGCCACAATGTGGTTGCTGGGATTTGAATTCAGGACCTTCAGAAGAGCTATCAGTTCTCTTACCCACTGAGCCATCTCTCCAGCCCCCTAGTCAATATTTTATCTTCTTTCCTAGCACCTATAATAAGTCGTTAGTTCCCTTTTTATGACCTTTGGTTAATTATTTTACAGCCTCTTGGAATATGTTCTAAGAAGGAAAAGTCTGGTTACCATGAAGAGCAATTAACTGGTGACACTTGGGAAACTGGCAGAGTTCTCATTGTAGTTTTGACTATTAGAAAGGACCTAATAGCAGTCCCGCTATAAAAGAGCTTAATAATGACAGATATAACTTGAGGAATTTTTATAGGATCATCATTAAGACTTAAGACATTACCTGTTTGTCTGGATAGCACCACCACAAGGCAGTACATCTTTGTAGATCTGCAGACATCTGCTCCAAAAGGGTGTGCTATTACTTAGTGATTGTTATATATGTTAATAACAGGAAAAGCATATTAATAGCAGGAATCTTTCCTAAAATGAATCCCTCACAGCCTTGCTTAAGAAGGGCACACCATGGGGGCTGGTGAGATGGCTCAGTGGGTAAGAGCACCCGACTGCTCTTCCGAAGGTCCAGAGTTCAAATCCCAGCAACCACATGGTGGCTCACAACCATCCGTAATGAGATCTAGCGCCCTCTTCTGGAGTGTCTGAAGACAGCTACAGTGTACTTACATATAATAAATAAATAAATCTTTAAAAAAAAAAAAAAAAAAAAAGAAGGGCACACCTGTCGCAGATTACATAATCCAAAGCAGGCCATTTCAGGATGATCACCTGCTAGTTATTAGCTTGTCCCATTATGGCTCCTGACATTGGTTGATGTCCTGAAACAGAATATCCATTCCTTCCTACCCTCCTGACTCCTCTACGGCATTAGAAGCCACGTTTCCCATTCTGCCTAACTCCTTGTCTGGGCATCACTTGTAAGCAGACTTTTTGGCTACTTTATACATGTACATGTGTGTGCATTTGTGTGTGTGTGTATGTGTGTGTGACCAGGACCTCATTGCTCAGGAGAATGCACCCATGAAGCAAAAGTAGCTGAGTAAAACTGAGAGCAGAAATCCTCCATAGCATCTTGGATTGAACAGCTAGATTACGGGTTAGTTTACCGATTTCTGTCAGCTGCAGGGTTACAAGGGGAGCTAACAAGCTGTGCTCACCCATTTACTGCTGTTTTTGCTACAAGAACGAGGTGCAGGTCTGGAGGTGTAAGTTCCTTGTTTTGTACATCCTGCCTGATCTCACACTCTTATTTTCAGCAGCTATGTGCCAGCCTCTTTGGCTGCCAGGATTAGATAATTACATCCGTGAGAGTCCTGACCCTTCTTCCCTGAGAACCTGCTGCTTTCCTTGGGGCTCTGAGATGAGCCTGGATTGGAAAGTGGTGACCAAGATGGGTTCTGTTGAGGCCCTGTGTCCAAACTCTGGCTTTGGGCATGCCGGCTGTTTGTACCAGTGTACAGTGCAGGAAAGTCTTCTAGCTCCCCTGGCCTTCATATGGACTCACCATGCTCTCACCATGCTCTCGGGACTTCTGCATTTCTCGGTTTCCACTCTTCTAGGTGACTGAGAAGGGTGGCACGAAGTGCTGGGAACCTCCGGCCAATAGGTTTAGACTAGGATACATTTGTTTAGGTGGTATCCTGAGGTTTTACCCTGGCCTATGGGAAAATACTTTCCACGCGCCAGTCCTAACCTTCCAGTGTCTTCTGCGGGCCTCCCACAGCCTTTCCGAGTGGGACTTTGCCCCTTTCACAGTGAAGATTGCTTCTGGCGATATACTCCCAAATTTTTGTCCCTGCAAAGAGTAACTAGTATTTATTTCCTATTTATTTATTTATTTTATCAGTTTCTAGTCTTTGCTCATTATGCTATCAAATGTGTTAACTCACTAAGGTCTGGAGGAAAACTAATATCTGAACCCATGAAACAGCCTTCTCAATAGCTTAAAACGACTTGGAGAATTGTAGGTAGAGTCTTCTTACCAGTGTCACAAAAGCTCGGTGCCTGGAGGGACTGTTGTAATCAGGGTATGCGTTTGTTTTAGAGAAGGAGACAATGTATGGGTAAAGTAGCTTACGCAGCAGCCAGTTAGCAACCGACTTCAGATGGAGCACATCCTCTCCATCAGCCTGCCTTCTGCTGCTCCTGTCTTCCTCACGGCTCAGCCACTTTTGTCACAAATAAATAAAAAAAGAGAAAAGTGGAAAGTTCCCTATAGCACTTGTATGCACAGTAAATAGAGTTGTAAGAGAAAAGCTGCCTTGGGAGGGGATTCCATGATCAATTAAAACTGAGGAATGCTAAGTTATTTCCTTTCCCTGGGCTGTCTGTGAGTTTGTATTATGCCATGACACATTTTGATCTTAGGAGGGGACAGACTGTTGCACTTGATATTGTTCTCCTGTCCTCTCCCCCATTTCTCTGAGCATCTCAACCAGTTTTTGCTCAAGTTTACAGGTCTTCTAGAAGACGATTTCCAGTGAAAATACTGGCAGTGAGTTTGTTACAGTGCTGCGATGGCATTGGTAGCAAGCCCTAGCAGTGCAATGAGCTACTAGAAAGACTTAGCTGCCCAGAGCTGTCCTTGCAAGGAGGAGTTTCTTTCCCACCTGGGGCATACAAAGTCAGTATTTGTGTTTGATTTTGCAAGTTACCCAAGAATTAATTAATTAATGGAAATGTATTGGTGATGTTGATACTGCATCTTAGCAATGCTTCTTTCAGTATGGCACTTTATAATCTTCAGGCACCTTTGAGGACTCCCCTGTGAGCCAGGCAGTATTGCAGTGACTGTATGGTCAGAGTCCTAGGAGCCCTGAAAAACTGGTTGCTGATTCCGTCTCTTCCCCCTCCTGCCCTCCTCTCTCTGAAGTTTACATCCTAAAAGGATAGAGCCAGAACTTGGTTACAGAGTCTCTGACTCCAAGTCCAAAGTTCATTATACTGGTCTTTCCTTCTAGCTTTATGTATACAACAAAAGGTATGGAAACAGATCTTCACACTGTTTTTGCTTATTGTGAAAACCAATTCTTTTGTATTGGAGTGACCCAGAAGTGTAACTCTTACTACATTTTGTCCCTGTAGTGCCACTTGTTCAGGGACTTGGATTGTACTGCAGATACTGTTTGATTGTGAAACTAAGATTGAACATACCGCTGTAATTAACTCTGAAAATATATCGCCTCTGCATTCTCAGGTGAAGGAGATGATTTGAAAGGAAAAATAGTGTTCAGATGAAACAATAAATATTCTTTATTACACAAATGCCGTTTCTTAGCTTTAATTTGCTTTCACAACTTGTTGATGATCTTTGTAAAATATTTATATTTTGAAATAAAGTTACAAATGTTGAATGAAACCGGTGATAAACTTAGCCTCCTCTTTTTGAGGAATTTGAACTTTGTCCAGACTTTCCCTGGGTATCCTACCTTTGGTGCCACTATTTATACTGGTGCCAGTATTTTTATGAAATTGGGTCATCTTACATGAGGGAAGCTATCTGCAGAGTATGAGTTTACACCATAAAGAGGCCAGAAGAGTCCATAGCTGAGGCAGAAGTCCTCAGTGGGTTGGCGGGAGGCAGCCTTGTAGATAAGGCCTGAGAGAGGGTTAAGGTAAGTGTTGGGAGAATGAGCCTGGAGAAAGCTCTGCAGCTCAGGGTGCATACTGTTCTTCCAAAGGAGCCAGTTCAATTCCTAACCCCTATGTTGGACGGCTGCTAACCCCCTTAATTCAGCTCCAGGAGATCTGATGCCTCTGTCCTTCAGGCACTGCCCTCATGGCCACATGCCCACGTGTAGACACACTTTACAAGGAAAAGAATTGGAGGATGAGTTGAATTCAGGAGCTCTTTTATAAGAAAAGGCTAAGCTTTGCCATCTCCATTACCGGAGATGCCCATGCTGCTTGGGCAGGTGAAGCCGAGTCCTTCAGCTTCCCTTCCAACACTGCAAACTGAATCCATCAGCCTAACTTGATGAAGAAAGCCAGTCTCAGATTCCTTTTTGCCCCACATGTTCTCATTAGCAGCTATGGTCCTTCAAAAATGCTTGCTTGTGCTGCTTACTCAGTCCCTGGGTCCTTCCTAAGGTCAGTCTAGAATCTTAAGATACAGGCTTCTGAATGCCTTCTTTGGCTTTGTTCCTGGAAACTGGAGGAAAAGGAGCTTTGGCACCTCTTCTCACCACAGGGATTCTGTGTGAGCTCATGGTTGGGCTGAGAGAACGGATTCTTAGCCTTAAGTGACTTCAGTCAGACACATCTTTTCATTCAAGGAGCAGTTAACATGCTGCTAGTTCTTGGCTAATATTAGAAACAATATTACAAGTTTTTAAAAGGTAATATTTAGCCAGAGCCCAAACTTTTGTTTTTAAATCTCTTGAAGATGAATTCTAAAGATAACTGCAAGATACACTGCCTTCTTGCTGAGTATCAAGATGTGTGAAAATATTCTCAAATGTTTCAACTCTGTAAGAGATACAATCAGAACATAGAAGTGGAGGCGAAATGGGACTGTCTTTCCTCGGAAGCCATTGAAAGAAAGTTACAAGTGTAATTGATGTCTCAGTCCCAGCAGCTCAACACCATCAAAACATGTAGAAATATTTACGGGAAATCAGAATTGACTTTTGAGGCAAATGGATTTGGTGGGAAGCTTTGTTGGGGACAGTTGTCTTCTGGTAAGAGGCCACATGAATTTGTGCAGGCTCTGGGGTGGCCTGATTCTCCTGCTCCAGATAAAATTAGGCTTTGGAACACAACCTTGAATGAAGAGGCACAGGGGCGGTCAGAGGGCGGGTCCGCGGGGTGGGACTATGGCAGTGGATGGGTGGGGCCGCCCAGGTATTAGGGCGGAGCTGGTGGGGCGTGCCACCCTAGAGGCGGACCAGATGATCCTAGACTGCTACGCGCCAGACTATGGGTCAGTGGGTGGGACGTAGAGGGGGCTCGGCTAGGGTGCTGGGCAGAACTCGCTAGAGTGGGGTGGCCTCGAAGGCGGGGCCCGCGCGGTAGTACAGGCCTGGGGGCGGGGCTACGGGCCCAGGGTCGCATGGAGGCGGGGCCGAAGTAGTGGCACAAGGGTAGGGGTGGGGCCTCGGTGCGGCGAGGCGGCGGGCAACCGGGAGGCTGGTTGGCGGGCGGGCAGAGGTGCGGATAGCGCGTTGTACTTTCGTTGGAGGGCCATGGCCGCTTCTCCAGTCCCCGGCGGTGGCGGTGCGGGAGCTGTCCACTCCTCCAACGCGTCTGGCTTCACCTTCGACTCGGGACTGGAGATCAGGACGCGCTCGGTGGAACAGACTCTTCTGCCCCTGGTTTCTCAGGTACCGCGGCCCGTGGTCCCGGTGTGTGCTGCCCGCGATGGCGGCGGGCGCTCTTTCCTCGGTCCGGCATGGCGGGGCGGGAGGCGGCGCTGTCCCGCATTGCGCGAGCACGGCGGCGGCACGGCGGGACTCGCGTGGGGGCCCAGAGCCGGGCGGCTACTCCTGGGCTCGCGGTGAAGCGCTGGAGCCCAGCAGGTGCGTTGTTCGGCCTAGGCAGCGGGACCCGCCTGGCTCAGTGGCTCCGAGTGAGGCCCAGCCGCGGGTCAGTAAGACCCCTATGGGGTCCCCTGACTTCCAGAGCCAAGCTGGCGGCCGCTGCGCAGTCGGCCGCCGCTGTCGCTGTCCGCATCGCAGGCCAGACCCAGGCGCTGGGTGCAGACTAAGGCACTCCAGTTTGCCTCTTACTCCAGCGTGTTCTCCAAGGCCTTTGTCCTGTTCCCTTGGTCATGTGTGGGCTCGCCCAACTCCCACCCACTCCGGCCACCTGTCCTGTCTCTCCCTGTCATTTGCCTGCCCACCACTGTCTGCTCTGTAGAGTGACAGGAAGGAGTGCTTAATCCTGATTGATTTTGCAAGGTCTCAGTTGGGATTGGTGCATTATTATATTTGTGAGTTATAAAAGAAGTCTAGAATCAGCTAAGATGTGCTTAATTAAAAAAGAAAAAAAAAAAGTTTTGTCTCTCTGAGCTGAGGTATACATAACCCGAGGGCTAGAATTCCTCATCTACAGCTATGGTACTGTGCCAAACACCAAGGGAGGAATTTTGTCTTTGGCTGTGCGTTGGCGATGTGTGACTCATACTAAGCCTGTAACACCTTGGTGACTCATGCCAGGATTACGAAGATTTTAGAGGTAGAAAGAATCTTAAATTATCTTATCCGACTCCAAATTAAAAGATGATTTCTTACAACAACCTCAACTCTTGGCCACCAATGCCTTACATAAACATGTTTAATGAAAGGGAGGTTGTCACTATTCCATAGACTTTTAAATACTGCCTGTTCCAGCCTGGTCCCAAGAATATTTGAAAATTGTAGTTTTATATGCACCTGAAATTCTTCTAATGCTAATGAAGTAAATATCCCCATTTTCCTCCCTGCATCCTGTGATTAATGGAGCAATGGTGACCATACCTGGCACTCTGTGGCTTTCTGTCTTCCTGAGTAATGCATGCATGCATGGAAGAGCCGCAATTTCCTTTCTAGCACTTACATCTCCTTCCACCCTGGAGACTTCCCCGAACTCCCCATCACCAGAACAACCACACCCCATAAGTGGCGAGGAATGGAGAGAGGTGAAAGTGGTGGGCTAGAGGCTGATTAGGCTTTACCCATCTCCTTAGTTCTAGAAGTTTGCCAGTGCTAACTCACTTAATTCTTGCCACCCCTGAGGTGAGCTGTGTGGTTGTTTCTCAGAAGGCAGATGAAGAAGTGGACCATTAGATCAGCTAACCTGATGTTAGGAATTTCAACTCTTAAATGCCCAAGAGGGGTTTGAATCCAGGTAGCTTGCCTCCAGTAGTCTGTCTGCTTTTTAGCCACTCCCATGTCCCTTCTAGAGATAAGAGGAGGTGATGTGAGCTGTGCAGAGTAGTTACAAAGAAAAAGTTCCATTGTAGAAAAACTATCCAGAGAGCTGCATTCTGGAAAAAACAGTAACTTTGTATAGTATCATTGCTAAAACGTTACCAGTACTAAGGAGCTGTGTTTTTTATTCTAAAGCAAGAGAGCAGAAGAGGAAAAGTGTAATTTGTTGCTAAAAATTAACTGGAGGGGAAAATGCCCTTCCCCATTTGGTACGTGATGGCGGTTGAGGTTCTGCGTCCCACAGTTGTAGGGGTGCCACAGTTCCATGACCGCTGTGCATAATGACAGACCATCCTCACAGTATCAAGAGATGCATAAAGCATGGTTAGGGCGCTTGACTGACTAGGGAAGTACATAAAGACAATTTAGACTGATTTCAAAGTTTCACTGAGTTTAAGATATTAAAGCTGGAGCTGGGGACATAGCTCAGTTTCTATACATGTGACCCCCAGCATCACATAAGCTATGGCAGTTCATGTAAACTCTGCACTCAGGAAGTGGAGTTTGGGGCCAGCCTGACTCACGTGGCTCTCTCTCTTCCTCCTCCTCCTCCTTCTCCTCCTCTTCCTCCTCCTCCTCCTCTCACCCTCTTATTCTCTCCTCCCCCCTCTGAGTTTGGGGGTCCGGGTGGGGATAGCCCTCTGGAAACTCACATGCTCAAGAGTTTCTCTTCTAAGGATACAGCACTGTTATTCTTATCCACTAATTTCCACATCTCCCTAAGGATATTTTAAGTACTTGAAGCAAGAATTTATTATAGTTGCCGCTCTTTAAAGGGCATATATTTTAGCTGGTAGGTAGAGTGTGTACAGGATAGCAAGCATGTATAAAGTATCCGATGAGCTTATCAATAATGCATGCTCCTAGAGCTCAGATGTTGAATCAGGGAGGACACTGTGAAGGAGACAAGGTTTGGGGTAAACAAGTAAGATTAGCATCACCCAATGTGTGGAAGATAGCTGTTATTTTTGTGTTGATTCACTGCCGATTTTCCCACTGAAAGTCTTCACTTTTAGGTCTTATTCTAGAAAAACAAGGCCTTGTCAGCATCAGACAATCTGTAGAGTTTTCTGTCTTCACAGATTAGAAATGAAATACTTTCACTGCAATAGATACAGAAAGAACCTTCATTTTCATTCAGCTTCTAATTATAACGAATTATTTTGTAAACTACAAGTAGGAAATGCTGTCCTTTGCTGGGGATGCAGACCAGTGATAAGAGTGCTTGTCTAATGTATACAATGTATACACATAATACGCACACGCGCATGAGCTCACACACACACACAAACACACACACATTCTAGAAATATTGCTGGAACAACCCATGTTAGCAGATAAGGGAACATAAGATATTACTGGAAAAGCCTTTCTTAGCTGATAAGGATATCTACAGGAAACATTATAGCAACAATAAACTTTAAAGATACATTTATTTTTAGAAGACAGAGACAAGAACTGGTACCTGCTATCACAGACCTGTTGAAAAGATGCTGGAAATCCCAGGCCTTCTATGAGACAAGAAGAAACAAAAGGTGCAGAGACACTAAAAGAAAAATCAGGAGCCCCGTTGTGTTAGAATTATCAATATAGAAATAGTACATTCATAGAATATACATTCTATGAATGGTTGCATTTGTCTACATTAATTTTTAAAAGTCATTAAAATACCAGTTATAGTAAGATAGTAAAACAAGAGGTTACTGGAAAGATCTGCATGAGTATATAGCAAAGAAAGATATCAGATTATGGAGAAAGTCAAAGTAGACTGAGAGAAAAGTACTATGTTCATGTCTAGACCAGTAGAAAAATCAAGACATAGCTTTTCCTATTGATTTATAAATTTAATGCAATTCCAATGAAACTTTCCATAGAGTTTGGGATAATATTTGGATAAAGTAATTCTAAAAATGTATATGAAAGACCAAAGAACCAAGAACTGTCAGAAGTAAAGCAAGATGTGTGAGCTTACTCTACCTAAGTCCAGATGTAGTGCATTGGGAATTGGGGGCAGGCAGATCAGTGAGACTTGGAGGCCAGCCTGATCTATGTAGCAAGTTCCAAGCCACAGAGGCTACACATGGAGAACCTGACTCAGAAAAGAAAAACTGAAGTTAGAGGATGGGATAATGGCACAGGGTTGTAATCCCAGCACACATGAGGCTGAGGCAGAAGAATTATTAAGTAACAGGCCATCCTGAGTGACATAATGGGACCCCGTCTCAGAATATCCTAGCAATTCAAACTCTGTCTATATGTGCAGAGAAACCCCTGCAAATATTTGAGACATAGAATCCGAGTATGAATAACATTTTACTTGTGAAGTTCCCAAATGAAAAACTACCAAAATCTTTTAACAGGATGTTTAAATTAATTGTGGAATGTTTAGCCCCAAAGAGTCTATGTATGATTAAAATGACTGAGCCATAGCTGCAAGTCTGTTCTGTTGCTTGCCTTTGCTACTTTGTGGGTTCTTCTTTTTCCCACCCTTTATTTCCTAGGTTTCACTCCCTATCAATAGATAGGAGGGAAGGAAGGAAGGGGGAAGAGTGGCTCCCAACCATGGGGAAGAGAGAGAGAGAGAGATCTGAATCTAATTTCTTTCTTTGAGCATGACTACTAACAAACTACAACCAATTCCCCTGAACAACCACCAACTCTCGGGGTCCTAGCATTTATACACCCTCTGAGAAGTTTCCAGAATTCCAAACATCACACAACTGCAGAAACTATTCTGCAGCTGACAAAACCATGCCCCTGATAGAGCATGAGACAAATCATAGTCAGCTGCTTTGGACAGTCTGAAGCAGCCCCATATGCTCATACCCAGGACTAATATGAAAGCATATTATAATATTTCTTTTTTTAAGATTTATTTATTTATTATATTTATATGAGTACACTGTAGCTGTCTTCAGACACACCAGAAGAGGACATTGGATCCCATTACAAATGGTTGGGAGCCACCATGTGGTTGCTGGGAATCAAACTTGGGACCTCTGGAAGAGCAGTCAGTGCTTTTTTGTTGTTGTTGGTTTTTGTTTTTTGAGACAGGGTTTCTCTGTGTAGCTCTGGCTATCCTGGAACTCACTCTGTAGACCAAGCCGGCCTCAAACTCAGAAATCCACTTGCCTCTGCTACCTAAGTGCACCACCACTGCCCAGCCTTTTTTTTCCCCAGAACAAATATATGACATATGTGGCCTGTACAGGGATCGAACCCTTGACCTTGGTGTTGTTAGCATCACACTCTAACCAAGTGAGCTAACCAGCCATAATATTTCTTAGTTTTTTTGTTTTTTGTTTTTTAATGAGTACACTGTAGCTGTCTTTAGATCCACCAAAAGAGGACATCAGATCCCATTACTGCAGATGTTTGTGAGTCACCATGGCTGGGAATTGAACTGAGGTCCTCTTAACCTCTGAGCCATCTCTCCAGCCTATTTCTATGTTTTTTTGTAAAGAAAGTAAAAGTTCAGAATTCTCACTACAACTGTCCCTCTCTTTGCCTGTTGTGAACCAAACCCAAAGTCCTATGGGAACTAGGCAAGCACTATACCACTGAGCTACATCTCCAGCTCTTAGTGTTTTAAGACCCGGTATCTTCATAGCCTAGGCTGGACTCAAACTCACCATCCTCCTGCTAGGAGTATAGGTGTGTACCCCCTGCAGTGGGGCCTGATGTTACATACTTTTAAATCTAAACTTTCTAAAGAAGGCTCTACGCTAAGAACCAGGCTTGTTTTCTGTAGCACAGGACCCGCATTTTAAAATACTCATTTCTTTTTCCTGTTACCCAGCCACTCCTATAGTGTTTTTATCCTGGGGAGGGAGGAAGGATGCCTCCCTCCACCCTGGTGTGGAATGTCATTCTGCCCTCGGGCTTTTCCTGTGTGTGCTTTCCTCCAGTCCTCCCATCAGGACCCTTTTCACGGCTAGGATAACATCACTTCTCACTTCGTTCTTCCCATCTCTTTCTTTTCCTTGGGAGCATTTCAGAATCTTCATCTCAGTTCGGTTTGGGGGAGAAGGTAGTAAGTAGATGAGTGGCTTTCTCTTCTTGCTGGTTGGTGCAATGGATCTAAGCGTGCCGTTGATAGCAAAGATAGGGGAACATTCATACGACAATATGAGGCTGTAAAGGAGTGAATGTGCCCGTCTCTGCCCCCTTGAAAGAATGTGACCTTGCATGGTGTGTGCAGGTTCACGTTGTTCCCTACAGCAAATCAGCCGACTTTACATTGTTAATTCTGAGAATTTACTGATGAGTTAAATCCGGGTAGGAACGTCTCCATCCCCTACTGGCTTTTAGATTATTTAGGTCCTAGAGAGTTGGACTCTGTATTTTCTTTCCTCCCAGTTTCCTGTTTTATTTACTTTCGTGCCTCTTCACAAAGTAGATCAAGAACGCCCCTGTCAATGAAGTATTAATGTCAGTTCTAGAAATTCAGAATATCCCCCAGACACTAGAAAACAGAAGTGTGTAACTGACACTATTTTAAGCACAATAATTAACTCACCCATTTATTTCACATGGCAGCCTGAGCATATGATTGCCTCCTTCCTGCAGATGGGAGCTGTTACAGAGAGGCTGATAACTAGCTACATACTAGCTGATACTAGGACTACAACCCAGGCAGAGTGGTGGGAGTCGTGGCCCTAACTGCTGAGCTATACTTGTTTGTCCTTCATGACACCTTATGTAGGTGGTCTCACACAAGCCCTTATTCTTTTCTTTCCTGGTCTAGTTTTTCACAGCTCACCCCCCACCCCCCCAATACCTTCTTGCCCTCTGGTTCTTTCAGGCATTTTCTAGGACAGTGCTATAGACATGTCTGTCAGGGCAACTGCACGTGGTCCCTCTGACTGTTCTTCCTCCTTTTCAAGGGTAATAGCTAACTTTTCTATTTGTCATATTAGGGCTTTGGGAGCTCTCACTGTTTCCCCCTCCATCCTTAGCGTAAACCAAGGAGATAAGAGAGATGTGGTGATTAAAGGATTGGCAGCTCTTGGCTCTGTGACCTTGGGCATATTCTTTTTTTTTTTTTGGTTTTTTCGAGACAGGGTTTCTCTGTGTAGCCCTGGCTGTCCTGGCACTCACTCTGTAGACCAGGCTGGCCTCGAACTCAGAAATCCGCCTGCCTCTGCCTCCCGAGTGCTGGGACTAAAGGCGTGCGCCACCACGCCCGGCTTGGGCATATTCTTAACTTCTACCAACTTTAGGCTTTTTATCTGTATAATGAAGATAGTAATAGGTAGATACCCAATGGAAGTTAGGGATGTAAGCATTAAATGAATTTATATATGCAAAACATGCATACTAGTACTCTTATGCATAATAAATCTTAGTCTTATATTTTGTATAAGGAAATTAAAATGAAATCTCAATTTTATAAAAGTATGTTAAGCCGGGCAGTGGTGGGGCATGCCTTTAATCCCAGCACTTGGGAGGCAGAGGCAGGTGGATTTCTGAGTTTGAGGCCAACCTACAGAGTGAGTTCCAGGACAGCCAGGGCTACACAGAGAAACCCTGTCTCCAAAACAAAACAAACAAACAAACAAAAAGTATGTTAAGTACATAAAACAGGATTAGAATAATTAAACAAAGATTTCACAGGAGTATAGAACACTTGGAGTTTTTCTTTGAGGTTTTCCTGTATTTATCTTTTTTGTTTTGGGAATAATCAACGTGTGTGCTTTCTCCTCATTTTCACTTTTTTTTTTTTTTTTTGGTTTTTGAGACAGGGGTTCTCTGTATATCCCTGGCTGTCCTGGAGCTCACTTTGTAGACCAGGTTGGCCTCGAACTCAGAAATCTGCCTGTCTCTGCCTCCTGAGTGCTGGGATTAAAGGCATGCGCCACCACTGCCCGGCTCATTTTTACTATTTTTAACTACATGTAGATGTCTGTGTCTGCTTGTGGGTGTGCACATGTCAGTAGAAGTGCCCAGGAGGCTGGAGGTGTCCAATCCTTGGGCGCTAGTGTTACAGATTGTCCTGAACTGCTTCATAGATGTTCTGGGAACTGAACTCAGGTCTCCAGGAGGAACAGCAAGTACCCAGGCCTGAGGCTGACTTTCTAAAAGTTTGAAAATGTTAGGACTTAAGTAGATATTTGAATAAGGATTTTTAGGAATTGGTTGACTTAACTCCTCTAAATATCGATTTTCAACGACTATGTTTAGAATTAGCATTTTCCGGAATGCTGCCAGTAAGAGGAAGACGGCCACACCTAATTGTGCCCTGGGGAGGATTCTTGCAGTGAAAGCAGAAAGCTTGTTTGGGAACCGAACAATAGGTAGTGCTTTAAGCTAATTGTAGGATCTGTTTTTTATAATTGGAAAATGTAAGTGTATGCAAATACAGAATTTAATGAGCACAGTGTCTTAGTCTGGGTTGCTGTAATAGCAACACTGAGCTAGAGCCCAGCATGTGGGATGACTTACTCAAACCTCAGACCCACAGATGAACAATAAACCATAGAGTCCTTAAACAACAAGCATTTATTTTGGCACAGTCTGGTAGCTGGGTGGTCTAATACCAAAGTGCCCAGTGTTAAGTGTTTAATGAGACCACCTGCTTTCTAGACTAGACTGATGTCTTCTTCTTGTCCTGATAATGATACAAGGGGCAGGGGCCCTTTGCTTTCTCTTCGTAGGGTGCTAGATCCTATTCATGGGAGCTGAGTTCATGGTCAAATCAGTTTCTAATAACTGAGTATTGGGATGTCGCGTATGAATGGGGTGGGGCATAGCCATTCCCATTCTTTTCACTCTGTGAAACAGTGGTCAGGGTCTCTATTTACATCTGATACTGGGAGTTCCCTAGTGTCTGCCAGGTCTGAGGGACTACAGTGGTAAGGGCAGATCTCATGTCTGTGCCCGCTCCTTTTAGACAGTCTCACAGTCCTGTCTCAGGTGTGCACCACCACACTGGTGTCTTTCTTGTCAGTCATCCTGCTTTGGACACCATAGCACAACCCTCCTCACAGTTCACTCTAGTGAACGCCCTTGTGGATGTGATGAGCTAATGGGCTCCTAAGGTACTGTTTGTGCTGAAGGAAAGGTCTGTCCCTCGGAAATCAAGACATGAGCAAGATGACTGGACATCTCCCTGGACTGGACTGGGGGAGGGTGCGGGGGATGGTTTGCTTATTCATTCTTTAAGTGTATTAAAGCTTTATTATAAAGAACTTGCATCCAGATGCCATGAAATATACCTTTGATTCTAACATTTGGGAGAATGAGGCCGGTCGATTTCTGAGGCCAGTCAGGGCTACACAGAGAGACAGATGAAAACCAAACCAAGCCAAACTAAACCAACTTAAAAAAAAAACCTGTAAAAAAAGAAAATCAACCACAAAGCAACATTAATCATACGTAACTTCATGCACCTCAGTGAACTTGTATAAAGTTAGAGCAGTCATTCTGAAGCTTCGGAGAGTCACATTGGATTTTTATGTGTTCTTTATAAAATGTATCTTATGTATTTATCTCCCACCAAAAATAAATAAATAATCGATCCAAACAGTTTTGCTTTTTATCCTCTTCAGTGACTGAGAATTTACTTCAACACACGCATATGACTTTACATTTACTTCTGCATAACAAAATGCCTCAAAACTTAATGGATTGAAATAAGTCAGTTCCTTAGAACTGGACATTTAGAACCGGGAATTACTTGGGTGGCTCCAGATATCTTCTCTGTGCTGTCTGGAAACCTGAGAATCTCTGTAGCTTTTGCAAGTAGCCTTAGTTCTTCATCATGCCCGTGGTTCTAGTGACCTGGCTTCCCCTAGAGTGAAGGGGTTAGAGATCAAAAGATGGAAACCCAGTGAGACCATGCCTTACCTTCTAGAGTAACAACACAGTCACCTCTGCTTTTCTTTATGCGCTGAGAAAGAAGATGCCCTCCTGCTTTCGCCTGTGGAGTGCTGGAATTACAGGCCTGTTTGCCATAGCCCTGGTGTGTGGTGCTGGGACTCAAACCCAGGGCCCAGTACGTGCTAGGCCAACACTCGACCTCCTGCTGTATGTCCCTCCTGGCTTATGCTTCTAGAAGTAACTAAGGAGAGGGAGTGGAGACTTTGCCTCTGGTCGGAAACAATAGCAAAGAACTTGTGTTAACCTCTGCCGTAAATTGTTTCCCTTCTTCCATCCGTAAACAACCTGTCCTGAAAGCAACAGCCTGAATCACAAGGTTGACCTGGAAATCTGTCTGGCTATTTGTAGATAGCCATTTCCCAAGCGTAACTCGTTCTAGCTGTAGGAAAGTGAGGACGTGCAGGATGTTTTGTTTGATGCTTAGACTAAAAAAAAACAAGGAAAGAAAAAACTACTGACTAATAGCTTCCTAAAATGCACCTGAGTCCAGGTTGGCAGTCCCTTAAAGAAAACTCAAGTCCCGAGAATTGTCTTCATGTCTTGGCATTGGCTTCTCAGTTGGTCGCCTTTTCTTATGAAAGGCAGCCCTTGTTTGTAGCTAGTTTGTCAGCCTGTGGAAGCTTAGCGGTTGTAGGAATGCTTTCATTTCACACTGGTTCCCCCTCCCCCCCCTTTTTTAAAGTCTGAGGTGATGATGATTCTACCAGTGTGATTAATTTTATTAGTTGTCCTGTGAGCCATGCTGCACGCTGTGTATTAGACAAAGTCGTCACCTCCTCTCTGCCTTCTGACTCCTTCTGGGACAGCTGAAGGACAAGTGTCTAAGCTCCCAAGGCCAAGTGCAAGACTTTACAGTTGGTCCCTTAGCGTCCGTCTTTAGATTTGGCTTTCTTGACAGTGCCTTAGATTTATTTGACTTTTGCCTGCAAGCCATTTATGATTTTATCACTGTGTGCCATCTGGCTAAGAATTTTCAAAAGCGGCAAGTTGTGGCTTGATTTTATTTAACAGTGTTTGAGTTAACTTCTCTCTGTTCACTTACATTTTCCTGCAATCTCTAGCCCCTTCAAATCTCTTCAAACCACCTTAGCTAGACCACATAACTCTTTTTTTTTTAAAAGATTTATTTATTTTATGTATATGAGTACACTGTAGCTGTCTTCAGACACACCAGAAGAGGGCATCAGATCCCATTATAGATGGTTGTGAGCCACCATGTGGTTGCTGGGAATTGAACTCGGGACCTCTGGAAGAGCAGTCGGTGCTCTTAACTGCTGAGCCATCTCTCCAGCCCCGACCACCTAACTCTTGAGGGATATTTTCTACTTTCTGTGTTATTAAGGGTGATCTTCTGCCACTACAGAGTAAGGATTCTTTCCCTCTAGTTTCTAGTGAGCTTTTTTTTTTTTTTTTTCACCTAAAAAGAAAACCCCAAACCTGTGTGTGCAGGGTGGAGAAAGGAGAAAGGTGTGTGAGAGATTGTGTGTTGTATGATACAGTGTGTGTGTGTGTGTAGGTCAAAGGATAAGCTTGGATATCTGTTTTCACCTTTGGTCTTCTTTGCGACAGAGTCTCTTTGTTTGCCTTTGGGTGGGCTAGGCTAGCTGACCCACGATCTTTGAGACATTCCTATGTCTCTACTTCCCATCTTCCATAGGAATTTTGAGAATTTGAATGTCCTTTTTACTGCACTCAGCTTTGTGTAGGTTCTGGAATTCAAATTCAGGTCTTCACACACTTTACCTGCTGAGCCGTCTCCTTAATCCCTTTCCCACTTACTGATTTATTTATTTATTTTTAGTAAGCTTTTGCTTACACTCTTGTTGTGGTCTGAATATTGGTTTCCTTTCACAATTCTTAAACTGGAACTTAATCCCCATGGTAATGTTGGTAACAAATGAGGCCTTTGGGAGGGGATTAAATCATGAATGAGACTAATGCTTTAGGGTGGAACCTGAGGGAACTTGTTTGCTTCTTCTACCAAGTCAGATCCAGAAAGCACTACTCATGAGGCCCTGGCCCTTGCCAGATACCAAGTCCTATGGCGGCCTCAGCCTGGGCTTTGTAGAACTGTAAGCGGGAGCTCCTATCGGGCCAGCTGATGGTGTTTGTTTGGAATTCCAAACTGACTACGAGTTTCCCCAAAGTCTCCTGCGTCAGTACAGTGCCCTCAACATTCCTGGGGTTCATTCCCCAAGGTCCGCTCAGGCAGCCCAATTCCAAAGTTACTCTCAAATTTGGGGTTTTGTTATAGCATCTCTCCAGATCCAGATACCAACTCTGTATTCCTATTTATCAATAGAGAACAACGCCTTCATTAGTTTTCTATTAGTTTATCAGCTTAAACACCCTGATTAAAGCAAGTCTCGGGAGAAAGGGTTTATTTTAGCTTAAAGTTCTAGAAAGAATATAGTCCATCAAGGTGAAGAAGAGTAAAGATGAAACAGGAAGAGGGACCAGGGCAGAGGCTCTCAGTGCCAGCCTGGTGTGGTGCTGTACACCTCCAATCCTAAGTGGATCTCTGTAAGTTCCAGGCCAGTCGACGCTACATAGTGAGAACCTGTCTCAAACAGACCAGCGACCTCAGTGCATACTCCCAGTGACACAGTTTCCTGCAGCAAAGTTTCTTCTCCTGCACCCGTGGTTCCTAACCCTCCTAAAGCTGTGACCCTTTAATATTGTTCCTCGTGTTGTGGTGACCTTACTTTTTGTTTTGTTACTACTTCGTAACTGTAATTTTGCTCCTGTTATGGATTGTAATATAAATATCTGATGTGAAGGATATCTGATATGCACCCCTGTGAGAGGGTCAGTTAATCCCCACGGGGGTTGTGACTCCCAGGTTGAAAGCCACTGTCCTAAAGTATCTATAATCTTCCCAAACAGTGCTACTAGATGGGGAATTAGTGTTCAAGCACATGCGCCTGAGTATGTGTGTGTGTGTGTGTGTGGGGGGTACCTCACATTCATACCTAGCAAATCACCCCAAATTTAGTGTCTTAAAACAGCAAAACATTTGTCTTATAGTTTCTGTGAGCTAAGGATTCTGTTTAGTTTACACAATGGCTCTGGACCAAAGTCCATCACAAAACTGAAATAAAGGTGTTTGGCTGGGCCAATGGAAATGTAAAGGCTTGAACTGGCCTGAGGAGTCTGTTCCCACGTTCACTCTTCTGTCTGTTGAAAAACCTCAGTTCTGCTGCATCTGTTGGTCTGTGGCATCAATTTCTTACCTTGTAGGGCTCCTCATAGGATTGCTTTATGTGGGACATCTGTGACAGGGCAGTGAGCTTCCTGTCCCTGTGATTGATCCCAGAGAGACGGAGGGAGGAAGCAGAAATACCACACACACACACACACACACACACACACACACACGTCTGTGTGTGTGTGTGTGTGTACTGAGAGAGAGACAGAGACACAGAGAGAGTCACAGATCGAGACAGAGACAGACAGAAACAGAAATGCCCCATTAGGTCCACTGTCATCTCTGTATGAGAAGTGAGTTTATACTTGAGAAACAAAGTCCCTTTTTCCTTGAGAGGTCTGAAGGAGTTCATGAATATGTTTCAGAATCACAGAGATTATACTACATTACTGCTTAAAAACCTCTGTGTCTCCCAGTAATGCACAGAACACAACTTTGTTGGAGTAGAATCTCATTCTGTAGCTCAAAATGGCTTGCAGCTTAACAGCCCCTCTGCCTTAACCTCCCTGGAATCGCAGACATGCACCACCACGCCCAGCTCAAAACATGCATTCTTTGCTCTGCTTCCCAGCCTTCTGGGGGCAGCTGCTGGCTGTGCAGTCTTCCAGGGCCAGCTCCTGGCTGCCCCTCACTGGCCAGCTCCTGGCCGACTCTCACAGGCACTAGTTTGTGCCTGTCACTTTGCTCACTGCCTTTGTCACTCTGGCCTCACTTCAGTCCTTGACAGGACAGGCTACCCCCAGAGCCCCTCACCCCTCAGTTTCTGTTTTATGAAATCCATCATCCCTGTGGTTACCAGCCTGCTACTATCAAGTCCACTCTCTCAGAGAAGAAAGAGCAGCCCATCTCAGGAGGCTTCCTGGGCACAGTATCATATTGTTATATTTTGCATAGAACATCCATTAAAATTATTTCTTTAGTACTGTGGTTCATCA
Organism: Mus caroli; assembly: GCF_978045245.1. Lineage (NCBI taxonomy): Eukaryota > Metazoa > Chordata > Mammalia > Rodentia > Muridae > Mus > Mus caroli. The sequence goes on from NW_028227261.1 coordinate 97,789,557, forward strand.
TTTGAATGTAGCACAGATCTTTTTTCATCATTCACTGTTTCCTCACTTTTTTAGTTTTATTTCATCTATGAAATATATTTTGTGATTCAATTGTTATTCTATTATACTGCAAACATTGGAGGTTGTATTGTATGTCTCAATCCCTCATGCATCCTGTCTTAGTTACTGTTCTATTGCTGTGAAGAGACACCACGATCAAGGCAACTCTTATAAAAGTAAGCATTTAATTGGAGTTTGTTTATAGTTTCAGAGGGAAACAGGCAGGCATGGCTCTGAAGCAGTGAATCAGTAGCATCCAGACCCACAGGCTGCAAGGAGAGAGAGAGAGACAGAGAGAGAGAGAGAGACAGACAGAGAGAGACAGAGAGAGACACACAGAGAGAGAGAGAGAGAGAGAGACAGAGAGAGAGACAGAGAGAGAGAGACAGAGAGAGAGAGACAGAGAGAGAGAGACAGAGAGAGAGAGACAGAGAGAGAGACTGGGCCTTCCATGGAATTTTAAAACCTCAAAGCCCATGCCCAGAGGCTCTAATAAGGCCTCACCTCCTAGACCTTCCACACAGTTCACCAACTGGGACTAAGCATGCAAATACAAGTCTATGAACAACACACTTATTCAAGCCACCACACACTGAGGTCTTGGCATCTAACAGATACTAAACATTTGTTTTGAAATATCGCCCTGAAACGATGCTGTAGATGAAACTAGTTAGTGGCAGGGCTTGGGAGAGATAGCTCAGTGAGGACAGTACCTGCACCACCAGTAGAAGGACTGGGTTCAGATCCCAGCACCAGTTAAAAACCAGATATAGTGGTGCACATCTGGAGTCCCAGTGCTACGGAGGAGGATGGAGACAGAAGGATCCTTAGAGCTCCCTGGCCAGCCTGTCTAACTGAAGAATACTCTGGGCTCACTGAAAGACCCTGTCTTAAATATGAGGTGGAGAGCCAGTGGGGAAGATACCCGAAATCAGCCTCTGGCTTCAACACATATGCTCACATACGTGTGCACATACGAACACACGTACACATACACAGAAATAAGTTAGGGGCATTGATATATTTCTCTGCATCACTTAGCTCATCCCTCATGATGCCAGCAACCCCAAGGTTCAAAGTTAGACATTTCCATTAATCCTAAGCTCTTAATACCCTAACTTAAAAAATGCTTGCTACACAATGCTTTCCTCTTATTCTGTTTTGGGTCTTTTTAAAGTATAAGTTTTATTTTATGTGTGTGGACATTTTCTTGCATGTATGTTTGTGCACCATTTATGTATCTGGTACCCACAGAGGCTAGCAGAGGGTGTTGGATCCCTAGGACTGGAGTTACAGACAGTTAATTGTGAGCTGCCATGTGGGTGCTGGGAATTGAACCCAGGTCCTCTGGAAGAGCAGCAGTGCTCCTAACCAGTGCTCCATTACTTTTTGAGCCATCCAGTGTTTTGTTTGAGTCTTTGTTATCATTTCATAAAAATTATTTCAAAATGAAACTCAGTATACATTTAGTAGTTGGTATCTTTTTCAGCTAACATTTTAAAATAAATACTTTGCATGTGCAAATTGTACATGTGTTACTTTTCTAAGACATTTAAAAGATTTTCATTTGTTTTAATGATCCATACATGTCACCCTTTATATTTTACTTCAGGGCTTAAAACTAAATGATAAAACTCTTGGTATATCATGTATTTGGGTGCTTGAAGGACTAGATTGCACTGTTTTTTGTTTGTTTGTTTGTTTTGGTTTGTTTTGGTTTTTTGTTTGTTTGTTTTTTTCAGACAGGGTTTCTCTGTGTAGCCCTGGCTGTCCTGGAACTCACTCTGTAGACCAGGTTGGCCTTGAACTCAGAAATCCTCCTGCCTCTGCCTCCCAAGTGCTGGGATTAAAGGCGTGCGCCACCACTGCCCGGCTAGCACTGGTCATTCAAAAGTTGTCAGTGAGTTCAGTAAACTTGTGTGGTCAAGTATCAATTTACATTGCTGGGGATCGAGCCAAGGGCCTCAAATGTGCTAGGCCAGTGCTCTGCCACTAAGCTACACCTCCAGTGCACAGGTACCATTTTGTAGAACCCATTTACTCTGTGAGCAGTGGAGTGGAATGTGGTGAGAGGTGTCTTTACGCAGAGCAGCTTAGGTAGAACCGAGGGAAATGTGTGCTGTGAGCCGGTGATTTGCCCTGCCGTGTTCTTGAAGATTTGTTGGAAGATCTGGAGAGTCTCTGGAAGTGTATGTCCCAGATTACTGCCCTCAGGTGAACTTGTAATCACAATTAATAGAAGCATTGTCCTGGGAAATGATGCAAGATGCTCTGCTTCATGGCCCCTGGCCTGCAAGGTCTAAGGCGAATGATTTGGTCTCTTGGGCTAGTCTGATATGCTGGGTTTAATTTTCTTAGTCTTTGTGATATCTTTTTTTAAGTTTTATTTATTTATTTATTTTTAAGTATTGAGGTAAAAGTTTCTTCTTCTTCTTCTTCTTCTTCTTCTTCTTCTTCTTCTTCTTCTTCTTCTTCTTCTTTTTTTAATTTTCAGATTACCACACTTATAAACCATAAAGATAATACCAAAAAGTCTGATAAAACCCTGCAAGCGATTCAGCGTGTGGGACAAGCGGTCAACTTGGCAGTTGGAAGATTTGTTAAAGTAGGGGAAGCTATAGCCAACGAAAACAGGGATTTGAAAGAAGAAATTAACATCGCCTGCATCGAAGCCAAGCAAGCAGGTATCTGCTTATCCACCTTGTGTTTGGCTGCTTGCTTGCTGGTTTGTTTTGTTTTTGTTTGTTTGTTTGTTTGTTTGTTTTAGGAGACAAAGCCCTTGCTGACCTGGAACTTCCTTTTGTAGGCCTAGCTGGCTTTGAACTCTGAGAGATCCACCTGCTTCTGCCTCTGGCAAGCCATTTGAGTCCACACCCGGCTCTCATTTCCTTCTTGAGGCAGGTCTCACGGCTTAGCCCAGGCTGCCCTCAAACACAGTGGGAGTCCTCCTGCCTCAGTCTCCCAAGTGCTGGTAGTATGGGTGAACATCACTGCTCCCAGCTGTAAATATTTATTTTAAAGACTATTGCAATTTCATTATTCTGAATATTATGGCAAGTATTTTTTTTTATTATTTATTTAATTTGAGGCAGTCTCACCAGGTAGCCTGGTTATCCTGGAACTCACTGTGTAAACCAGGCTGGCTTTGAACTTGGAGTGATCCTCTTGTCTCTGGATTCCAAATGCTAGGGTTATAGCTGTGTACCATGACACCCAGGAAAACGTAGGAATTTGTTTTCTAAAATGCTGGGGATAGAACCCAGGGCTGCTTTTTATGCTAACCACTACCAAGCTACATCCCTGACAAAACACTTTAGGTTTACTTTGAGTTAAGATATCCAGCCAGAGCTGGGCGTGGTGGCGCACGCCTTTAATCCCAGCACTTGGGAGGCAGAGGCAGGCGGATTTCTGAGTTCGAGGCCAGCCTGGTCTACACAGTGAGCTCCAGGACAGCCAGGGCTACACAGAGAAACCCTGTCTCGAAAAACCAAAAAAAAAAAAAAAAAAAAAAAAAAAAAAAGATATCCAGCCAGAAGGTGGTGGTGCATGCCTTTAATATCAATATTCCCCCCTCCCCCCAACACACACACACACACACACACACACACACACACACACACACACTCTGTGAGTTTGAGGCCAGCCTGTTTTAGAGTTCCAGGACAGCCAGAGCTAAAACAGAGAAGTCCTGTCTCAAAATACAAAAAATAAAAACAAACAAACAAAAAAATCCTAGAATATTAATGACGTGGGTTGGCTTTTAGGATGAAGGCAGGGAGATGTCATGTGAAGCGTTTACATACAAACAGCTAATACAGCATACTTGCTGATGTGGCTGAATAGACAGAATGTAGCTGTTAACTACAGGAGAGGGAGGACTCTGGCCTGGTTCTCGGGCTTCTAGCCATTTGTTGGTTTAGGGAACAGCTTTATGTGGGACGCAGAGGAGATGGCCTCACTTTATTTGTAGTTTATATTTTTTCCATTATAAAAAAGGATTTGAAGTGGGCCATAATAAAAGACAGGTCAAGTGAATCTATTAAAATCAGAGAAAAAATATACCAGAATCTTTGGCAAAGATGAATAGTTAACTAAGTAGTAAATTTATCTTTGTACTTCCTGGAAAGCAAGACGAAAATGAGAGAAACAAAGGGTTATATAACCCCCATTGTTTGCTGAGAGGCAACAAACCAGTTCGTAAGAGGAGAGTCCTGTTTTCCTGGCACCACGTTATTCTCTGGGCACTTATACAGCTTGTTATAGAATACAGTGGGCAATGCAGAGAGAGCACAAAGACTGTCTCGAATTGTTCCTGATAGCAGCCCTTGCTGAAAGCAAGAGGGGCGGGGGTGGGATTTACAGGGAAAGAACAGCATGAGGTTCTATGGTCCCTTAGCCTTGTCTCCTTGTGCTTAGTGAGGGCAGGGGCTGGGGGAGGGGAGGAAGTGAGTCCTTATGAGCAGGCATGTGCAGATAGCTCCAGCCGAGGATCAGGCAGGTCCCCTCTGGTGGCATGAGCCTCACACACCATCTCTTCTAAATCACTCCATGAGGAGCCCCACCCCAACCGGACACCTCCTAAAGTTGCAGGCAAATAGGGACCTTTCACTGACACGTGCTGTGAACCAGTCCTGAGGGCCTTTGGCTCACTCAGCCCTTAATGGCCTCTTTCTCCTGGGCAGCTTGTATGTGCTTGAGGGCAAGACTACGAAGCAGTGATCAAGACCTAGTGAGTGCTTCAGGTTAACTGTTAGATTCCAGTCCGACCTCCTTCACCAGGCCGGGAGACACTGGGCAAGCCACATTCTCATGGGAGCATGGCGCTGGCCTCATTTGTGGAGGATTGTTATATGATGTGTGTGTGCACTCAGCATGAATACGTGTTTACCAAGTTTTCACGTCATGATTCTTGCATCTTAGTCTCTCTTTACTTTTTGCTTGACCTGCTGCTAAGACTTGTTTTCTATATGGCAGCTCAGTAAATATTTTTGTTAGAGTGTGTCTTAGTTAGGGTTTCCATTGTTGGGAAGAGACACCATGACCAAGGCAACTCTTATACTAAAGACAACATTTATTTATTTACTTTTGATTTATTTATTATTATATATAAGTACACTGTAGCTGACTTCAGACATACCAGAAGAGGGTGTCAGATCTCATTATGAATGGTTGTGAGCCACCATGTGGTTGCTGGGATTTGAACTCAGGGTCTTCAGAAGAGCAGTCAGTGTCCTTTCAAACCCAGGCTTCTTCAGGTGTAGTGATTGACAGTTCCCCTCCCTCCCTGCCGCACCTCCCTCTGCCCCTCTCCCACCCCGACCCCAAGGCCTGGGCACTGTGTCCTGCTCACTGCTCTGGATTATGGTTTGGTTTTTCCTTCTTGGGACTTTTCTTTTGTCTTGCAGAGAAGCAGCCTTTAGATTGTGTGGTTGGCCAAACTACAAGAAAGACAAATTGTATTTTTGACTGAGTCAAAGTTTGTCTTGGTTCTGAGAGTGTACATTTTTGTTTGCTTGTTTTTGTTGTTGTTGTTTGTTTTGTTTTTGCTTTGCTAAAAAGCATCCTAGGAGCCTTCTGAGGCGGAGCTGCATCTTATTCCTCATGTTTCCCAGGTTAAAATGCACGGGAAATGAGAGAAAAGTCTGTCTTTTGTTTAAGTTTTCACTCCCAATATAGTATCTCCCCTCCCCCCCTTTTTTTAGGTGAAACAATCGCCTCACTCACAGATGTGACCAAACGGAACCATTTGGAATCAGATGGTCAGGTCACAATTCTGACAGACAAAACAGGCGTCGTGCAGGCTGCCCGGCTGCTGCTCTCCTCAGTGACAAAAGTGTTGCTGCTGGCAGATCGTGTAGTCATCAAGCAGATAGTGACATCGAGAAACAAGGTACTCACTTGTGCCTGTTTGTGTCTCTGGTGGTTCAGAATCCTTGTTGAGGTGAAATCCAGGTAATTGGGCAATGCTTGTTAAATAACTGTTTATAGAACCTGCTGCCTAGAGTTTAAAATGGTGTTTTCTACGCCTACCATCTCCAATGTACTGATCCTAAGCTCTTATTATTTCCATTTAAAAATCTATTTTTTTATGTATATGACTGTTTGCCTGCATGTAAGCCTGTGTGCCATGTGCATGCCTGGTGCTCATAGCGGCCAGAAGAGGGCGCCAGATCGTCTGGAACTGGGGTGATAGATGGTCGTGAGCTGCCATGTGGGAATGCTGGGAATCAGACAGGGATCCTCTGGAGTAGCAGTCAGTGCCCTTAACCACTGAGCCACCTCTCCAGCTCCAGCCTAAACTTTTAAATGCAAGTAATGTTTCTCATTTAATAACAACAGCACTAAAACTCTTGTTGAGGCTTACTGCCAAAAGCCTTTGATGTATGCAAGCTGGGGAGAAAAGCTAAGCTGATATTGTATGTGGTAGAGACTTAGCTGACAAGTATCCGTCAGGTCTTTTCCTTTTATTTAACTCAGAGAGTTACAATTTAAAAGCTAAGAACAAATGTAAACCATCTGGGCTCTGGCTGTACCGCAGTTGATAGAAGGTCTGCCTCCCATGCACTAAGTCATGGCTTCGATTATCAGCGCCATATATGGAAAGTAGAAGCAGGATGATCCAGAGATCAAGGCTAGCCTCAGCTACATAGAAGGTTGGGACCAGCCTAGGCTACATGAGACCTTATGTTTAAAAAAATATATATTATCTGAAACTATAATTATCCACAGCTACAAAGTTTTCATATGTAGAGTCCTTAAATATTTCTGAAGAATTGCAAAATTTAAGAATGGAACTTAACTCTGGTAGACAGTGGCGGTGCCCTGGATCGTTGGGAACCAAGGGCCGTTGCTTTCCGTGGATAACCCCCTAGGTGAGGAGGAGGGCAATTGAATCAGCCAGGGCAGAGATACAGTCTCGAAGTAGGAGAGTGAACCAGAAAGTGAAAGTTTAAAGAGAAAAAGAAATGGAGAGAATGACAGAGGAAAGAGAGCCTGTCTGAGATGGAGGCTGGCTCAGTGTGCAGTTGTTCTTATCTGTGGAAATTGCTTGCGTTTCCTGAGCTGCCTGGGCAGGTTAGCAGGCCAAATGCCCTCCATAGCCTCATTAAAAATGAGCAAACACAGGATATCTGTGTTTTTCTAACCTATCTTGGTCTGACCAAAACTCAGCAGATTGTTTTTAGGAAAAAACAATCAGAGAATGTTTCACGTTCGTTTGCTGTTTTTCTTATGTGGAGGATACAGCCTCTGCTGATGTACTGTGTGTCAGTCTGTGTGTAGGTCTGTACTGTGTGTCGGTCTGTACTTGTGTCTGTCTGTGCGTAGGTCTGTACTGACTGTCTGTGTGTAGGTCTATACTGTGTGTAGGTCTGTACTGTGTGTAGGTCTGTACTGTGTGTCTGTCTGTGTGTAGGTTTGTACTGTGTGTCTGTCTGTGTGTAGGTCTGTACTGTGTGTCTGTCTGTGTGTAGGTCTGTACTGTGTGTCTGTCTGTGTGTAGGTCTGTACTGTGTGTCTGTCTGTGTGTAGGTCTGTACTGTGTGTCGGTCTGCGCTCTGTTCCCTCCTCACTGTCTGAAGCGTCTTGGCAGCTGCTTAGTCTGAACAGCAGCTCCTGATGGATGAGAATGGTTTTTCAACTGTGAATCCTAGCCCCGCCCACTCCTCGCTCTGTAGATCACCTCCCTTCCATTTTCTTCCACACTGGGGTTCTTACAGTTCTGGTTCAGCGACCTGTGCAGTTTCTGGTTGGTTGGTTTGTTTGTTTTTGTTTTTGTTGTTGTTGTTGTTGTTTTCTCTTCCCTTTGTTAGCGCTCTGTTCCTATGACAAAATGCCTAAGGCGAGGTACTTTGTAAAGAAAGGAGATGGGTTTAGTTTGCCGCAACTCTTCAGCTTCTGACTGGTCAGGTAGATGAGCTCCAGGTTTAAGACCCTGCCTCAGAAAATAATGAACAGACGGATTACTGAATATACTGAGAGTCAAGCTCTTCTCCACATATGTGTACACACGTGCCCTTGCACACACACTCATTCCCAGGTATGACTATATGCACATGGACTTCAAATGAAAACCGTTCAAAGTCATCCTGCGTTTCATAGGGAGGGTGTGGCCAGCCTGGATTAGGGACCATGTGTCAAAAACCAAAACCAAATAAACAAAACCCTAAATACACAGAGGAGGATCTCAGTCATGAAGTCCAGTGTGAAGAGGAAGGAGTGAGCAGAGCTGTTACTGCTCAGACGTGGCTCTGACGGTGTCCCCAGGTCCCAGCGCTGGGAGCCTGGGTCCCAGTGTATTCAAGAGAGAATTGGAGGAGTCTGTTAAAAGGCAGAAAGAAAGTCACTGAAGGATTCTCCTCAGAGGTGATTAGTACAGCCTTCCCAGAGTCTTCTTAAGAGTCACTATTATTAAAAGGAAAATTGAGCTTTCGGGTAGGGACGGGAGGGGGATGGGGGTGGTGTTACTCTCGTGCCTGTAATCTCTACTCTTGAAAGATTGAGGCAGGAGGATCATCATGAGTTCAGAACCAGACTAAGGGGCTGTGTAGAGAGTTCTGAGCCTCCCCTGTTTGTTGTCTCTGTTTAACTCTGGAAGTCTCAGTCTCTTTCTTGTTTGTTGCCCAATAAAATACTTTCTGTTTTGCAGATTCTTGCAACCATGGAAAGGCTAGAGAAAGTAAACAGCTTTCAGGAATTTGTTCAGATATTCAGCCAGTTTGGAAACGAAATGGTGGAGTTTGCACATCTAACAGGAGACAGACAAAATGTACGTACTTATCACTTTGAGATGTCTTCACATACACTCAGACCTTTTACTTTGGGTGGAAATGTGATCTTTTTAATCAATGAACTGACTTCTTCATTCACTACATCCATGACCTTGTTCCTAAGAACATATGGCATTGTTCCATTTGCATTGGTTATAATATGTTAGGTATTTAATATGCATGATTGATTTTAATATTCAATGTACCCCTGCATGTTGGGTGTTGCTACTGGTGGTTTTTAATGTAAGAAAACCAAACCTGAGGTGGATTTTTAAGGTCACTCTGCCAATGGACGGATTTTGGTTAAGTCTATTCCTGAAGCCTGTCAGTCTTCAACCATAACTTGATGTCTGTTTTTTGGGACCTACTCCCCAATTCAGACCAACACTTCTAAGTCTGAGGAGGCGGACAACCACAGCATGTCTGGAATAGGGTTTTCCCTGCTGGGGTGTTTGCTTATGAATCCATCACGTCTGACCTGTGGTACTGAGATGCCTCTGGGAGCTTTCCTGGTTGTAGCTACAGTTGGGAGATGGACATGGGCCTGGAAAATGTCAGGCTGGGGACTCCTAATTGTCTCTAAAAAAGCTGAATGTAGATGGCTGAGCGGGTAAGGGTGCTTGTCTTATTTGAATCCACAGGGTCCACATGGTGAAGGAAATGACTGACACCTGCAAGTTGCTCTCTGACCCCCACATGGGTGCTACGGCACTCGTGTATACCCATGCCTGAGCACACATGGATACACATGTTTGACTTACACACATACTCACATGTGCACTTGTGTCTATAAAGTTTTAAAAGCCACCTGTGTGGCACCTTGTCTGTGCTCTGTTCTGAAGCCATTGCTCTTTTACACTCGGTTTCATTTCTTTTTCATCCTCTCTCTTCGCCTCCTCCACTCTTCCCTATAAACATTATTAATATAAAGTATTTTTATGACAGTTTATCATCTAACATTTCCTGGATCACTTGGGCGAGTGTGGTTTGACTCAGATTCCAAAGCCCGTGTAGCTCTTTTTGACTGTTTCCTGCTGGCCACATAACTGGTAAACTTCCACTGTTATTTTGATTTGTAGTTAGAAATCTGGTATGGAGCCAGCATGGTGGCTCACTACTGTAATCCTAGCTCTTGGGATTCTTTTTCTAATTCTTCTTCTTCTTATTCCTCCTCCTCCTCCTCCTCCTTCTCCTTCTTTAAATGGAGTTTTGAATTTATTTATTTAGAAACAGGGTTTCTCTATGTAGTTTTGGCTGTCCTGGAACTTGCTATGTAGATCAGGCTGGCCTTGAACTCACAAAGATCTGCCTGCCTCTGCCTCCCAAGTGGTGGGAAGATGTGGGCCACCACTGCCCTGCTCAACACTTAAGATTTTAAGATAGGAGGGTCGCTATGAATTTAAAGTCAAACTAAGCAACCTAGTAACTTCCAGGGTAGTCTGTGCTACATTGGAAGACCCTACCTCAAAGATCAAAAAAGAAAATAGAATTGGTCTGGAGAATATTGGTATAGGAATATTTATTTCTACCAAGTCCAGTAAGGCTATAGTTGAATCTTTTAAAACTTGTGGACTTTGGCTGGAGACTAACCCTGGCTGGCCTGGAACTGACCGTGTAGACCAGGCTGTCTTCAGACTCATAGAGATCCTTTTGCTTCTGCTTCTGCTTCCCCAGTGCTGGGACTGAAGGCATCACCACCACGCCGGCAGAAGTACCTGTGAAATTCCACCCATCAGACACAGGGTAGTAGGCATTTCCCACTGAGCTGTTGGTAACTGCTTTGCCCAGGTCAAAAGTCTTAGTATTTGCATCAAGAGTTCAAGCCCTTTCTTTCTTTCTTTTTTTGTTTTTTGTATTTTTGAGACAGGGTTTCTCTATATAGCCCTGGCTGCCCTGGAACTCACTTTGTACACCAGGCTGGCCTGGAACGCAGAAATCCACCTGCCTCTGCCTCCCGAGTGCCGGGATTAAAGGTGTGCGCCACCACTGCCCAGCTAAGCCCTTTCTTTCTTAATTTGTCCAGAATATGCTGAACATAGCCATCGCATCATCCAGCTTCTTTCCTCATACCCAGCAGATTCTCATAACTTAGTCACTGGACACTGGGGATTTAACAGTACATACTCCAAAGCCTCTGCCCCCAGAACCTCTGTTTTAGAGGGTGTGGGAGGAGACAGACAGTAACACAGACATGTGGACAGCAGGTCAGTGACCTCAGAGAGTGAAGCTGGGGGTGAAGAGTGTGACTGTTTTCTCCAAAGCACAGACGGTTCAGGAAACATTCTCAGCTCCTTTCTGACTGGTGTGACTGGTGTGACTGGTGTGACTGGTGTGACTGGCCTTCTGAACATTATTATTGATGGCTTTTCAAAAGATCAAGTTGCTTGCATGTTCTTAGACTACCCAGTGATGTGATTTCATCTCTAGGATTTGAAAGATGAGAAGAAAAAGGCCAGAATGGCTGTGGCGAGGGCCGTGCTTGAAAAGGGTACAATGATGCTCCTCACAGCCTCAAAGGTAAGAGCCTTCGGTGTCACCCACGTCAGTCAGTGGTAAGAAATGGTTGGGCAAACGCATCTGATGTGGGAGCTTTCCAGTTCTGTTTCATCTGTTCTTTTTCTTTTTCTGATAAGCATGTACCCCACCAGAGAGCCTCACCCCAGCCCTCTTTGGTATTTTTGAAGAGATGAAAACAGTAACTTAAAGCCGGGCGTGGTGGCGCACGCCTTTAATCCCAGCACTCAGGAGGCAGAGGCAGGCAGATTTCTGAGTTCGAGGTCAGCCTGGTCTACAAAGTGAGTTCCAGGACAGCCAGGGCTATATAGAGAAACCCTGTCTCGAAAACAAAAAACAAAAAGCAAAAAACAAAACAAAACAAAACAAAACAAAAAACCCTGTCTTGAAAAACCAAAAAACAAACAAACAAACAAAAAAAAAACAAACCACCATTAAAAAAAAAAAAGAAAAGAAAACAGTAACTTAGGACCAAGTGGAATCTTCACCAATGATCAGGGATGCTGGCCTTCCTTCCCCATGACTCAGCAGCTAAGCAGAAGAGTGGATGGAGTAGTGTGAACAGAGCTGCCTGGCACAGCCACTCTCTGCAAGCTTGGCAGGCCGCATAATCTAGTGAGAGCCGGGCAAGGCATGCTTGGTTAAACAGAAGTGGTGGAGTGTGCGGGATGCAGCCTCCATTGGTTCCTCCCATGAATGCACGGCCTCTCCTTTCTGTTTCTACTTTTATAAAACGATGGGCCAGGAGTGCGTGTTTCCAGCAATTGGTACATTTCAGGGATAATCTGGTAAATGGCTCCACGTGAGTTTGTAGAGAATTGCTTTTTCTTCTGCAAGTATTTACTGATGGGCTGGGATTAGCGAAGCCACACAGCAGAGGCAGATGTTCTCTTTGGATCTAGAACCTAGAGTACGTCTTTCTTTACAGCCCGTTTTAAAAGTGAAAGATGCTGCCACTGTCATCTGGTACCTCATCCAGTTTCCCCCACTCCTTTCTGGTTCTTGCTGGTGTGAGACAGATTGTAGAAGACAGTTTGGATCTTGATAACGGTGTCGGGCTTTTCCATCCCTGTAATTAAGATGACTGTACTGTTGATGTTTGAAGATGCAGCTTTACTCTCTAGTCACTCACCTAACTTTTCTGTCACTTTTACTCATCCTGCTTCCACACTAGTGAGGAGAGGCGGCTGGGGGAACCAGGGGCCCAGGAGACTTGGGTAAAAAAAACATTTTTATTAGCCTGGCATGTTCTCTGTACAATTTTTAATGTGTTGTGGTACAAGTTGTTATTAAAATAAAAACCTCAACTGTTCTGAAAGACATGTCTCAGGCACCCCAGCTGTGAGTCAGCGCACACAAACAAAGAAGGGGTATTTGACCGGATGAGAGTAGCCCTGGAGAAGGTCACTGAGATCGTGACTGACCGCAGACTCAGCGGAGAGACCGACAGCTCATCTGTCAGCATTTTTACTGGGATTAAAGAGTTGAAGGTAAGAATAAAGAGTAGGTTTGGCTTGTTTTCCTTTCTCGTTGAAGGGAGCATCATTATGTACAGTATTCTGTGTAAGGATTTAGAGTGGTTCATCTTGGGGCTGGAGAGATGGCTCAGTGGTTGAGATGCTGGATGTTTTCAAAGAGTGTCAAAGTTATGTTCCTAGTCCCTCTATCAGCTGGCTCACAACTGCATGGTACCCAGGGAATCTGACATACTCTTAGTTTCCCTGGTACCCATATTCAGGTGCCCCTCCCCCTCCTGCATCTAGCACCATACACATAATTTAAGAAGAGGTTAGAGTAGCATGTTACAGAAAGCAATGCATCTCAAGGGATGGAAGGATGGCTCAGTGGTTGAGAGCATTTGCTGTCACCTCCATGGCAGCTCACAGATGCCTGAAACTCCAGTTCCAGGCCATCTGATGCCATATGCGGCCTCCACAGGCGCATGGTACACATATGTACATATAGGCAAATCACTTATACACATATTTTTTAAAAAAACGTCAAACATATTTCTTTAATGTAATGCCACTCTGGAAAACCCAACAGTGAGCAATACAGGCTCAGGATTGTGTTGACAGACAACACAGGTCTTTGCTGACAGCAGCAGCCCTGCACAGCTCTTGGTTTAGATAGACTCCTCCATGTAGAACCATCTGTGATGCTTATGAGCAGCATACGGTCTCTTCTGGGACCCTGCTCTTCCTGGGTGATAGGGTCCACACATCAAGGCTGAGCAATAGCACCAACATTATAGCTCTACAGTAAATTCTACTGACATTTGGAGTGCTCGCTCTGTGCCAGTTCTATGCTTTCAGAGTGTAGACTCCTGGAATCCCTACAGGAACCGTTGCTATTCTCTTCAGGGTACCGTTAGGGAGACTGAGAGACCGAGATGAGATGGACTTGCTGCCTCAGTACCAGAGCTGAGATCTGATGCCAGGAAGTCTGATCTCTCATCAGGAGGGCCCTATGGCATTATCTAGTACAGTGCCCTTATTTTCAAGATGGGAAAACCAAGGCCCTGCAAAGTTACCTAATTATGCTAAGGGTTGCACACCCATTAAAAAGCAGGACTAAGATGGGCATCATTTTCTTTCTGTCTCACTGCACCTTGACCTTGTATGAAGCCTGAGATCAGAAGAGGGACTAAAAGAAAGCAGTAGAGCAAATTGTTCTCTTTGCTGACCATTGCCTGAGGAGGTGCTCCCACCATTGGACCCAGCAATGTTGCTCAGGCTGATCTCAAACTGCAATCCTCCTGCCTCAGCCTTATAACTGCTGGCATTACAGGCATGGAGCACTATGCCTGCCTTGATACCAGTTTCTTTCTTTTTTTTTTTTTTTTTTTTTTTTGGTTTTTCGAGACAGGGTTTCTCTGTGTAGCCCTGGCTGTCCTGGAACTCACTTTGTAGACCAGGCTGGCCTCAATCTCAGAAATCTGCCTGCCTCTGCCTCCCAAAGGCAGAGATTAAAGGCGTGCGCCACCACGCCCAGCACCAGTTTCTTTTTGATGGAGAAAATAATCTGTAGAGAGAAATTTAATACTTTCTTCTGTACTTCACTTATTGTAAATAAGTAGATATGTCTATGTAAACAGTTTAATAGCCTTAAAAAGATCAGTATAACTTCATTAAGTTGCTGTTTAAACATACACACACACACACACACACACACACACACATTGGGTCTAAACCAAAAAAATAATAAATGATGTGAATTGTACATGATTAACTTTTAGGTTTCAATTATTTAAAATCGCAGTCATCATTGCCTGTTTCTTACTTACCATCCATATCATTTTTAAAGATTTTATTATTACATTCCGCACACCTTCCCATTTGAGTGCAAACCTCCTTGGGATTTTGCCCTGAGCAGTTTCTTTATTGGCAGATGCTTCACGCGGAGGCTGGTTTGTTGTTTGTATTCAGTTCTACACACTAGCGCTTTTTATGCCTTAGTATGATCTCCTGGGAAGGTCATTATACTAACAGTTCTTGAGACAAGGCCTTGCATAGTCACTGCTGACTCCTGAACAAGCCTTCCAGGTGACTGGAGATGATAGTGACCATTGGGTGCAGGCTGCAATCTTCCTAAGCCTTGCCAGCACATCTCAGGACATGGTTAGAACTTGTAGCCCATTTTAGGGATACTTACATGGATGCGGGGCCTTTTGCTCTCAGGTGAATATTGAAGCTCTTCGGGAGAATGTTTGCTGTGAGTCCAAAGAGAACCTTTCTGCCGCATTGGAGGCCGTCTTGGAGCATGTGGAGGACTTCACTGATTCTGCCTACACCAGCCACGAGCACAGGGAACGGATCTTGGAGCTGTCTAGTCAGGCGAGGACAGAACTGCAGCAGTTCCTTTCCGTGTGGATGCAAACCGTAAGAACTGTGCTCATTAGAGGAAATCTTAGGCAGTAGCTTTTCACCTAATGATTAGAGATATGTGGAAGGACTATGAATTGGGTCAGTGCATGACAAGCATGCCTTATCCCTTGATGCCATTCCAGTGGGCAAAACTTACAGCACATGCTGTGTTCAGGCTGCTCATTCTCCTTTTGGCCAGGCTGCAATCTGTGCCATCCCCACCATCTATAGTTTCCCTCTTCTCCCCATTCTTCTGCCAAGCTCACTTCTGGAAAATTCCTCTCCCAAATCCTATTTAGTGAGGACAGCAGAGAATGAACCTTTTGGAGGTCCTTGAGATACACGTTTGCTGCTGGTGCTATGCTGCTGTGCACTGTTTAACTCCAAGCACAGCTGATTTACAGACTTGTTTTAGAATGCTTATTGACGTTTAGACGAATGAAGATCAGGGTAGACCCCACTGGCGGGTAAAAGTCTAGCACTTTCAGACTCCTGGACTACAGCAGCCAGCAGCCGCTTAAGAGGCCTGGGTAGCATACTCTCAATATGGGAGACTGCTCAAGGAGGGTGGGTGAAAACTACAGAGGTGTTACAACACAGGAAGTTTGTCCCAAGTCTTTTTTGTTGTTGTTGTTTTGTTGTTGTTGGTTTTTTTTTGAGACAGGGTTTCTTTCTCTGTGTAGCCCTGGCTGTCCTGGAACTCACTCTGTAAACCAGGCTGGCCTCGAACTCAGAAATCCACCTGCCTCTGCCTCCCAAGTGCTGGGATTAAAAGCGTGCACTACCACTGCCCAGCTGTCCTAAGTCTTATAGCAGTAGATTGCAGAAAGGGGTTTGGGGGACAGAGGTCCAAGGGATGTTTTGGCACCTTATATAAAGAGTAGAGAGAAAGCTCAGGTTTGGGGGATATTTCCTACAGTACGTACACATTATCTGGGAGTCCTGCCCTATCGTGGGATAAGAGTTGTGAGCAGTGCTTTGCCTTTGGATTCTGTATGTGCCCTGTAGGGTGAAGAGGAGATTGCTTTAGTGATGACTCCTAAGCTCAACACAGAATACTAAGTTTCTTGCGATGAAATATTCAGGTTGGAGATGTGATTTTATTACCAACAGCTCCATATCTCACACTGCACACATCAGAGCACTCGGCTCCTACGTCTGTGTGCTAGAACTGTTCCCTATTACTTCTCCTACAGTTGCTACTGAATGTCTTTCCCCTGCCAGGGGCCCGAACTCTACCCTGTCCACCTTGACTTAGAGTATAGAAAAATTCGGGAGGAGGTGAGACAAGGACACCAAGAAACCGTCTTAAGTTTCTTAATAGATCCCATGCAGAGGGCAGTACAGAGAGTGAAGTTGGAGTTGGAAAAGGTCTCGAGAAGGCTCCCAGAAGGCATTGGGATTGACGCTGATCTGCTGGTTGAGAGACCTGAATACCTGTGACTTGCATAGTCTCAGCAGGAAAGGTAGACCTTAAACAAAGAAGAACTAAAAACCATAAGTATGTGGTTCTGAGCTGCAGTAATTACTTGGAGAAAAAGAGTAGGAAAGAAGGAGCCTGACTTAGATTGGGTGACCTGGGGGTTCCCTGAGAAAGAAAGGCTTGTGTACCTTCTTAGAAATAGAATTTTGGTATTCAGCTATGCTAAAAACAAAAGGGTGGCTGGGCCGTGGTGGCCCACGCCTTTAATCCCAGCACTTGGGAGGCAGAGGCAGGCGGATTTCTGAGTTCAAGGCCAGCCTGGTCTACAGAGTGAGTTCCAGGACAGCCAGGGCTACACAGAGAAACCCTGTCTAAAAAAAAAAAAAAAAAAGCAAACAAACAAAACAAAACAACCCAAAAGGGTGGACATTTAGGTAAAAACTAAAAGAGTTTAATTTTAGACCCAAATTATTAAAGATAATTTGGTTCTGAAAATTCACTTGTTTATAGTTACTGTGGAAAATACAATGAAATAACTAAAATTCTATTTTCTACTGTGACCTTAAAAAGATGCATTGAAGAAATAGTTCTACCAGGTCTGGGAATGTACGTCAGTGGTAGAACACTTGGCTTTATGAGTAGCACCACAAAAGAAACAAGAACACTTTTATTATTGTCAAATGGTATTAAAATGCACTATAATTTATAGTGACAGTTTGATTGGTTGTAACAGATTAAAAAGGTAAAGTGACCTACATGTATACTTTTCAAAATTCCAGCAAAGCAGGAAGACAAAGAGCGCCGCCGAGGAGCTGGAACTCACAGTTCTGAAGATCAGCCACAGCCTGGACGAGCTGAGGAGAGAAGTAAGGAGTCTGACCCCGTAGCCTCCCTCATGCTGTAGGAGCTGTAGGCTGCACGCCAAGCGCCTGCACATCAGTGTGCTCCTACACAACGCTTGACTCTCCCTTGGGTACTAGTGTGAAGTTGCCACTCACTGACACCATTACTCTCAAAGCTCTCACAGGAGTAGGCATAGCAGCCTTAGTCACCATAGCTGGGAACCGATAGATACCTTAAGAGAGCTCTACCTGATACCGCCCAGCAACACAGCGGTAAGATGAATCCCAGACCACACCACACACGGAGTGAAGAACCCGGGTACAGAAGAGTGAGCAGGCATGTGCTTTAACTGAGAAAACAACTCTAGGTGGGGAAGCACTAGATCTCAAGGGCGGGACTCAGATCAGTGGCTTCATTTGAGGTATTTACTACTAAAGGGGCAGAGGTGGCTTTTCTGAATCTATGGAGATGTTTGAAACATTGACTGTGGAGGTAGTTCTATGACTTACATATCTGCAAAACCCATCAAACTGTACCTTTAAAGTGGGAGCATTTTGTGTATAAATTATGCCTCATTGGAGTGAAAGTTGATTTTGTTTTTAACAAACATCCTTGAGTTGAGGAGATTTCCTTGTTCTGGAGGTAAGTGCATTCACCCATGACTGACTTGGGCAACGCGGAATTGCAAGTCCTGAGGCCACTTCTCCGTCAGCCTTGCTTGCGCTGCCTCACGGCCGTCTGGTTTTATCAGCCCTGACTGGGGACACACTGGATATTTGTGTGTAGTATGTATACTGTTCTCTGTCTGTGTCCTACAGCTGGGCAGCCTCACTGCCTCTGTGCCTGCAAAGCCTCCATGCCTGCTGCCTGGCCCTTTGTGCAGATGTCCAAGCTCTGGGTTGTTCTCAGTGAAAGATCCTGAAGGTTCCTTCCAGAGTTTTCCATGCGGCTGTAGGACTGCCTCACGGCCGCCCAGCACCCCAGCCCTGCTATGACTTACAGAGCCCAGGGTCTCTTTCCTTTGCCATTTTGGGCTGTGGCTGCTGATACCGATTTTTGCCCGGCTGAGGCACAAAGAGGGAAGATAGGAAGTTGGGGGAGGACAGTTTCCTGTGACCTGTGCCCTTATGTGTCACAGTCTGGAGCCAGTTGTTGTTGTTTGTTTTTGGAGATCTGGGAATGGAGCCTTAGGTATACTAGGGAAGTGCTCTACCATTGAGCATTAGGCCAGTAACAGCCACAGCCACACTATGGCTTCCTACTGTAGAGATAGAACTCTGACCTTCTCTCTAATGGATGCTTTTTACAGGTTTTTTTTTTTTTTTTCTTTTCAGAAGTTCTGTTCCCTACACCTCAATACTGCAACTCCCATGCCAAACTGTCCCTCCCTGATCCTCCTCACAAAAACCTCTCCTTACCCTTATCTCTGCTTTGTTTATTTCTTTGTGCTTTTGAAGCGGGTCCAAGTCTCTGGAGAGTGAGACTGGGTTCTGGGTATTTGTTTCTGCACTGTATGTGGGTCGTGTGTTTCACATTTTAACCAGAGACTGACAGCTCTATTGAGACTTCCTTTACGTTTCCTGGTAAGTGTAGAAGGATGTGATTTCCTCACATTAAGATTTAATTAACTGTTGAGCTGCTGAGCTGTGAGTGCTGCGTGAGACCCTTGGTGACCCGTGACTTCCCTACAGGCTTCGTCTCCTTGCCACGTCAGCTGTAGCCTTTTAATCTAAGGGTGGGAAAAGCTGCCCTTGGACAGTGCAGACAGGAATGGGGTATTTGTTCTGGCTTCTTCCTCTTTTGTTGCTAATGAGTTGTCCTCACGGCCTTCCTAAGAGCTATAAGACCTTGGCAAGTCACTCAGCCGCCGTGGACAAGTTGCACAAAGACATGGTGTTAGATATTCTCTAAGGCCCGCTGGTTGAATTAGGTCCTTTAAAATCCTTCTGTGACATACAGGAAAGTAGTTTAGTGCCTTTTTGGCTGTGATTATTCTGACTTGGTTGATAAATGCAGACAGCTCCTCTGTTTATTTTATACAAAGTCCTATCCTATCACTTGAATTGACATCCGGTTACTTCAATGAGAAAAAAAATCGATTCATTCTACCAGGCTTAATTCATAGTCAGGTTTTCTTGAAAGTAATGTCCCTTTTATTCTTTTTTTTTTTTTAACAAATCCCAAACCACCTGCCATGTAACTTACACACACACTCAGTGATATTCTTAAATGCTGTAAATTAGACTGAGGCCCATTACATATTGGTGAGCTGTTCACCCCAACTGCTGCCTTTTGTTTTTGTTTTCTTTATTTATTCAATACTGGCAATTAAATCTAGGCCTTGCTTGAGATGTATTACTGTTCCCTTAAACCTGCTGATGATATGGCCCTCTGTTAGATATTCCTTGTAGTAGTCTGAACACTAAAGTTTTATTTAACATTGAAATTTTTCAAGTTTTTCTGTCTGTGGCTGTATGGCCTTCATGTATATCTAGACACCAAGTGTATGCTTAGTGCTCAAAGAGGCCAGAAGACGGTGAAAGATCCCCTGGGACTGCAATTACAGGTGGTTGTGAGCTGCCATGTGGCTGCTGGGAATCCACCCCAGAACCTCTGGAGGAGCAGACAGCCCTCTGCATAGCTGAGCCATCTCTCCAGCCCTTGAGCAGTAAACTCTTAATTCTGTCCCACTTCTCACCATCTTTATCAACAGCAGAAGCATGTTCCACAGGGAGAGAGGCTGTGTGGGAGAGGCCTGGCTGGCAGAGAGGCCTGGCTGGCAGAGTGGCCAGGGCTAGTCCTCCACACACCCGGCTGCTGGGAGGAGTTCCATGCTTCCCCACATCCCAGGCCTTCTCCTGTGACCACAGGGGCTGCTCTGCCTCAGCGCTGTGGGGGTTCTCTCCACCTCAGCACTGTGGGGGTTCTCTTCTGTAGTCTCTGGGGCTCTTCTCGGCTGCTGGGTCATGAACGTTTTGTCTCCTTTCCTGCTCTGATGCCTTTCTGTCTCCTTCAGCTCCATTGTACAGCCATGCAGCTGGCAGCCGACCTGTTAAAATTCCATGCTGATCATGTGGTTTTAAAAGCATTAAAAGTTACTGGAGTAGAAGGAAATTTGGAAGCTTTGGCTGAGTATGCCTGTAAACTCTCTGAGCAGAAAGAACAGCTTGTGGAGGTGAGTAATAGAGTTGCTTATTAAACAAATTGTGGTTCACCATATGATAGCAAAATTATGGAGAGAATATTATCACATGTTTTTGACTAACCTACCCATCTGAGCATTGCCTTCTCTTCTCTTTGGAATCTGTAAGGTATAACACACGTCTACCTTGTTCTGACAATAGTTTAGCCTCTAAAACAAAACAATAAAATGTACTAGAACCATAAAATATATATATATATTTTTTTAAAGATTTATTTATTTATTATATGTAAGTACACTGTAGCTGTCTTCAGACACTCCAGAAGAGGGAGTCAGATCTCGTTACGGATGGTTGTGAGCCACCATGTGGTTGCTGGGATTTGAACTCCAGACCTTCGGAAGAGCAGTCGGGTGCTCTTATCCACTGAGCCATCTCACCAGCCCATAAAAAATATTTTTAAGTATTCCTTTCTTTGTCTTCTCAGACTGGGCTCTGGGGTGCAGTGGAGTAACGCTGTTTCTGTTTGAATCTGAAGCTAGCATGCTGTGACAAGTGCTTAGCAGGAGAGCTGGGCTCAGTGTTGCATAGATAGTTGTGGGGGAGCCCGTGATTACATAGCCAGGGCAAGTTGATGGGGGAGGCAGAACCTGGAAGTCTGTGAACTAAGCACATTGATGGCCCAGGGTGACCCAGTAAAGGAAAGAACTTCCCTTTCCTTTCCTCTGTCCAAACACAGCTATGGCAAACCCAAGTTAGCCACCCAAGGCAGAAAGCTGAGTGGAGAAGGGAGGAGGACAATGAGAAGACACTCTGACCCTTCCTGAACTCTCCCACTCTGCCCCAACCCAGGGAGTCACCTGGCACTTGCTGTATAATTACAATTCCAGCTGATCTTAACTCATTAAAAATGTTACCATGGATCTGCTAGTTTAAAAAGAAAAGGAAGAGAAGAAGGAGGAGGAGGAGGAGGAGGAGGAGGAGGAGGAGAAGAAAGAAGAAGAAGAAGAAGAAGAAGAAGAAGAAGAAGAAGAAGAAGAAGAAGAAGAAGAAGAAGAAAGAAAGAAAGAAAGAAAGAAAGAAAGAAAGAAAGAAAGAAAGAAAGAAAGAAAGAAAGAAAGGAAGGAAGGAAGAAAAAGAAAGAAAGAAAGGAAGGAAGAAAGGAAGGAAGAAAAGAAAAGAAAAGAAAACAGAAAATCCTTAATCATGCATGCATGTGTGAGATCAGTCTTGGCCATTGTGTCTCAGTTAGGGTTTTACTGCTGTGAACAGACACCATGACCATGGCAACTCTTATAAGGACAACATTCAATTTCGGCTGTCTTATAGTTTCAGAGGTTTAGTCCATTATCATCATGGCAGGAAGTATGGCAGCATGCAGGCAGACATGATGCTGGAGAAGGAGCTGAGAGTTCTACATCTTGATCCATAGGCAGTGGGAAAAGAGAGTGAAACACACGAGGCCTGGCTTGAGCTTCTGAGACTTCAAAGTCTGTCCCTAGAGATACACTTCCTCTGACAATGCCACACCTACTCCGACAAGGCCACACCTTCCAATAGTGCCAGTCTCTATGAGCCTATGGGGCCATTTCATTCCAACTGTCACAGCATATACAAATACAGTTCATATTATCCTATGCCCTGCCCAAGAATCCTAAAGGCCATCGATGCGACTATTGAGCCTGCCTTCCTCTCCTCTGCTTGTCTACACAGCAGCCTGGAAACCTCTAAGGAACATTCTCAAAGTGGCTATTTATTTCCTTTATTTAATAGATTTGCTTCTGCTCTTTGTAGAAACCAATTATTATGGCCGTGGAGAAAGAAACTTTAGGAAACCTATAACAAACCTTTTAAACTATAAAACAAAGGCAAAACGTTTCCTTTTAAGTCTCAGGGTGTTTACTAATTTTCTCTAAAGGCAGCTTTCTGCTTCTTTATAACCAGGCTACCCAATCCATTGCTAGCTCAAAGAAGAAAGACGTGTGCATATATTGATCTTGAGGAAAAGTCTCAGCCCTGAGAGAGCCGTAGCTTGTGACACTTGTCAGTTTAGCAGCAGGACCCTGGAGGCAGATGCAGCGACACACACACTAAGCTCGACCTTTCAAAGGTTCCCTGTGGTTCTCAAGTCTTGTGACCACCTTGCCTCAGTCAGATAGGGAGCGGAAACAGCATGCTCTGCCCATGTTTGTTCCTGCTTTGGCCTTCGGTCATGTACAGATCCATTCTTAGGTTTGTAAACATAAGAATCATATGGGAAGGATGAGGGTGTGGAAGGTGACCTGTGGACATGGTTTTTTGCAGACATGTCGATTGTTGCGGCATGTATCCGGCACAGAACCCCTTGAGATAACGTGCATACATGCAGAGGAGACATTTCAGGTGACTGGCCAACAGGTATGGAAATGGACGTTATTCTCTCTATGTTGTGTGTTATTTGACTGTGTAGCAGACTGAGGAAACAAGCAGAAAGGTCTGCCTCAGTGGAGGCCAGATCTGCTGAGAGGAAGAAGAGAGAAAGTGGGTCACTGGAAGTTGGTTGGTGATGTACTGGAACACGGCTGACATTTCATTGGATCATCTGGTTTTTCTGCCAAACTGAAATTGGCACATTTCACTGAAATGCTAGATTATATCTATTTTAAATGAAGCTGTTTATAATGCAGGTCACATTAATATACTTGCAAAGAAAGATATATCAGTATATAACAAGCCACAAAATACAGTTCAGTTCAATAATTCCTAAGGACATTGATTTAAGAAACAAAGCAGGGGCAGCTAGATGCCTCAGTACGTAAAGGTGACTGCTGAGCAGCCAGTGACAGCTCCAGGCCCCACATGGTGGGAACAGAGAACCAACCTCTACATACACACCAGCCTGTGCCTGTACTTGTGCACACACTCACACACTCACACACATACACGCACACACACACACACGCACACACATACACACACACACACACACACACACATGCACATACACACACGCACATACACATAACATTAGTAAATAAAAACATACAAACAAAAACAACGTTTCTGGCCATGCAAGTTTTTGAACAAGATTCCATTAGATGCAGAGTAACTCTCTCAAGTTAGGCAGATTGCACATTTTGCTATTAAAATACTGACTGATAACCAGAAGTGGCAATGTGAAAATTCATCAGTAAGGACTTAATGTCCAGAATGACTCCCAGGGCTGAGACTTTAAAGGTCACACGCATGCTTCTGATGCCCGTTTAGATCATTTCTGCTGCTGAAACGTTGACGTTGCACCCGTCTAGCAAAATCGCTAAGGAAAACCTGGATGTGTTTTGTGAAGCTTGGGAGTCTCAGATGAGTGACATGGCGACGCTGCTGAGGGAAATCAGTGATGTGTTTGAAGGAAGGCGAGGTGAGAAACTGTCCATTTATTGAAGCATGTTACTGCAGCTTTTAGCTATGTATGTATTTATGGATATATATTAATATAACTGTATGAGTGCTTTGTTTTCCATGTCAAGACTTGGATACAAAATTAATTAACTTATAGCCTAGATGAGTTATTTTGGTAATAAAATGTCTCCTATAGAAATAATGACAAAATTATTGTTTTGTTCTTATCTTTTGTTTTTATATTCATTAATAGCTAATCAATAAAATTAGACTGTGAATATCTAAATTGGATTTCCTACTGAAATCAAGCCAGCCTTTTGTTTCTTCGCATCTTTTAACATTTTAGTAAAAAAGCTCTTATACAATACAGAATGTCTCTGATTAGTTATATTGAATTCATAATGAAACGAATGTACTTATTTGACTTTTGAAATGCCTTCCTTCTGCTTGGGTGGAATCTCTTTCCTTAGTAAATTTAAAAATTTATACTTATTTATTTTATTTTCTGACAACTACAATATTTATTAAATACTGATGGTCACTAAATGTCTTACGGTTTCTATTGCTGTGCTAAATACTGTGACCAAAAGTAACTTGTATCAATCAAATTGACCAGAAAAATCCAACCAGGACACTCAAAGAATTGGTTTTTGTTTTTTCACCATTAAAATGTTAATGCTAAGCTGGCATGGGAATGATGGAGTTTGAGGCCAGCCTGGTCTACAGAGCAAGTCTCAGGACTGCCCAGGCTGGTATACAAAGAAATCCTGTTTTGAGAAACCGATGATAGGGCTGGACAGATGGCTCAGTTGTCAAAAGCACCAGCTGCTCTTCCAGAGGACCTGAGTTCAATTCCCAGCAACCACATGTGGCTCACAACCATCTATGAGGTCTGGTGCCCTCTTCTGGTGTATAGGAATACATGTAAGCAAGCACTGTAACATAGTAAATAAATAAATCCTTAAAAAGAAAGAAAAAAAAAAA
This sequence comes from Mus caroli, assembly GCF_978045245.1. Classification (NCBI taxonomy): domain Eukaryota; kingdom Metazoa; phylum Chordata; class Mammalia; order Rodentia; family Muridae; genus Mus; species Mus caroli. Next base: position 97,814,512 of record NW_028227261.1, read on the forward strand.
CCCCGATGATGATGATGGTGGTGGTGGTGATGATGATGGTGGTGATGATGATGATGGTGGTGGTGATGGTGATGATGATGATGGTGATGTGTTAATGTTAAGTGTATTTGGAAAGTAGCAACGTGGGTGAAAGTGACTTTCTAGTTTTGATTCTTTATGCTATTGTTTTGTTTTTTAAATTTATTTTACAAATCTTATATTAAAATCAGAGACTAGCTTTATAAAACAAAATTATTATCTATTGTAAACTGATCTGCAAGCAAGAAAGATAACAGATAGAGCGGGGTGTGTGTGTGTGTGTGTGTGTGTGTGTGTGTGTGTGTGTGTGTGTGAGTGAGAACTGGACCTTGCAGGCTGCCTGCCTTCCCTGTAATCAACTTCATGTTACTGGTCCACTCACTTCCTTCTCCTGTCTTGTCCACTGGGATTTTCCTTTCCCCAAGTATGAGGACTGTGTGGTAGTGGGAGATGATGGGGTTTGGTGTATAGAGGAAGGGGAGAAGAACTGATGCTGGTCCTGATGCGAGGATTCTGGTTTGGGGAGCGGCAGGCTGCTGTAAGCATCACTCTGATCGCGGCTGCCTGGAAATGGAAGTCAGTCCCAATGACATATTTGCTTTTCATTTTCCCTTCACTTGGGTGTAAGCTCTGGCATTGTAGGTGCCTTAGAGGTGCAGGTGTTGATAGTGCTCATATCTGCAAACCAAGTTATGCTGTGACATCCGAGTCACATATAATTGACCGTCTAGATTATCACAACTATGTAACCTTCTTGTTTGCGATTGTAAGAGTTAAATAAATGTGAGTAATACAACTGTATCAGCAGAAAGGTCTTAAGTGATGTGTGTTATTTGTAGGAGAGAAGTGCGACCATCTTTCACTTCCAAAGCCCATGGTAAGTACAGGAGCGCTGCACGCTTCAAATGCCTGTCTTCAGATTTCAATTCTGCTCTCTTTATCCGTTGCTACTCCCCTCCCTCAGCAGCAGGGGAGACCTAGGATAGTATATGTCCAGCACGCAGCCTACATGTGACCTGAACTCTTAATATTTGTGTTCTGCTTTGGGGGGTCAGAGAATAATGGAATCTGTGAACTGGCAAGTGGCTTTCTTTTACATATTTCTGATGTAATTCCCAAAGTCGTTGGAATTATTTTCTGTATATTAACACACTTATTGCCAGTCTTGGTAGCCTACCTCTAATGCCTAGGATTTGGGAGCAGAGGCAGGCAGGCCACTGTGAATTAGAGAACAGCCTGGTCAAAATACCATTCAGTCTGGATAGTGAGACCCAGACTCAAAAAAAAAAAAAAAAAAAAAAATATGTGTGCTTTACCTAGGCAAAAATCTGCCTGTGAGAAAGAAAATAAAGAGTAGTAATTAGCTGGCGGGTGCTCCGAAGGTCCCTTTAGGAACTAAAGTTTTTCTCTTTTGGCTGATAGCCTTTTACCATCCTGTTACTCATGCAGCCATGTGGTGACCTCAGCATTCATCTGTAGATAACATTATGACATTTATAATTATGGATATGGCTCAGTTATCACGTGAATTAGTGTCCATAAGCAATCACGTGCCCTGATACCCAGGCTTGAGAAGGGGGGGGGGCAACAACAAACAAATAAAATCTGGCCGAAGAAGTAGCTTCTCAGAGAGAAGAAATCATGGTGGCCGGTGAGAGAGGGAAAGGCTTAAGACTACACCCAACAGGAAGCAATAACCATTTCCCCAGTCACAAGAGAGGAGCACTCTGCTGTGTGATTGTACAGCAGGTGGAAAGAGACAGATGCATTGGGTCATCAATGCCCCTGATGACCTCCTGTTGGCTTGGTGTTGTATTGGGCGCTGGGTGACAAAGGTGCTGAAGGATGAACAAGTTGAAAAATACCTTATGTGCTGTGGATTTCTGTTGCCTAGCACTGTCTGGTCCAAATTTGATAATAATAATAAAGTGATTCATTACCTCAATGATAAAGGCATATGCAATTAAACATTTAGGTAACTATGCAAAGAAAAAGAGCTTTGCAAAGTTGGCTTTGTATCAAATTCTATTCCCAGTGAGTGCCGAGCATCACTCTACCACCCGGCATGGGCTGTGGGGAACTTTTTAGCCTCTTTGTCATCTTAAATCTTCAAAAATCTGTGGTATATTTCACACATATAACATCCTAACCAGACTGCCCACATTGTGACTAATAGTTGCAATTATTAGTTAGTACATATTTAATCTTATATAAAAAGGGAATCAAGAGAAAACAGAAATTAATAATTATTAATAGTAACTGGTGGTGAGGGCATGGCGAGTATCCAAAGACAGTAACAAGAGTAATTGGAGTAACAGGAATAACGGGAGTAACGGGAATAACGGGAGTAATAGGAGTAATGGGAGTAACAGGAGTAAGAAGCTAGACAGTGAAACTTTCATGCCTGGAACAGTAACGGCAGCAGGAATGGCTGCTGTAGGGAAGAGGACAGAAGACAAATCAATTCTCAGAGTTTCAAAAGGACCAGGGGCTGGCGATGCCTGAGTGGCTAAGAGTGCATACTGTTCTTCCTGAGGGCTTGACATTGGTTCCCATTACCCATGGATGGCAGCTCACCACCCCCTGTAACTGCTGCCCAAGAGTATCAGACACCCTCTTCTGGGCACTGTGGTCACTTGCATCCACACTATGATTCAGAGATTAAATACTTTTGTAAACTGAATATAGGTAGAAGAAAAACAATGATGAGACTGCAAAATCATTTTGAGAAATAGTTATCTGTGTCTTAATTTATTGCCAAAAGTTTGTAGTATACGTTTTATCTAATTTTTCCATTTTCATCCACCTTGAATCCAATAAATGACAGTAATTAGTATACTGCTATATTTAATCAAAGAAAGATAGGTTGATTGTTTTAAATGCTGTAAGTTGGGCCTCTTATAAAACAGTTTTGGATAAGAAAAGACATCATACAGCAGCAAGTGGACACCTGCAGCACTGGGAAGCCTGAGGCCGGAGGATCATGAATCTGATGTCATCCTGTAAGACAGATTCCCAAAACAAGACAAAAATGAACAACAACAACAACAAAACAAGAAAAGAGGGGGAGTGCTCCTGCTGTAGGGAGTGCTCCTGCTGTAGGGAGTGCTCCTGCTGTAGGGAGTGCTCCTGCTGTAGGGAGTGCTCCTGTTGTAGGGAGTGCTCCTGCCCGGATTCACTGCTGAAGCACTTGCCTCCTTACACAGGCCCAAGCTCCGTCTCCAGTACAGTGAGTTCATGGAAGGAAGATTTTATTGAACTCTGTAGGCCAATAAATTCTTTAGTAACAGAATTTCAAAATATAAACCACTTCCTCAGTTGAATGTAGCACAGCTAACTATATTTTTAGAGAACTGTAGCTCCTTTTCCAGAGAGTCCTCTGATATTTATATTTGGAAATCTTCAGCTTTATATAACAGAAGTGCAGTTCCAAATAGTGTCCACTAGGTGGCAAGCTTGACCACATTTTCTTTTTCTCTTTTGTTTTTATTTTTACTTATTTATTTATTTCATTTTTCTGGGTGGGGGTGGTGTGGTGTGATCATGGTAGGTATGTATGTGCAGGCCAGAAGACATCTGAAGGAGTTGGTTCTTTCTTCCCACCGTGTGGGTTCTGAGGACCAGACAGGCTGTCAGGCCAGGTAGCAAGGACCTCTACCCACTGCGCTTTGTATATATACTTGGAAAGGTTGGTGGTGAGGCTATGCGGATGGCTTAGCAGATGGCTTAGTGTTGTTATGCTGGACCTGAGTTCAATTACTAGCAGCTACACTGCAGCTGTAACTCCAGCTCCATGGGACCTGATGCCCTCTTCTAGCCTCCAAGGGCACCACCAGGCATGCCCATGGCACACAGACCATTCATGCAGGCAGAACACCCACACACTTAAAGTTCAAGAAGTTAAAAATCTTGATGTTTTTCTTAAGCTAGACAGGCACATCAATGTTTATTTGGCTGTAATTCACATCTTGCATGTATGTATATATATATATATATATATATATATATATGTAAATATATATGCTCTGTGTGTGTGTGTGTGATTTGAATATGTGTTTCCACTGGACCAAATGGCTTCTCCAGCTATTGGCCAGTCTCTATTGGCCTCCTTGTCCTGCCTGTTCTAACTATGGGAGCTCCTGACATGTCTGAGAGTAGAAAAAATTCTCACTGTGGACTGTCATCTCCAAAGAAAGTCTGAATATATATTTCAAAGAAGCAGTGATGGTAGATTGTGCCTCTGTGTTGCTGGAGTTAGCAGGGATTTCTGGACCAGTCTGGTGACCTATGGTAGGCTTCTTCCCTTCTAGAGGACATGCAATGAGTTAGTTCCCAATAGTTATGTGAAAACAACTGTGTTCTTTCTAAAATAGGAGACCACTGAGCACTGGCTTACAGTAAATCCTAAATTCAAAGTGTAAGGTCCTTACAGCATGAGCTTCAGGATTAGCCACTGTGACGGCAGCAAAACCAGGGTATTGAAATTCAAAGTGTTGAAGGCATTAGATTATAGAGACATAGCCAATAGGAGCATCCTTACAAATGCATTTCATCAGAATCATTCAAATGTTACAATACTATTATTATTGCATTAATAATACAATATTATTGTAACAGAGAAGTCAGGGAGCTCTGAGGACAATATTGGTGGATTCTGAGAATATTTTAGGTGCTGCCTTGAGGTCCCTAAAGACCCTGTGAAAAGAAGTGTGGGCAGCTGGTAACACAAAGAGCAGATTGGACATGACCCATAGCCCTGAATTCACCCAGTAGAACATTTACAAGTGTAGTTAACTGCTCAATTTAATTACCTGCTGGATATGGTACAGTTAGGGTTCCTTACCAGTTGGCATGTTTTCTATTACTGACGACCTTCCTCACAATTAAATGCTAAAACTTTCTAATCTTTTTATTGTCACAGAAGAATAATGCAAACCTGAAGTCACTAAAGCCTGACAAACCTGACTCCGAGGTAAGCTCTTTGGGTGTGTTACAGTCTTGTATCAATAGTGAGACAGAGTTGTAAAACCCTCCTTCCAAGGACAGACCTGTGATTCCCGGGTGTTTGTGTGTTCCTAGGAGCAAGCCAAGATAGCAAAGCTCGGGCTGAAGCTGGGATTGCTCTCCTCTGATGCTGACTGTGAAATCGAGAAATGGGAAGATGAAGAGAACGAGATCGTTCGACATGGACGCAGTATGTCCAGGATGGCCTATTCTCTGTATTTATTTACTAGGTATGCAGTGCCATTTCGATGTGCTTACGTGTTTGCCTGTTCAGCTATTTGAGACAGGGTCTCAGACAACAGTCCAGGCTGGCCTAGAACTTTCAGCAACCTTCCTGTCTCATGCTCCTGAGTACTGGGACTACAGGTGTGCACCATAAATAAATAAACCTTTACGAAGTTAAGAAATGATTGAGACGTGAGAGGAGCAACCCCCATGGCGTAGCAGAGGCTAGCTCAAGCTCTGTGGGCTGGTACAGAAACACTAAGGCTCAGGAGAACAATTCCTGTAATGCATGAATGTATACATACTGCCTCGTTCACTTAGGCATGTCTCCACAATGTCAATATCTCCTTGTGGTCAAAGCACACATTGTTATTCCATCACTGTCTCTGCATGTTTCCCCGACATTTTTCCTTAAATCCTGTGCCACACCAGTCTCATCTAGTACTTCTTGTCAGCCCACTTGCTAGCCTGAAGGAGTCTTGAGGAGATCTGTACTGTTTCTAGGCATGCTTATAGCCCTTCCTTAGGCAAGTGCTTAAAATCATTATAATCAGCTATATAATGTATTATAATTATTTCATATAACAATTCATATTTCTTTTTTGTTGTTTTGTTTTTTGAGACAGGGTTTCTCTGTGTAGCCCTGGCTGTCCTGGAACTCACTCTGTAGACCAGGCTGACCTCAAACTCAGAAATCCACCTGCCTCTGCCTCCCGAGTGCTGGGATTAAAGGCGTGCGCCACCACTGCCTGGCCGACAATTCATATTTCTTAATAAAATATTTAGGACAGCCTAGTGCCTTCAAGTTTTCTTTGCAACTTCTGATGTGATTCAGTCGCTCCTCCCGACAGGCATCAGAGCCGGAAGGCTTTGCTCGCACCTCACAGCCGTTAGGGGCAGAAGTTGCTGCTGGAGCGTGCATCTCCTGATTTATACCTAGGCCATAGCTCCTCTGGAGCATCTGCTGGTTGCTCTGTTGGAACTGACCTTTCGTTTCCCATAGTTCGTAATTCTTGGTGGCGCTTAAACTCCTGAATAAAACTGGTCAACACAAGTGGTATTATGATTATTTTCTACATTTAGAACTGGAATTTTATATTTGCCCCATTGAAGCTGAAGCTGAGTCTGCCAGGGTCCGATGCGCTTTTCACTGCATACAAAATGCATTTGGTTGAGACATCTCATCAGAGCTCATGTTTATTCATGAGGCAAAATAAAAGCAGCCTGCAAAGGACAAATCGAACTAACCACCTGGCTGGTCTCAGCTCTCTTTGCATTATGAAATTAACACATATGCCTTGAACTTTGGAAGTCATGGTTAAAGTGTTTTACGAATAATGTTATAATATTATCAGTGTTCATATTATTCTTTACAAATTGAGTTCTGCTAATATACAGAATGCTCTAAAACAATGCTCTAAAACATTAATGTTCTATAAGCCAATTTCCAGGCTCATATTTATATTTATTTTAATAACTTATTCTTTTTTAGAGGAGAGGGGCCACTGAAAACTTCCCAGGACTTAATTCACTTCCTAGAGGTATGTTTTGTTTCCACAAGTACTCAGAGAGATAAGATCCCGTGAGGTAAGAAGGAAAAGGCAACTGAGGGAGGTTGGAAAGGCGGCTTCTGTAAGGTGTCATGTGAGTAGGTGCATTATTGAGGTGACAGATGGAAGGGTGAGCAGGGTCGGAGTAGTCAGAGGCAGAACAGGTGTGATGGCAGTTATGCTATGAACCTTGCAGCGTCCATGTAGATGAGGTGCTGAGCCGTAGTGGAGTGGAAGGCTGGGCATCTCTTCAGAACCCTACTGTTCTTTGTTTGCAAGAGTGACAGTGCTGAGCCCACTCAGCCTTGGGAAGCAGTGGAGTGAGCTGATGTTCTAAAAGGCTTTGACTCAACTGACACAATAAATGCTAATGATATTGACTGAGGTGCGGTACTCCAAGGGAGTGCATTAGGTTTAGAGTGGAAATCAAGCATTGTGCTTTGCCCATGTTGAATGCAAAGGCCAGTGTCGGAAATGGACAGAGATTTGCGAGTTATCAGTTTTCCTGTGCTTTTATAATGACTGACATTCCGTCAAACAGAAACAGCAGGGAAGCTCTGAGACCCGAGAGGATGTGGGAGGATGAGGTTTGAGAGGAAGAGAGTCGCTCAGTGCCTGCCGAAGCTATGAGAAAGCCAGCTGGCTTCCCATTAGGGCTAGGAAAGATGCAGAGGGCTATTTCACATTGAGCTCATGTTATCCGCCAATGACAAGGTATTACGCTGATGACTGCCAGGTTCACCCTTCCATCCATATTCTTGATCTAGCTTACTACCAGGACTAGTTTTCTTCGTAAATCACATGTGTGTATGAGTGTGTGTGTGTGTGTGTGTGTGCACACGCACACACACGTGCATGCCCTTAGAGGTCAGAAGGTGTCAGATTTCTTGGAGCTGAAATTGCAGGTGGTTGTGGCTTAGTGGCTCTGTGAGTTGAATATGATTTCTCTGAAAGAACAGCAAGTATTCTTGCTATCCCAGTCAAGCCTTGTCTGCAACCCACGATGTGGTGTTTTAAGGGGTCTTACATGTTCTGTCCCTTGCCCTCGTCTGTCCATGGTTTTTACTCCTCTCCATAATCTGTTCTCCAAATTATAAAATGCAAGGTGACAGACAAAATTACAGTAAAATTTAACAGTCTGGATTGGTCTGCTCATATGGTGTGGAATGTGTCTGGAGGTGAATTCAGTCATGGTTAGGTGGAAACAGCAGAATTCTAGCCTAACCTCATTCCCCAGGCTTCATGACTCTTTCAGACTTGAGGATAATAAAAAGTAAGGTCCCACTTGTTTGACAAATGTACACATGTATATAATGCATTTTGATGTTATTCTTCCCCTCTCCCTCTGGAACTTGCTTTTTCTTCTTCTCAAGTCATGGCCTTCCTATTCTCATGTCTCTTATTTTTTATAACCCACTTGTTAACTGGGGTTGCTTACATGTGTACAGTTGTGAGGGTATTTACTGAATCAAGTTACCAGTGGCTACATACTGAAAAAAAATGGCTCCTCTCTATTGTTGTGTCAGGGAAATGTTAGAGATCCCCAAACACACACACAAGAGCCAATGTGATGCAACTCACAGCAGGGTCTTTATTACCGAAGCTAACTTGGGCCCCCCTCCCTCAAAGCACCACCATCACACAGAATGGTTTTGGTGGGTGGGTGGGGAGCCCCGAAAGTCTATCTGGGCAAGGCTTTGTAGTAAGCAGCAAGCAGGGGGTAAGTGTGCAAGCATCTCATTGGAAAGCTGCTGTGGCCTTTAACACAATTGGCTGGTGCTGGGAGTCATATCATAAACTTAACTTCTGTTCCCCCTCTGCATTGGTGGTCATTTGGGGATTAGCCTAGAGACTGGAGCTAGGCTCAGGTTCTGTTGGGGGAGCAACTTGGAAATTAATGCTAGAATCCAGTTTGTTAGTTCAAACTTAGGTCAGGCTCTCTAAAATGGAGTATGAATTTAAAAGCTTTGGCATCTCACTATAACTGGAGATCTTATGAAGTGATCTGGGGATGCTGTCAAAAAGGAATAGGTAATTGATGAGGCTGTGGATCCCAGGTCCATGTGGCTCTACAGACTAACTGGAGGTCTTTAGGTATACAGGAGCCTCTCTGGGGATTTTGTCTTAGGTCTGGGAGAATTTCTGATTCTAGCTAAACCCTATGTTTCCTGTGACACAGTGAGGAACTTCTGGAGCTCCGAGGCTCATCCTTAGTGTCTGCGTTATTTTTCAACTGTGAAAGAATTGGTAATATTTGTTTTCTAACCATCCAGAAGATGCTGATCTAAAATAGTGATGTTTCCCTCTCTATCAGGTTTTTGCTGCAGAGGGGTTAAAGCTTACTTCAAGTGTACAGTCATTTTCAAAACAGGTAATGCATGTCTCCCTGTCCCATGCTAGTGATTCCATATGCCCACACTGGAAACACTTTACTGATACATAAAGTTATACAAGTCGTAGGCTAGGAGCAAATTCTGAGAACATTCTGTTATGTTATCCTGTTCTTTTGTTGTTCTGTTATACTGTGTTATGTTTGTGTGATTATAAATATTCCTTGGGGGTAGAATGGCTCTAGCCCAGTGGAAAACCTTGTCTAGAATGCACAGAGACAAAATGTCACAATATTTATTATTTGTGGAAATGAAGCCATTCTAAAAAATGGAATTATTTCTTATTTTTATATCTTAAAATATAAGCACGGGGTGGGGGAGATATAGGTTGGGTATGGTGTAACACTCAGGAGACTAAAACAGGTGGTCTCTATGTGTTCGAGGCCAACCTGGTCTACATATGGAGTACCAGGTCAGCCAGGTCAGCCAGTGCAATGTATGAGATGCTTTCTTAAAAAAAAAAAAAAAAAATATATATATATATATATATATATATATATATATATATATAAAAGATGGAGTTTTGTGAGGTTTTAATAACTTCCTAAATTCTATTTCAGCTAAAAGATGATGACAAACTTATGCTTCTCCTGGAAATAAACAAACTTATTCCTCTATGCCACCAGCTTCAGACAGTAACTAAGACGTCTTTGCAGAGTAAAGTCTTTCTAAAGGTAAAGGGGAGGGTGGGTTACCTGGGCGACGCTGGAGAATGTTTCCTGTGTCTCCATCAACTTAGTTCCAGCCCTTCGTGCTAAAGTGCACACAGAGGCTGTTTCCATGTTTTATCCTCGTCTGAAAGCAGCTGCTTTGTGCCTGACCCCAGAGAGCAGCACGTCACCACCAATTAGATTTGAGGTTGCAGATGAGTTCCTAGTACTGAGGAGCGACTTCTGAGTCCTTCACCTCGAGTCTTCCTTTCTCTATGTCATAAATACCGTGGAGTCCAGGCTCTTGTAATATAGCTGAGGAATTTGGGTGGAGTGTAAACAACTGCGGAGTAGGGGATGCACGGTCAGTGTGTGGAGTGCTTTGAGAAGCTTATGCATAGCCGGAAATAGAACAGTGTTGTTCCATCGTCCTGCCTGGGGTTCCATGAGACAGGCATGAGCCCAGGCAGCTAGCGCTATCCTCGTTCTGGAACCTCAAGTCCCCACAGGTACCCTGATCTGTATTTCTCAGGTCCTTAGCTCTCCATGATAGAGGAACTTGATGATGTAGATGATAACGGTTTTGGAAGTCCTGCTCTTAGAATGACACACATGCTCTGTCACTGTAGGTTGACAAGTGTATTACAAAGATAAGATCCATGATGACTCTCGTGGTCCAGCTCCTCTCACTTTGCTATAAGCTACGGAAGAAGGTGAGGTTGTTTTTCTGTATTCAGCTTTATTAACTTAGAGGAAGATGACAGTGTGCACGTTTCACTTTGCAGTTTGTTTTCAGAGCACAGCAGAGGCTAACTGTCTTAACTCTTTCCTCCAGATGGAAAATAACAGATGGGGCTCTGCGACGAACAAGGACACCATGGATGGTCAAAACTGAGCAGCCTGGGGTTCGTCTCAGGGATACCATGCGGCACAGCTGACATTTTAAAGCGCAGATGATCCTTTGTCCTTTCCTAAGTCCGTCAGTCTTTTAAAGAGGATGCTGAAATCTTTTTTTCTGATCCTCAGATTAGACAGTCATGTTGCTAGGGTGGTTGCTAAGATTCTAACAGCAGTGCAATTTGAAAACAAACACTGTGCTCAGGGTGTTTTTCAGCACACACCAAATATCCCAACTGTCTTAATGGCGGCTGAATCCCAAAGAAGCAATTGCAAATGCACACTCTCCTTGGCGTCCTTAACTGGTTTTTAAGCAGATTATTTACAACACGAATTTCAGCAGAAAATAGACAGTGGCCTTGTTGAATGCAGCTTTTTTTTTTGAGGCCTGTGGACTCTGTTTCAGTTCTTGTTGAAGCAGGATAAGGGTCCGTCAGTGCCTGGTCCCAGATCACACCTGTTAGCACTGTTGCTTCTAATAAGTATCTCACTGGATAAGGCTGTGAGGCTGCATCTGTCCCTTCCCTACTTCTGGAAGGAAAACCACAGGAGTCACTCCAAAGAAGCCTGGAGCAACTTCAGAAGAGGAGATGGTTTTTATGTTAGCTGTAGGAAGCACAGCTGACCAGGCAGCCCTGAGTAATGGATGGAATCCTAAGTATTTCTCACTGGTTTAAAAACACTTTTGAAGTACCTTTCTCAGTATTGATGAAATGACATCTGCAGAAGACAGAACATCGGAACCAAGAGGCTGTTTAGATGGCAGACACCTGTACACTGTATTTTATGTATGTGGAATTGGAATGCTCATTTTAAAATAAATATTTTTAGTCTTTTTAACTTTAGGGTTTAAACCTTTTCTTGGGCTGGGGAGATGACTCTGCTGGAAACCTGTTTACCTTGTAAGCTGTGTAATGAAGCAAGGCAAAGGTTGCCCAGGAGATGGCCCAGCTATCTGCTGTACTGCAGACTATCAGAACGAGGGCCGAGAGAGGGAGCGTGTGCAGTACCAGCGTGTGCTATACAGAAATCTCACCTTTAGCTACCGTCACAGATGCCGACATAACCAGGCTTTCAAAGGCATGATCTTGCAGGCAGCTGTTACAGGGAATGATGGAGTGGAAGCAGCTTCTGTGAGAAGACAGGATTGGTGCCAAAGCGCGTGAGTGAAACCTCTGGGATTTCTTTTTAAACTGAGAAGCAGAATGCTAACTTCACTGCATTCTCAGTGTTGCTATCTCAGTGACAAAGCAGATCCCTCAACACAACTGTAAAGGACCATCAAATACGTGGCAACAATACCATTATCTCTGATGACACAATAGGGTTTATTAGTTAGTATTAAACATCATGTGATAATATAAGCTTCAATAAAAATTGTACATTCAAACTGAACTCATACCGACTGGCTTAATTTTGATCCATTATCAAAATCTGGGGGCAGCATACTGACCAGTGATACAATTACAAAATGCCATTCCAATCTGTACTGTTTCACGTGCTGCATCTAAAAGTGTTTCTAGCGTGGTCTTTAGTCTGTGAAGCCAACATTCTCTTAACTTGCAATAAAGCTAGCAGAGGGAGATACAACCAGTGAAACAGATACGGACTCATAGCACGAGTCTCTGAGAATCCTTTCTGCTACTCAGAAAGTGAGGATCTGCTGCTGTGTGCCTAGTTTTCAGCCTAGCATGTTCCCGGTAGATGGCATAACTAAGGGATAGCTATGCTACCCCTCAGGTTACAGGAAGTTTGTCTTATAAACTAAAAGTATTAAAAAAAATTCTCTACAAATTATTGCAAAATACCTTTACACACCTGACAATGGAGTAGCGCTGCCAAGGGGGGTGAGGGAACAGGTCACATGCCATCAGCAGCTCACGAGGACAGAGGAGGTTACAGATCAGATTCTCATCGGTGAGAACGCATAAGGGAAACTTGGTTTTGTCCCATCCTACTTACAGGGAGCTACTTCTTTCTTCTCAGTAAACTTTGCTTGGCTGCACTTAAAATGACCTCATTAAAAACAGGGCAAGGTCAGTTATTGCATATTGCAGCCTTAAAAAACTTGGAGATTTAAAGTCTTTGTTTTAAATTCAGTGTAAATGTCTAATCCAAAGGCAGAAAGAACTTCATAGCTGTTTTTTGGTAGCTTAGTAGTGTAAAAAGATCTTGTTCTGCTCTAAGATGTCTATGTCTCTGGACTCCAGCACCTTCATGACTGCAAATTAGCTGTCCTGACTGTGCATGATGGAGTCACTATCACGTGTGTGCCAGAGCCAGACTGACCCTGCAGCATGGTTCTCCCGTTTGCCTAAAGAGCCCTTGGATGGTCTCAGAGCTTTTCTATGCAGAGTGGAAGGCAAACTCCACATTCCTGCCTCTCCCCAGCAACCTAGAGAGAAAGCCACAGCAGAGAGGATGAAGCTGGACTTCTTCATTTTCACCTTGAAGCAGATTTGGGAAGGGAAGACAGTTCATTTTGTTTTTCCCAAAGTACCAAACTGTTAAAATTATACTTGAAGTGAGGGGCTGGAGAGATGGCTCAAAGGCTCACGGCACCGGTCATTTTTCCAGAGGATCTGGGTTTACTTCCAAGTACCTTCATGGTGGCTCACAACCGTCTCTAGCTCCAGTTGCAAGGAGTCTGAAGTTTTATTTTGGCATTTACAGGTGTTGTATGCATGTAATGCACGCGCATACGTGGAGGAGACGTACACAGACAGCCACCTTTTAAAAAGTCGAGGAATAGTTTATTAACAGTTTACTCCCTGGTGACAGAACTATAAAACCACAATATTTCTCAAGAGCTTTGTGTTTCTTCATCAGAAAAGCATTCCTTATTCGCCATTTGTTAGGGCAGCAAGAGAGGAAGAGTGAGGCTGGAGAAATGGCTCCGTCAGTGTAGGGCTTGCCTCCTGCTGTAGACTGGAGGAAAAGTGCCTTGGTCTCAAGTATTTGAACACTTGGTCCCTAGCTGGTGGCGCTGTTGTTGGGGGATGTTAGGAACTTTTAAGAGACAGAGTTGCTGGAGGAGGCATGCCATTGGGGGCAGGCTTTGTGTTTACAGCCAAGGTCTACTTCACTGTGTGCTCCCAGGGTGTGCTGATGTATGTGGTCTTTCAGCTTCTTGTGCCTGCTGCCATGAGCATCTAGCTCCCTGAGGCCGTAAACTTTTGGTCATGGTGTTTTATCCCAGCAACAGATAGGCAACTAATACAGAAGCTACCAACAAGTGAGAGTGTTGCTGTGAAAAAATGTGACCATTTTTTTTTTTTTTTAAATGTGGAACTCTGGAACTTTGGACCAGAAAAATGGTTGACTGCTGAGAGCACTGTGGAACAGCACTTGCTGTTTTAAGCCTAGAAGACCATAGTGCTTGGAATAATATTGACAGTAGAGGCCCTGGCTCCTGGGGCTTTAGAGGGAAACAATCTCTGTTAGCAAAGTAGCTGGAGGCCATTTATGTGACCCTTGACAAAGAATCTGGCTGCTTTCTATCCAAGTCCTGAGATTTGGCATGACACTGATTAAAAAGTAATGGTCTGATTTCTCTGGCACTAGCTATTTCAAGACAGTATAGCCTTGATCAATGAAAACAAGCTTGTTGGGGGGAAATACCAAGTATCCAGCTTGGTGAAGAGAACTCAGAGAAGCTTAGTATTGACTTAATGACCTGGGAGGCATGTACTGAGAAAGGCTGCTATTACTAGAGATTAAGGCTATTAAGAAGTCCCCTGGTTTGGGCTGGAGAGATGGCTCAGTGATTAAGAACAGTGACTGTCCTTTCAGAGGTTCTGAGTTAAATTCCCAGCAACCACATGATGGCTCATGACTATCTGTGAAGGAATCTGATGCCCTCTTATAGCATGCAAATGTACATGCAGACAAAGCACTCACACATTTAAAAAAGAAAAAGGGCTCCTCTCCTCCAGGTGGTACAGATAAGGAAGAGGTGGCCTCTTGACCAGCTCAGGTCTAGGACTCTGAGTTGGCCCACCCCCAAATCTCCTCAATCTGTGAAGGGACCAGTCCTGTTACTCCATAGCTGCAGGATCTCCATGACACAGAGCAACAACACAATAACTGGGAGGAGTCCCGATGAGGATGCAATATATTTTTTTTTCTTTTTTGTTTTTCAAGATAGGGTTTCTCTGTATAGCCCTGGCTGACCTGGAACTCACTTCGTAGACCAGGCTGGCCTCGAACTCAGAAACCCACCTGCCTCTGCCTCCTGAGTGCTGCGATTAAAGGTGTGCACCACCACGCCTGGCTGAGGATACAATATTGATGATGTCACAAAAGTCAGAGATCTCGAACCAGACCAACCATTCACTGCAATGAACATTTGCAAGTGAGGATGCACAGAGGTATAGACTGTGGGACACACTCTGATATTCTACACTTTCCACAATGAGATATTATCTAAGCTTTGTTTTGTTCGTGTGTGTGTGTGTGTGTGTGTATGTGCCTTTTATTTTGGGAGGAGATTGCAAGGGTGAAGGGCTGTTATGAGGGGACAGGGAGATGAGTGGGACTGCGGTGCATGATATGAAACTCACAGAGAATCAATAAAATTTTTAAAAAAGTCTCTTGCTCAACACTGGGACAGTGGAAGTTGGTCAAGGAGAGAATCCTTTCAGATAAACCTCCACTCTGAAAGACAGCATTAAGAACCTGGCTGTTGGGCTGGTGAGATGGCTCAGTGGGTAAGAGCACCCGACTGCTCTTCCGAAGGTCCAGAGTTCAAATCCCAGCAACCACATGGTGGCTCACAACCATCCGTAACGAGATCTGGCGCCCTCTTCTGGAGTGTCTGAAGACAGCTACAGTGTACTTACATATAATAAAGAAATAAATCTTAAAAAAAGACATTTATTAAAAAAAATTCATTTAAAAAAAAAAAAAAAAAAAGAACCTGGCTGTTTGCTTGGAAAAAGCAACACCATACAAGAGCTGCAGTGGACATGAAAGGCACTGTAAGCTGACAGTCTATTTTTCAAGTTATTTTCCACATGGTACTAGCTTTGCAGGCATAAAAGATACAAGAATGAAAAGTGGATTCTTCCTGGCTTCAGAAAGTCACTGAGGCCAGGAAACATGTGGCAGAGATAGAGTTTCTGCAAGGCCATGAGAGGCCACTGTGAAGCTGTCAAGGTAAAATTTGGGTTGTGGTACAAATCCCAAGACACTGGAAATACAAGCTGTGAGACATCTGCCAAGG
This sequence comes from Mus caroli, assembly GCF_978045245.1. Taxonomy (NCBI): domain Eukaryota; kingdom Metazoa; phylum Chordata; class Mammalia; order Rodentia; family Muridae; genus Mus; species Mus caroli. The sequence goes on from NW_028227261.1 coordinate 97,830,470, forward strand.
AAGAGCTGCACAGAGCAGAATCACCAGAGAATGATCTGTTACAGGCAGCAGTGCTGGTGGGTCAGAGGCATCTCAGAAACTAAACCCTTAGATAGAGGATATGGAGCTGCAGGGTCTGGCTTTCATCATGCTGCTTCTACTCTTTGGTCCAATATTTCCTCACTATGTCATCACCCCTTCCTTTTGGAATGGGAATGTATATTCTGTGCCATTGTATGTTGGAAGAATGTTCCTGGCTTTCTGATTTACAGGGGAGACAAGAGATTGCATTGAGTCTCTCAAGAGACTTTGGAACAGCACTGAGACTATTAACGGCTATGGGAACTTTTGATATTGGACTAACTACATTTTGCATGACCTGATTATGAGCCTATAGCCATTATGGGGAGAATGTTGTAGATTGAATGAAAAATGACCCCTTTAGACTTAGGTAATTGAACACTTGGTCCCCAGTCAGTGGTACTGTTTGGGGGAGCTTATGGGACTTTTAGGACAGAGTCTTGATGGGGAATTGTATCCCCAGGGCCTGTTTATAACCTCATTCTCCTTCCAGTTCACTCTGCTCTTGGTGTGTGGTAGGGATGGGATCTCTTAGCTTCCTGCCCTGGCTACCTTGCCTTCCCACTGCTACGGTCATCTAGTCCTCTGGACTACAAGCCCAGATAAAGTCTTTTTGAAGTTGCTTTTGGTTGTGGTATTTTGTCCCAGCAACTGAACAGTAACGAATACAACTTGAAAGCATGAAGCCCAGAGTTTGGGTTTCCAGGCCCATATAAAGCAGGGCATGGTGGTGTACACTCGTAATACTAGCCTGGGAAGGTGGGAGGCAGAGAACACAGGTACCTCCCTGGAAGTACACGGGCTATCTGGCAAAGTTCCAAGCCAATGAGAAACTGTGGTAAAAAAAAAAGCACTTGAAGTTGTTTTCTGATGTATACGCCCACAAGTGCGCTTCCCAGCACACAAAGCAAGAGCCTGGGCAAGGCAGGTCTGAGAGCCTGAATACAGATGGGAACAAGGCTTGTGATGTAAGACAAAGGAGGGAAATTAGGTTAGGTGAAGGTTTAGGCTTCTCTCTAGGCTAGGCGTCTGCAAGGAATGCTTCATTCACACTGGCTGTCTTCAGGGCACTGATGGTTTAGGCCGGGTAGGCTGAGAATCCAGTGCTGCCTCCATCGAAAGACTCAGGGCGTGGTGGCTGTGGCATTAGTGCGTTTTACCACAACCTCTTCATACTGTTGCTGTGTCAGCAACCCTTCTGTTACGCTTTTACTTTCTTCAAATTTGGGTAATACAACTGCAATGTAGCCTTCAGTGGACGGCTGGGGAAGAAAGCAGAAGCCTTAGCAATGCCCGATGACTTCTAAGAGGTAAGTGGGCAGGGTTGCCCTTCCCCCGCCTCTCCCTTACCTTTTCTTGAAGAAGAGATGGCTGATGAAGAATGTTTTCATTCACTTCCATCAATCGACCTCTAACACAGCTATTTAAAAAAAAAAAAAAGAATTTTTAGAAACAACCCTTTTGGCAGCAATGTTTCCTTCAGTGGACACAGGCATTTGAGGTAAAGCACTAAGCGTCCACAGGATGGCTACAACATGCTTACCTAGATATGGTATATTCCTCTCCGTCAGAGCAGTGTATCTTACACAGAGGTGCAAGCTCTGTTAGAAACTGTGCCCCCTGGGTAGTGAGAAGGAAAGAATTACAAAAAAACTGTTTATTTTCACTTTCCTCTAATAGGAAGCCCTCACCGTTAATACAGGACCTAGTCTTGGAATCTGTGTTTTACAGCAGAATGATTTAAGCACCTAAAACCATTCATGCCCTTCAATGTGATAACCTACTATGTGTTAGGTACCATCTTAGAATAATGGGTAGTTTAGTTACAGACTAACATGTGTTTGTTTTAATCACAAATGAGAAATCTACATATGGCCAGGTATAAAGATTTCAATCCCTAGGGTAATTCACTGTGAGCAATATTATAAAACTCACTCTGACACGGTCAGCAATAGCCTGCAAGCTTAGCTTCCTTACGATCCCTGTCTTTTGCTGAGCATGGTGCTTTTGCTTTCATCTCTGTGCTCAGAAGACAAAGTCAGGTGAATCTCTGAGTTTGATGCTAGCCTGGTCTCCACATAGAAGTCCAGGCTAGCCAGGGCTACAGTGAAACCCTGTCTCAGAAACGACAACAACAAATTGAAAATATTGAAACCATCACTATCTTTTATATTAGAAATTAATAGGTAAAGGAACTTTACATGGTCAACTGCTAAGACTTTTTGAAGAAATATTTTTCTAACTAAAAAACAAACTAGTGGGCTGGGGCAGCTAGCTCAGAAGGTAAAACTGTTTCCTGCTCTTAGAAAGAACCCAGGTTCAGTTCCCAGTACCCACATGGTAGCTCAAACTACCTGTAACTAGTTCTAGGGGATTTGACTAGTTGCCCTTACCTCTGCTGGCTCCCGAATACACATGCCATAGACATATACACATAAATAAAAATTAAAAATGTTTAAATAAACCCCACAAAATTATCCAAAATGCATTCCCCTTAACTATTAGTAAAACCACATTGTAACACACTTCCTTGACAGCATGTATGGTCATTGTTTTAGACCCTCTGGGAGATGGGTAAATCAAGGGTACTTTGTCAAGTATCTCTTAGCAGGCAAGTGTGTGTTTCATACATTGCCTTCTTTTTAAAAATCTTCCCTATAGTGAACATGGTCAGCTGAAGGCAAGAATGTTTTTTTATTTTTTGAGGGTTTTGTTATATAGACTTACTCAGCCTGGTACTCACTATATAGCCATATAAAGTCAAATATTTGCAATTGTGTTATCTCAGCCACCTAAGAGGTAGGATTACAGGCAAAGACCATGGCCCATCTTCCATCTCATCCCTTTGAGGATAAGAAGAATGGGAGCCCAGAACTTTCTGGTACTCGCTATGCTTCTTGATATACTTTGGGGGGCAGGGGTGAGTGTTTTTACTGAAAACTTATGTTGAACTGCTAGAAAAAAATCTTACGGCTGACTGGATCCATCATAGCAGGAGTACAGAAAAATCACAGTAGAAAAGAAAAATCACAGAATTACAGAAACATACCCGCTTAAATTTCCCAGATACTTTGTTCTCAAGTCTGCTACAATTGTTACTGATCTGATAGGAAATACTTTTAATGGTTTTGCCACTTTGAAGAACTGGATGAGATCCTGCCAGTGTGATGACACATATTCTACAAGGAGAAAAACAGTCAATCCCGTGTTAAGGCATGGCCAGACCCCTCCTCCTATAACACACATCCTCCTGCTGAGAGATGACTATCCACACTGACCTCCGTTTAGTCCAATTATCTCCTTCTCTTTGCTGAGATTGGAGCTTAAGTGTAGCACGGGGTGCTTAATAACAAGAGGAGAAAGGAGAGTTGAATCTCCTTCCCGGGAAAGGGAACAGTACCACAAGTCTTTAGTAAGCGGGGATAGCAGAGAAGCAAGGCAAGACTGTGTACACAGCATGACTCCACAAGGAACCATTCCTTAGGTCCAGCAGTACAGTAGTTGGTGCAGATTGGCCAAACAGTATATGACTGAACAAGACTTGCCAACACACTCCTATAACACCGTTTCAACACCATGGAAGACAGTTTCATGAATGCTCATACCCGACCCGAGACCGCACCAGGCTAACTACCAGAGGGAAAGTGTTGATAATTTAAGATCCCCGGTCTGCTTACCTGTTGGAGTGCTGGAGTATACAGTGGTCCTCACAGGGTTTTCCTTTAACATCTAGAGGAATAAATGAGTCGCACGTTGTTGAACTGGCATTTACCACGTGATTACCTCCTTTGGTTCATGAAGATCATTCATTGTGAAGCTGAGCACAGTGGGCAAAGTAAATAAAGGCTCTGAAGTATTTTAAGCAGCCTAATCTAGATAGAATCCTTTACTCAGTGTTAAGGCAGGTAAGACTATTAACTCCCCCATCTTGTCACTTTAAAATGAGTACACCTAGAGAAACACTATTATAAGCACCACATTGTTGACATTATGGTGGTGTTTTGTGAGGCTGTCCTGATGTCATGCAAAAATCATACTTTTTTTTTTTTTTTTGAAAATTCAGTCCTAAAGAGAACTAGGAGGGATGCTTATCCTAAATATTATGTGCGGGTCTACCGGTTTCCCTGAATTTAAAAAGGTTAAAATAGAGGCTAGAGGAGGATCCCCAAAGGTGGTATAGGTTTTTTCTTGGCAGAACGAACACCAGAGAAGCCTACTTCAAAACGTCCAGTGGACGATATGCACAGTTTCTTCTTAACACTAGATACTGCTTCCTTAACATTTCTTAATTTTTCTCTCCACGCCTAAGGTTTCTTCCTGGTTCGGCGTAGGATTGATCCCTCCAAGCACACCAACCCTTAGTAGTGTGCAGAAAGCCCAGATAGACAAACGCGGAGTTCACGTCCTTTCCTGCAAACAACCCACACATGGCGCTGCGGTTCCCACGTCGGAAAGCGCCTATTTTAGCTCTTCATCAGCGCAAATCTGTATTCCTGAGACTAGGATGCTCAAGGAAGAGCACGGGTGGCTTGCATCGCGTGGCAGAAGTGCCTGCACCCGTGCGGTAAAGCGAAGCTCACCACCATCCCGCACTTACCCGCTTTATACCAGCGAGTGAAGTATCGATCCACAAGGGAGGGTGGCGGGGCTTCGGTAGCTATGACTACCTCTGGTGGCGCCAGCTTGGCTTCGGGGCAGCAGAGCTCTTCCATCCCTCTGGTCCAGGAGCGTAGTTCCGGCGCGTGGGAGCCGGTTGGTTTCGTGCGCACGCGCACGACTCCCTGGCCGGCGGCCAACTCCCTCCCCGACCCCAGTCACCTGCGATCCTGGGCCAAAGGCAAATACAACCGGGCGTCAAAGAGCTGAGGGACAGCAGACAGCAAGGTCCTGCCTCTACCGGGTTAGGGCTCCCCGACACCCCCCCCCCCCCCCGGACCCTCTGAGACCCCTCTAGCTACTGAGGAGGTGCGTCTGGCCACACCCACCGGTGACGTCACTCAGCGCGCCTCGCGGGTGACGCCACGTCCGCGCCGCCTTTCTGGTGCTACCTGGCGTCTTTCGCCCTTCAGTGGATCGTGTCTCTCGTCTCCCGTGTGCATTGGCGGTTCCTTTCCAAACCCAGTGCGCCGTAAGGGCTCGGAGCCGCCGCGAGGGCGTCGTAGGTGAGCATTCGCCGGTCCCAGTCCGAGCCGCTGTGTGCGGCCTGGTCTTGCTGTCCTGGGCTGTTCTGGTGTAGGGGAGATGCACGCGCTTCTGCCTGCGCGCGCCGGCCGGGCGGGCGTGGACCTCTTGTTTCCTCGAGTTTCGGATGCTTTCTGTACACGTTTCCCCCGGGGCCGTCTTGGGGCGCTGCGAGAGATGAGGGTCCGGTCTCCCAATTGTGGGTTTCCTTGTAGCGTGTAGATAAAACCTCTACCAGCTTGTCGTGGAAGGTGATAGGTAAATAGAGGCCTCTGTGCTGTGCTGCGGGTCCCTTCTCGCTCGCATATGGGACTTTTCTATGAAGTAGTGTATCTCGTGTTTCCCTACCTGGTGTACCTAAGCCGGGATTTCTGTGATGGCAGTGATTGTATAGTCTTTTGTCTTTAGGGCCTAACATTTGGCAAGGTTTTGTTGTAAGTCACATAACGGATCTTAGGTATTATGTAAAGGATTCGTTTGCATATTGAGAACCATGATATATAACCAGCAAATATCTCGATGTGTAAGTGAAAGAAAAATTGAGACAAAGACAAATTTTAGTTTGTGGAAACAGAGATGACAATAAGTCCCAAGCCAGGATGAGCTATTATTTGATAAGAGATCAGCAGGTTCTCTGTTTTTCAGGTTGCATTTCATATGCTTGTAAGGGTCAGCTTATGATAATATCAGGATTGATTTTAATGTGAGTTTAATGTTTAGTTTGGACTTGTTCAGTTACAAGGTATATAGGTTTATCTAATCTTCCCTTTAGTGAGCTACCTAGCCTGAAGATAGGGGAGCAAGGGGAAAAAGTGGATCAATGGTCAGAATTTTGGGACATGATCAAAGTTGTATAAAAGCACCCTTTAGAACATGTGTGGGTGGAGTCAAGGGAGGTGCAGTTGGAGGTGCCAAAGGAAGGCTGTTAGTAGCAGATTATGATCCTAGAAACATTTGGAAGATGTTTCCTAACTTTGAAAGCATTGAGAAAACTACAGGACTATGTAACTCCAAAAAGTTAAATGAATGAAGAGTGTCAGAATGACAATTTAGAGAAGTCCATTTTCATGCTAAAAGAATTGGGGCATTAGAGAGATTAATGAGTTTGCCTTTTTATCACGCGCATGAAGTGACCATGGAGGCCAGAAGAAGGCATGGGGTTCCCTGAAACTGGAGTTATAGATAGTTGTTATCTGCTGTGTAGGTGTTGGGAACTGAACTCAGGTCCTCTGGAAGAGCAGCCAGTGTTCATTAACCTCTGAGCAGTCTTTCCAGACCTGAACTCGGTAGTTCTTTTAAAAACTCAGATTGCCTTGCTGTGTTTTATCAGTCAGGGTCCAGTAGAGGCCACACAGTATTTCAGCAGGATTATTATGAAGAATTACTTAAACTGCTATAGGAGGAAGAAAAAGAAAAAATGAAAAACAAGCAATTTGGAAGGCAAGCTGAAGGAAGCAGTTCCCATGGGTAGGGAGGAACACTAGGGCAGATGTTGGCATAATCAGGACCTCACACCTCATAGAAAGGCCCTGTAACACTGGGACTCAGACTCAGAATGAGGCTCAGAAACTCAGGATGAAGCCTGGGGCTGGATTTCTGTGTCTGGGGATGCAGCGCGCCTGATTCATGCTCCTACCTCTGGGATGGCAGTGATGAAGCTGGCCCTGGGAGTGCCAGCGTACAGGTTCATGGAGAGGGATGTGGATCATGGCAGCTTTCGGTCATAGCATATGCTATAGTTATCATTTGATGATGTCTCCAGATTTAACATGTTGTAAATTAATCTGCAGATTAGCCCCGTGTAAAGCTAGACGCTTTAGGAAGCGAGAGTGTAGCCATGTATATGCTGGTGTGTTCACATTAAATAGTACTCCCTATTCCGTTAACCACTTCTCTCCTTCCTGAACCCTTCTCAATGTGAGGGTGGCCATTTATCTCTGTTACCGTAGTCCTTTCTCTTTTAGCAGTTAATGTTTCTTTGAGCGAAATTTGTTTTTTTTTTTTTTTCCCTCAGAAATTGCTTCATCATGAGAAATCTGAAGTTGCATCGGACCCTGGAGTTTCGGGACATTCAGGCACCAGGGAAACCTCAGTGTTTCTGTCTGCGAGCCGAGCAGGGCACGGTGCTGATTGGCTCAGAACGTGGACTGACAGAAGTAGATCCTGTGAGAAGAGAAGTAGGTCACTGATGCAGATGCCAGCCCCTGCCTTGGCCCTGCACTTGTCTTCTTTCAAACCTCCTTCTCCACGTTAGTCCCCTTAAGATCCAAAGTAATTCACGTATTCCTGAATAGCTGGTCTCTTTGCTTTGTGTAGGTATGGCTTACTAGATAGAACTTTTATCTCTGCTAATTCTGTAAGCTAAGTTGGCAAAGCTCTGACCATATATTTTATGTGGGTACCTCACATTTCACCCTGTCTATTGTGAATTTATTATAGTGATCGATTAGAAATCTACATGAATATTGTCCATAGAGCTTTTACATTTTATTTATTTTGTGGTGCTGTAATTTGAAACCCCCTACCTGAGCCTTGTAGAGTCTTTTAAACATGTTGGGCTTCTAATCCAAACAGGTTAAAACTTAGAGTTAGTCTTAGGGTTAGAACTGACCATGGATATTCCTGAAAAGTGGATTCTGATGTGTTCCCAAGTATTTCTTGCTGCTCATGCGTTCTATTTAGGTGATTGATTGTTGTTGTACACGTTGTAGAGATGATAGGCACCTGCAAGAGGGGGCTAGACATGTTCAAAAGTAGTAAGAGCCCTGAGTTTGATCTCCCATTGGAAAATAGATGTGACTAAAGGGTGCAGCCATTAGCTGCATTTTTATAGGATATTTTTAAACAGAACATATTTGTTTTTTTTTGTTGTTATTGTTGTTTTGTTTTGTAGAGGGATTTATTAGGTATTTTCCTTGTTAAGACAATAGCATTGCAATCTTTCTAAAATGAAAGTTTTGCGTTTTAATCTAGGGGAAATTCTCGGGAAGTTTATATGTTATAAAAGAATCATTAAGGTCTGAAGAGATGGTCAATGGTTAAGAGTACTGGCAATTCTTAAAGAGAACCCCAGTTCAGTTCCCAGCACCCACTTGGCAGCTTACAACTATCTACAACTCCAGTTCCAGGGAATCCCACACTCTCAACGGGCTTCCTCGGGCACCAGGTACACACATGGTCCACATACATACACGCAGGCAAAATACCCATATACATAAAATAAAAATAAGTAAATCTTATGTATAAGAAGAATTATTAGGAAGATTTTATTTCTGAAACTATGATGACTCTTGAATGTAAACACTGATATGCTTATGCGTATGTTTTGTGAAAGGTGAAGACTGAAATTTCTTTGGTGGCAGAAGGTTTTCTTCCAGAGGATGGAAGTGGCTGCATTGTGGGTATTCAGGACTTGCTGGATCAGGAATCTGTGTGTGTGGCCACTGCCTCTGGGGACGTCATAGTCTGCAATCTCAGCACACAGCAGGTAGGTGTAAGGCCTGGGAGGAGGGGTGCCAAGTACCCTCGGCTGAGTCGGGTATGACATTAAAACATTTAAGTTAAAAATAGTTTAGTCTACTGCATCCATTAATCAGACAGTAAAGTTGGGACCTTAGATTTTAAATTAGAACTTAAAAATTGAATGAAAACTAATTGTTCTTATGGTGTGCTACCTTTTATCTGAATTTCTCAACTAAGAAAGTCTGAATGCTTTAGTTGGGTTATGTTTTCTGATTGGATGATTTTAGAGTCTCATACAAATACTTCAGTAATTCACTGTTGCATGTTCTAAGACTTGAGGGAGCTAGGCTGCAGCTTATTGCTCCTTTACACTAGAATAAGACAGATTCTCTGGATTTCTATCCTCCTTGCTCCCCCTCCCCTTATTCTCCTTACCCCTTTTCTTCCTTTGTTACAGGGTCTTATTGTACATTCCTGGCTGACCTCCAACTCACATAGAGTGTCCTTCATCCACCTCTCTGGCCTGCCTTTCTTACCTTTTTTCCTTTTTCTTTTTTAAATGTATGAATGTTTTCCTTGCGTGTATCTTTGTACATTACAGGCATTCCTGGCCTGCAGAGGCCAGAAAAGGGTATCAGATCTTTTGGAGCTGAAGTTACAAATGATAATGAGCGGCTTTGTGGATGCTGGGAATTGAATTTGGATCCTATGGAAAAGCAGCCACTACTTTTACCCTCTGAGTCATCTTTCCAGCCCCCTCTCTTTAAAAAACAAAAAACAAAACACACACACACACACACACACACACACATTATGATTATGTACATAATGTGAGTGTGTGGTAGTGGCAGTGCCATGGTAGGAGTGGAGGGCAAGTTCCAAGCTTGTGGGAGTCAGCTCTTCTTGTACCATGCAGGTTCTAGGGCTTGAACCCAGATTGTCAGGCTTGTGCAGCAGGCTTTACCCACTGAGCTGCTATTTTTACCTTCTTAATCATGTAATTTCCCCATCCTTTTTAAATACCTCTTCCAAACTGGGCATGGTGTTTCATGCTCACAGTCCCAGCACTTAGAAAGCTGAGGCAGGTGGATTGCCATTATTTCAAGGCTAGTTTTGCTACATAGTTCCATGCTAACAATGACAGTGTGTCTGATTACCCCAGTAGCCTGGTCTCTTTAGCCCCACTTGTGTCCCAGGAGTTGTAGTGTTACTAACAGTGGGATAATAATTGCAGCTTATAATTAGTAAAGACTTAGATTATCGCAAGCCCTTGCTACATTCTTTTTTTTTTTTTTTTTTTTTATTATATATAAGTACACTGCAGCTGTCTTCAGACACTCCAGAAGAGGGCGCCAGATCTCATTACGGATGGTTGTGAGCCACCATGTGGTTGCTGGGATTTGAACCTCGGACCTTCGGAAGAGCAGTCGGGTGCTCTTACCCACTAAGCCATCTCACCAGCCCCCTACATTCTTTTTTTTAACGCAAACTTTTATTTACTCCCTACTATGCTCTTGTTAGGTAGCTTGTCCTTTCTCATGTTTAGAAGTGCTTGAGGCTTAGAAAGCTTAAGTAGCTCTGTCAAGTTCCCAGATGGAGCTCGACCGTCACAGTCTGTGGCACCTTCACTCCTCAGCATTTCTTTGAATGTGTTAACAAACTTTACTCTTCATTCATGCTGAGAATTGTCAAAGTCTATCATATATAAGTTAACTGGTATTGCTCACATTTAAAAGTTAGAATTTTCCATCCAAATTGTCTCCTGATTCTTGAGCCAGCCCTAGTCCATTTTATCTCCCATTTGTGGCTTCTCACTGTCACAAGACAGAATCCATGTCCTTGTTGCCTGATAAGACCAGTCGATGTTCCCCAAATACCCTTTCACCTTTGTCCTCATGCCATGTTTGTGTGTTCCTCAGGATCTCCTTGCCTTTGAGTTTTAATCCTTCTTTAAGCCTTGGAGCCTCCACGTTGGTTCCTCGATGGTTCTCTCCTGGCCCTACTGCTGACCTTTGAGACCTTCACAGAACTCCCCAAGCCTTTGCTTGTTCTACGACTCACTTCATTTCCCAGGGACCTTACTAGTAACTAAGTCTTTCATAGAGTCATTGTTTTATGTCCTCCTGTTTACTACGCTAATTTTGCATCTCCTGCCTCAACAGTTGTTCCAGAAAGCAGCCTGGTAGATCTGCCACCTTTGTGTGTTTAAGTTTTGATTGTTTGATGGAGTCCATAGTAAACCTTTATTGAGAAAATGGTGTTCTCAATCCCTTTTGGTTTTCTCTGATGCAGCTGGAATGTGTTGGGAGTGTGGCCAGTGGTATCTCTGTCATGAGCTGGAGTCCTGATCAAGAACTGCTGCTTCTTGCCACAGGTAAGCTTTGCACTGGTGCCTAACTGACTTTGTAAAACTTGCTCCTAATTCATATAGACTTCTCAAGTTTCACAAGTCTTGGAATGATCATAGCTGACTGTAATGTTAAGGTAGTGTATTCTTAACGCTTGCCTCGCTGTTAGCACCCTGAGTTGTTTGTGCAGCTTTGTGGTCTTTGGGAATGAGAGTGGGGTTGGAGAGCTGAGGAATCTGCTGAGTTTGGCAGTCAGTGTGAGCAGGGCTTGCCTTAACCTACTCTAAGACCAGGGTGTGTGTGTGTGTGTGTGTGTGTGTGTGTGTGTGTGTGTGTGAGAGAGAGAGAGAGAGAGAGAGAGAGAGAGAGAGAGAGAGAGAGAGAGAGAATGTTGCAGTTGAGTTTAAAGCTCTAAGTCACACTCATGGGCCTCTTTCCATCCTCTGAGACACCTTCACAGAACCTTTCTAGAGCCTCTTGACTCTCCTTGCTCTGAGACTCATTGACTAATTTGGGACCTCTGTAATAACTCCAGGCAGTGGGTGTGGATGCGGAGATCATAGGACAGCCTGCAGGAGTCTGCACTGGGCAGCTTTAGGCATCAAGCTCTGTTGTCCAATAAACACGTTCCTCACAGCTCTTCTATACGCCTGGTTTCCTTTTCCCCTGAGATGCTTTATTCCAGATGAATTCAGTTTATAGCTATAGAAATGTCTTAGAAAACTAGCAATCTTTAAAGCAGTAGAGGAGGGCCCTGGGGACTTTGATGTTGAATTTATGCAGTCAGTAGCTAAGGAAAAGCATCTGGAGGCTGGCCTGCTCGGAGCTTGTGTTTCAGGGCATTATGTGTGCATGCATCTGTCTACCTCTTCTACCTGGGGCTCCTTGTTCTGGCTCAGTGGCTTCTGGTGCCCCAGCCAATGGGAATGACTGATTTGTTACATGAACTCCTAAGCTCAACAGACCCTGATTATGATGACAAAAGACTTTGAAGTGATCGCAGAGGAGCAGATCCACCAGGATGATTTTGGAGAAGGTAAGCGTTTCTTGGAAACATTCTGTGACCCGTTTTACCCATTTTCTTACTCATAACATTCGTTGTCATAAGCCGAAAGTTCATCTCAGTTCTTTACAGACATGCCACTAATCTCCCTTCAGCTCTGACAGGAAGCTTTCTCGGTGTTCTGGTGAATGGAGATCTCTCCATGAGGTCTCCTGGATATCACTAGAATTACAGGGAAAGAATTAGTGAGGTTAGAATAAGGGGAGCATGTTTAGAGTACAGTGTATTAGTGGGCCACAAGAAAGGAGTAGGGGCAGTTAGAAGGCAGTGTTCTTTTCCTTCCAGCTAGGCTAGATCAGTTTTAGATCAACTAGAGTTTTGTTTTGTTGGGTTTTTTTTTTTTTTTCTTTTTTTTAAAACCTTGCAGTAAATTAGAGGAAAGATAGTTTAAGTTTGTGCTTTAAGTTTCTTTGTGAGGGCAGACATAGGCTCCAGTGTGCAAATCCCTGCTGTGAGCCCATCACTCACTATCGGGTCTGACTGGGAGGGAAACTTCTCTTATTTAACTCTGGTCCTCTGGTCCTCTTGGGGACCCATCGGAGAAGCTCAAGGCTGAGGGCAGCAGTAGCCACCACACTTCATGTGTGGTGGCAGAGTGTCCTTGGAGGGTGTATCGCACTTGGACATGCATCATGCAAGCAGACTAGAAATGGCTGTGTTGAGCCATAATTTATTGAATTGTAGGTAGTCTGCTTCAGAATTAGTGGCAAGAGGGAAGTCTTGGTCCTGGATAGTGTCAGGACCATCTTTCTGTTGCCTCCTGTGGATGAATGCCATGTCTGCCTCTAGGAGCAGAAAGTCTGTGCTGGCTCTGGATCATTGCCACTGTATTTTGTATAAGAGAAGTAGTGTAGCTTAGGGAGAGCAGCCGAGAGTGCAGGAAGCCTGTGTTCTGGTTTTGGGCACTGTTACTGTGGGATTTCAGAGAAGTCTACACCAGGAACTGTATTTGGTGACGTAAAGCCCCTTTCACCACCAGCAGAAAGCTTAGCTGGTTGGTTTAAAGCCAAAAATCAGAACTGCATTCCTGGCTATTATCTTGAGTTATGTGCTTTGTGGACACGTTTTAGAAACTCTTCATATTTGTTCAGATTTCTGACTTGAGTCAGGCTTTCCAGGGAAAGGGCCTTTCACGTCCTGCTGGGACCATTGCTGCAGGTCATTTGGAGGCCCAGTTTGTAACCTAACGGCTGATGCTCAGCTTCCTGAGTTGTCAGTGACTGTCTTCATGAAGAATGAATGAAAGTGCTTTGATTTCAGTTCCTCTGCTTATTATTTGTCTTCTTGTTCTTGAAAAACTGTAGGCAAGTTTGTCACTGTTGGATGGGGCAGTAAGCAGACGCAGTTCCACGGCTCAGAAGGCAGGCCAACAGCCTTTCCAGTGCAGTTGGTAAGGCGGGATGATGTGCGCTCAGTTCTGCATGTGCTGGAGCACTGCCTGACTAGTGTATCTCTTCTATTGTCTTAAGGTGGTAGCTGATAGGTGTCCTCAGGAAGTGAGTCACCCATGAGAGATAGTTTTTTTTCTTATGGACCGCGCCCAGTCTCATTTATTGTCCAGTAGTCTACAGTAACTTTTGCTCATTACTTTCATTTATCCTAAAGGCCTGGTCTTGACTCAGAAGTTGTCAGTTTCAGAAAAGGGTAGAAACCCATTGCATATTCAGAAGCAGTACTCATAGGAATGATCTTGTATCTGGTATCTGGCTATGGTGTTTTGATGCACTACTGGCGCCTTGCTGGGCTCAGTAAAGTTGTTTTATGTTTTCTTGCTTTCTTGAATAAGTTCTCTCACTAATTAAAACATAAGAATTTACACATGCTGCAGTCTGTGTGAGACATAGTCTGCAAGATGAGAATCCCACGGTAGACTAAAGTACAGATAGCACCAAAGTCCAACGTGGTGAACCAATGAGTTTTATTGGGTTTCATACAAGATTATGGGTAAGGGGTACTTACAGGAGCAGAAATGACTCAGAGATAGCTGCATTACCAAGGTGCACCCCAGCATGCATGATAGCTCACAAAAGCTGGGAAACCAGGAACACACTGGAGAGTCAGCAGGTAGCTCAACATGTTGGAGAGCATCCATTCCAAGTGAATCTAGTCTGAACCTCTTCTAGGCAGCCCAGCTGCTTTCTGATTTCCCAGGCAGCTGGGCTGCTCTCAGAATCTTCTTTGTAGCTTGGCTTATTTGAGAGAGACTCTCAGCTTTTACTGCTTACCCGTCAGGGAGGGGGTCTAGTGAATCTGATAATTTTCAGGGACTTCCTGAAGCTATTTTGAGTTTTTACCTTCCTGCTGAAGGCGCTTCCCTATAAGAAGAATTATTTCTTTCTGGAGGAAATAGTTACACAACAACCTTTCACTAGAGGAAGTATGTGTTGTATGCCAAAGAACAGTATCTTAGTAAGCTGCAGTATAGTCTAGCCAGCCTAGTCTGTGGCTGAGCAGAGCTAGCAGTGTTTTGCAGTGGAGCAACCACTGGAATGTGGAGTGTGCTCTGGTGCTCCCCTTTCTCCCACCCATCACCCATAGGCTTAGCTGCTTCCTGGCTCTGGATTGGGATGCAGGAGGCACTGGAGACCCTTCTTTGGCCTGCTGCAGAGGGCAGAACTGCTTTACCTGAGTGCTGCTGCAGCTACTGCTTCTGGCCCTTCTCTACCCACTTTCCCCAGTGTCTTTATTCTATGTCCTGTCCTGAAATAGGGCTGTTTACATTTGGACAGACGCTTGTTTCCTTGTCATAGATCCCTAACCTATTCCTTAGCTTATTACATTTAATACCTGTATTTGTAGCATTTCTAGTGTGCAAAGAAGGAAGGCTGTGCTTATTTTATTTTTAAGTTATTCTTGATGTCTAGGACTAAGAGCCCTTCTAGAAGGGTCCCTGGAGAGTCTCTGATGCTGGTTTTGTATAGCTTCAGCATTATATAGAAGATGAGTATTTGGTGGCCAGGGGTTGTTTGATGTGGGAGAGTTGATTCCCTAGTAACACTGGTGTTTCTCTTCAGCCTGAGAATGCCTTGCCCTGGGACGACCACAGACCACACATTACCTGGCGTGGGGATGGGCAATATTTTGCTGTGAGTGTTGTTTGTCGACAAACAGGTATGGAAATAAATTAAACTTAAAAATTTACCTACATTAAAATCTGGAGAAGTTTTTTTCCTTGAGTAGACTACACAACTATAACCTGTAAAGAATTAGAGATGCCGCCAGGATCTGGAGTGGAAAGAAGTGCTGCTTTAGATGTTAATGACTTCGGAATTAAAAGAATGCTTTGAGGCTGTCTGGTCACTAAATGCAGATTTGACTGGTCGGGAGGTAGTATGTGAGAGTTACCATAGTATTTTAAGTGCTGTGTCTGTTTACCTCCTTTGCAGAGGCTCGGAAGATCCGAGTATGGAACCGAGAGTTTGCCTTGCAGTCAACCAGTGAGTCTGTGCCAGGACTGGGGCCCGCCCTGGCTTGGAAGTGAGTGAGCATAAAAGTCTGGGACTCTTCCTGCTTTCCCTCCCGAATTCACCTAGATCCTGGATTCTTCATAGATTCCCTTTTTCTAAGACCTGATACAGGTTGCATCTCTAATTCTTTAAAGGTTATGGTTGTACATAAGGCTGTTGTGGGAAACAGAAGGGAGTGTGACTGTTAAAAGTCCTAGTGTTTGATGCTCTGTTGGACAAAGGGATTTCTGTGAGACAGGGTAAAAGGTGCTTTCCTCCAGACAGATTCCCATAGCAGGTGGTCTGCTGGCTAAGAAACCTGCAGGCTACATTCTGCATCTGCCTTCTCTTTGCTTCTTTGATTCACTGCTCTGTGCAGACCACAACTTACCTGTCATTTAACTGCACATAGAGACAAAGAGAATAAATGGCCCTATCACAGCAGCAGCTGTTATATGCAGTGCCAGTAGCCTCTAGGTTGCATACTTCTTGCTTGCCACCAGTGTTAGTAGGACTGGGTGTTGCCTAGGTGTTTGAATTAACAGGTTGGGGAGAATAGGAATGAGGCAGGTGGATGATATAGATGACGTTTCAGGAGAAAACATTAGCATCTCTTCCCAACATTTGTGAAGTTATAACTGAAACGAAGAGAATTACTGAGAATATTATGCTTGAAATGTTGTAGGAAAATGTAGTTTGTTTTTAATAGTTCAGTTGCAGTTGAAATCAGAAAACCTGCAAATGGTGCCTTGGAACTAGTTAGGAAGGGACATCTTTTTCTCTTACATGCTGGGTTGAACTACTTGCCAGTACTAGTAAACAAATGGTGGGCTTAACACTTCCTTGGAACCAACATCACAGACAACAATATGCACACAACAAATACCACACACACACACACACACACACACACACACACACACACCCCTACCTTACTGGAAAAAAGGATTTCAATTAAATTTTTCTTCTGGGGAAAAAAAAATAAAATCTCTTGTCTAAATCTCTGGGCCTGCAGGATGAGCGTTTTTGACTATTCTAACTTAGGTTCTGCTTTAAGACCCTCAGGCAGTTTGATTGCGTCTACTCAAGATAAACCCAACCAGCAAGATGTTGTGTTTTTTGAGAAAAATGGACTTCTTCATGGGCATTTTACACTTCCTTTCTTAAAAGATGAAGTTAAGGTAGGGGTCGGAGTTCTTTGTCATCCAATTAGAGTGCTTTCCTTAGTTGCAGAAGTTTGTGTCTCACAGAGGTTGGCAACAGACGCTACCACCGGGTGGAAAGGCTGGCTTCTGACTCTCAGAGCAGAGAATAGAAATGCTGCTCTTGCTGTTTGCTCTAGTGACTAACTTTCCTGATGTTCGATATTTAAACATGAAGCAGCTTATGTGCCATTGAAGTCCTGGGCGGAGACACAGGAAATCTTTAATTCTGTGTAAAATTATTTAGGATAATGTTTCTTGTGTAAAATTTTAAGTGTTTGTTTTATGGAACCATTTTTCTTATTTATATTGTACCTTAATTAATATTAAGTGTTAATATAATATATAAAATTAAGATAATGTATTTTATATAATAATATCTAATAGTCAGATTTCTTGATTTTTCTAAAAATTATTTTGCTTTGTGTTACATTTGTATATAAATCTTTAAGCACAATGCATGTTTTAAGTCCTTTTTAAAGTACCAATTTTGCAGATTGGTTTAACAACTAGAAATTAGTGACATAAGCTGGAGATCAGCTCCAGGGTTATTTGGTTTATGGGTGCAGGGAATTCAGCTATCCTCAAGAGTCTGAAGTAGACAGCCAACTGAAGGTCAGTGTGACTTTTGTCCCTACCAGGTAAATGACTTGCTGTGGAATGCAGATTCCTCAGTGCTTGCTGTATGGCTAGAAGACCTCCCAAAGGAAGACAGTGCCACTCTGAAAAGCTATGGTATGACAGTTTGTGGGGTTTCCCTTCTCCTTCCTCAGGCCTTCGGTGAAAACACTGTAGCTGAAGTAGGTGGATGCTGGTGGGGAAGGGGTAGGTTTGGATCTCTGAGGGTTTCAGTCATGAACTATGCAGAGTTCTCTAGGGAAGCAGAACCAGTAGGATATAGATACAGGAGGGGAGAAGAAGTTGTGGCTGGCACTGTGTTAAGGAGTTGGCTCATGTGCGTGTCAGGTGGCACATTTGAAATTTCTACGGCAGGCTGTAAGTTCAGGTGGGATTTTTGTGTGGTGGTATTGAGACTGTTCTTTCTCTCCTGGAACCCTGGCTCTGCTTTTAAGGCTTTCATGCATCATGGTAATCATTTCATTTAAAGGCTCTGAGAGCAGCATCTAGCAGAGCAGAGACACCCTGAAACCACAGTCATCAGTGCAGAAAATGAAAGTGTAGAAGTGAGTGGATTTCGGTTTCCCATGAGAAGGGCTCTTGTAGGTTTTATGATCTGTCGGTGTGTATCTTTGAGTATGCACTTAGGATTATGTCTGTTGTCTCTTCTTTCTTTGTTACCTCCAGGTAACTAGCCCAGGTCTTAGTCTTACTAGGCAAGCCTTCTGTCACTAAGCCAACCCCCAGCCCTGCTTAAGGTTTTAAGGAAGAAGTAAAGTAATGAGGAGGGGGGTAGCTCTAATACTAATGCAATATATAATGTTTCCTTAGGCCTGGCTGGTCTCAAACTCCCAGAGATCTGCCTGTCTCGGCCTCCAGAGTGCTGGGATTGGAGTTGTGTCCCACCATGTCTGGCTGATACATGCTGCGTTTTGTTTTGTTTTGATATTGTATTTTAATTACAGCATTTCTCCCTGTCTTTCTTACCCCCATTGATACAGACTGGTTTTTTGTTTGTTTGTTTGTTTGTTTTTTTGGTTCTAAGTGTTTTTCAAATTCATTAATCAGTAGAACTTTTAAATCTGGAAAATATTGAATAGTTTGTTCATTCATTCATTCACTTTAATAATTCTTAACCTGGCTAAACCTTTAATAAAAATAATGAAACACAGGCTTCATCTCAGAATCGGATTCATTGTTTTGGGATAATATATGTATATGTATGTGTATGTGTGTGTGTGTGTGTGTGTGTGTGTGTGTGTGTGTGTATATATATATATATATATATATATATATATGTATATATATAAAATAGCTATTTTAGGTTGTGTTCAGGATTTAATCAGGGCCTTATAAAAATTACCAAACCAAACAGGCCCAAACTTCCCGGTGGTTTTAATATGCAACCACTCAAATACCAGTGATTAATATATAGAATGCATTGACTGTAACAGACACAGGATAACAAAAGTATATATGAGTTCTCACAGTGCCAGCCAATGGCCACACAGATATAATGTAATATTGTGATTCAAGGGCTAGGTGTGATTTTCTGTGATCACAGTAAGTTAGGCATTAGTGGGGAAGTTAAATTATTTCATGGAGTTAAAAATCTTAATTTATATGTGTTTTCTATTGATAAAGTCCACTTGGGCATAGTTGGGATGGTTGAGGGTGTGTGTATTAATCTCCAGGCAGCTGAGTATTGTTTATTACGGGATAGCCTGGGACAAAACTGCTTGCAAAGAACCCACAATAAGACAGGTATCTTATGCCCAGCTTACCACAGAGTCCTTGGTGCAGTCATATGCACAGAAGGACATTGTTCACAGCAGACTACATGTTAGGCCCTGTCTGTGTGAGGAGCCTTTGTAATGCTTGCACTAGATGAGACCTATGGATGTTGGATGTCACATTTCTCAGGCTGTTCCTCCCATGTCGAGCATAGCTGTGCATTTAGTCTGGTTATCTTCTGCCCAACTTTGCATGCAGGAAACATGGTGAAATACTTCTTAGCTTTCATAAGCACAAATTTAAGGTAGAGGTGAAAATAAACGTGCTTCTGACATATTGGTATGTGACATTTTGTCTTCATAGGAAATTCACATCTTTTTGTTTTGTTTTGTTTGTGGTTTTTCGAGACGGTTTCTCTGTATAGCCCTGGCTGTCCTGGAACTCACTTTGTAGACCAGGCTGGCCTCGAACTCAGAAATCCGCCTGCCTCTGCCTCCCGAGTGCTGGGATTAAAGGCGTGCGCCACCACGCCCGGCTGAAATTCACATCTTTTGACATTGATTATTATACAATTAATATTTTAGGGAGACCAAAAAAGAAGAAAAATTCTTGAAAAAATATAAAAATTGCACCTGTTCCCCTTTTGCAAATGGTCTGCAGCTTGGTCTCCAGTCTCTGATGGCCTTTCCTTCCCTTCCCTCCACACACAGTCCAGCTCTGGACGGTGGGGAACTATCACTGGTATCTGAAGCAAAGCCTGCCCTTCAGCACCACTGGGAAGAACCAGATTGTGTCTCTGCTGTGGGACCCGGTGACACCGTGTCGACTCCATGTTCTCTGTCAGGGCTGGCGGTATCTATGCTGTGACTGGCACTGGACCACTGATCGGAGCTCTGGGAATAGTGCCAATGACTTGGCAAATGTGGCTGTTATTGATGGAAGTAAGTTGCTGTGAAGTGTGTCCATGAACATGCAGGTCTTGACCCAGTGCCTGCAGATAGGCTGGTTTAATCAGAACAGTGAATAAATCTTCATTTTGGTTGTTTGGTTTGTTTGATGTCTTTGATGATTGGAAGCGTCATTGTATAGAATATGTACTGTACTGAAAACCCCAGTTCCACCCCACCCCAACTCCCTATTGAACTTTATTTATAGTCTTACACATTGACTAATCTATCTGGCCTTCGAACTTGAAGACTGGCACTTTTCTCCTTTTGCAGGGAAAAGTGGAGCCATGATAGAGTAGTGGGGTCTGTTAGACTTGTGTTGACTGTACACTCCACAGTGTGGCTTTGTGTTTTGTTTAAGGACTATAAAGTACCTCATTTTTCAGGATGCTTAGTTAAATCCTAGACATTTACCTCTCTTGTGAGGACGATTGGTGTTTTTAATTAGGTGTAGGATCAGTGGTGGGGCGATAGATTGCAGAATGAAATAGCCAGAGATAGTTTGCTGATAGCCGATAGATGCTCTTGGCGCTCAGTGTTCTGTGCAGTGCTTTTAATACTGACTCCTGTAATCATGTTCTGTACAGAGAATTTAGTCACACCTTAATTATTAATTTATATATAGAAAAGTGCTTTTTAAATGTGTGTGTTGGAGGTCTTTTTTAGGTGGAGTTTTGGCATATATCCTGGTAGTCCTTTATAGATCAGCCTTCTTGAACTCATGGTAGCCCTCCTGCCTCAGCCTCCTAATTGCAGCCCTTACGTTTTGGCTATCCTAGTTTAAGTCTCTCTTCCTTACAAACCCAGGTTTAAAGCTGAAACTTTGACCTCTTTGTCTTTTTGCCCCAATCCCTGGCACCTGAACCTTCCAAGTGCACTGTAGGTGTAGGGGCCACATTAGCTACGTGCACACAGAGATCCTCATGCCTGTACTGTTTTTAAATTTATTAATGAGGAAATACCAGAAGTGATTTTGAAGAGCTATGCTTACTGCCTGCTTTTCACATTGAATACCTGCATTGGCTAATCCTCCTTTTCATTGTGTAGACAGGGTGTTGGTAACAGTCTTCCGGCAGACCGTGGTCCCACCTCCCATGTGTACCTACCGGCTGCTGATACCACATCCAGTGAATCAAGTCATATTCTCTGCTCACCTTGGAAATGACCTTGCTGTCCTCGACGCCAGTAACCAGATTTCTGTCTACAAGTGTGGTAAGTGGAAACAGTGATCCAGGAGCTCAGTCAGTCCCTGTTCCCAAACAGAAGCAAGTCACAATGTGGTGTCATCTCAGAGCCAGTGTTTGTCAATTCAAAAGTCCAATTTGATTTCGTCATAATATTTAATTGGCCTTCATTTTCTATACATTTCGCTCTGCCTTGATGATCCTGAAGAGTCCATTACTTAAGAAGGACATTCAGCTCTTGAGATAGCATGGCATCGTCCTGCTTTCTCCTTACTTTGCACACAATTGCACACAATCTTAGGACTCTCCTAGGAGTGTTCTGAGCCTTTTCCTGCTGTATAGAGGCATGTACATGTGGCCACAAATATTCCTGTGTCCTGGAAAATAGGACATTTAGTGTTTTTTGTGAGACTCTGTGGTTGTATCCTGACAGTTGTAACTTTGTTTCAAATACCTGTTGGCATTTCAGTGAGGACAAGCCTCCATAGCTGCTAAGAGAATAACAGAGTTAATTAATTCACAGTAGAGTTCCTACTTTCACACCAGGCCTTCTTAAGCAAACAGCCTGCTTTTCATAGGAATTCTCTGGACAGATCACCAGCTCCTCTGATTTCGGTTCCACATGGTACAGTGCTATTTTAGTCTTTTTCCATGTGTGAAACCAGCTTTCAAATCAGTAATGCTCGCATGTTCATTGTTGAGTCACATGGTATGTCGTCTGGCAAGTGTTGTGCAGCAAGGTTGGTATAGCATAACATAGGAAGACTGTGAGTAGGATGGTAGACTGTTGGGGGCGGGTGTCCCAAGGAAGGCTTCTCTGTGTTTGACCACATTCCTGCTGAGAATCTGAGAGGGAGACCACACGTGTGGCTAGGAGTATTCCAAGCATTCAGAAGCAGCTATAGTGATGTCTTTTGTTGCATTTTGAAACAGCTAGACAGCCAATGACTGTAGGAAGACAAAGGAGGAGAGAGGGGTGGGTGGGGCATAGGGATGACAGAGAATAGCTCTTTCAGGGTCTTGAAGGTCCTTGTTCTGAATGAGGTAGTTGTCATTAAAGAGTTGGAACAGGGTGCAATGTTCTGGCTATTTTAGAGGATTATAGTACCTGCTGTGTCAGGAAACTAGATCTACAGTGAAAAAGAGTGGTGCCCCACCCCGCAAGACAGGGTTTCTCATGTAGCCTAGGCTGTTCTGGAATTCCTTTTTTTAAAATTATTTTGAATTGGTATGTTCGTATGTATGTATGTTTGTATGTATGTATGTGAGTACACTGTAGCTGTCTTCAGACACACCAGAAGAGGACATTGGATCCCATTACAGATGGTTGTAAGCCATCAATCATATGATTCCTGGGGATTGAACTAAGGACCGCTGAGCCATCTCTCCAGGCCTATGGAATTCACTCTGTAGATGAGGCTGGCCTCAAACTCACAGCGATGTGACTACTTCTCTCAAGCTCTGATATCAAAGTTGTGTACCACCACTGCCCAGCAAAACTATCTTAGGAATACTAAGAACTGTGGAGATGTGAAGCTGCAGAAAGATGGCTGGGGATATTGGAGACTATCTGTAGTGTGGGGAAGACAGTCCCTCCCTCTGGCCCTGCTGAAGGGTTGTTTTTATTAGTGAAAACTGGGTTGACATGGTATTAATAGGGAGCAGGTTTTGATTGAGCCTGAAAAGTATGTATGTGGAGATTCAGGAATGAGGTTGAAATGTCATTATAGTTTAGATTACTTCATTTGTCTTCAAAAATCCACTTGTTGCAAGACCCTACATTCTTGGCATTAGGGGAACTAGTTTGCAATGATATATTTCCATTTTTTGTTTTCTAGGTGATAAGGCAAACATGGATTCCACAGTGAAACTAGGAGCCGTGGGTGGAAATGGATTTAAAGTCCCTCTTACAACACCTCATTTGGAAAAGAGATACTCGTAAGTGCCTAAATAGTTTGAGTCTCTGGGAATGGAGCTAGGTATCATTTGTCCTGGATTCATCCAGCCTTTACTGTGGGGACTGTGAAGTAGGAACACCAGCGGAGCTTGGCAGGGAGGCTTCGTTTACTGTGTACCCTGTATTCCAGTGGCAAGGAAGGTAGGGTCACGTCCCATCCTAGGCTCTTATGCCCACAGCAACCTTGTTATCTAGGGAGACTCCCATGGGAAGATGGATATAAAGACAGTAAGGCACAGGACTTTGTGGCCCTTACATACATGGCATGTCCATGTTGATAGTATGTGGCCCTTACATACATGGCATGTCCATGTTGATAGTATGTGGATGACCCAAGTCAGTTTATCTTGGTCTCATTCCAGATCAAAGAATTCCTGAGTGTTAGAATTTTAGACTCAGCATTGAAATCAGAGTGTACTCTGTCTTGGAAACAGCAGTGCAAATGGCTGAGTGTGATTAATGCCATTGGAGGCATTTGCAGATCCTAAGTATTGGCTTCAGAACACCACCAAATAAGAGGGCAGAATTAGAAGATATGTAACAGTTTGCCCAGGATCCTGGACCTGCTACCTGCAGAACCCAGAATTTGATGCTATTAAGTTTGGTCTGCTCCTGTTCTTAATCACTACGGACACTTGTTACAATATTAATAGGAACAAGTACAAGTAACAATGTAGAAATGGTTTCTTAGATATGTGTCATATATTTAATAAATACATACTTTTCAAACAAGCATATGCTTTGGTGCCGCATATAGAATGCTAATTAAGGTTGTTTGTTCATTTGTTTTTGTTTGGTTTTGTTGGTTTTGTTTTGTTTTTTCAAGACAGGGTTTTTCCTCTGTAGTCCTGGCTGTCCTGGTACTCGCTTTGTAGACTAAGCTGGCCTCAAACTCACAGAAATTCGCCTGTTTCTGCCTCCTGAGCACTAGGATTAAAGGTGTGCATACTGTGTCACATGATAAGTTTTAAAAGTGTTTCTATTCCTTCATTTTATGCTATATCAGGCAGTTTTCAAACTACTGCAGTAACTTCTTGAGACCTGTGAACTTAAGAAGGAAAAGTCTATTTTGCCTCCAGTTTTTGAGGTTTTAATAACCTGTTGGCCCCATTGCTTTGGCACGGGGCTTCAGGATTATAGTACATGATAGAGTCCCACTCACCACATGCTTGCTGTGGGTAAAGAACTTACTAGGCTCCTCGCCTCTTTGAGTGAGGTTATTCTAGTGACCTAAACCTCGACTTCCTATCACTCCACTCATTACAGTAGTCCAGAGGTTAGAGACCAAGCCCTGACCTGTGGGCCTTGGGAGGAGTTCTCCAGATCCAAATTTACCAGTTTGACATCACTAGACAGAGATTCAGTTCAGATTAAGAGTAAGGCAGTTTAGAACAGGGTGCCTTCTTCAATTCATGACCCCTTTTCTACTAAGTAGCTTCTAGGTGACTGTGGGTATATAAGTAGATAAAATAGTGTTCAAATTAAAGATTAACTGATAACTATAAACTTATTTTAAAGCAATTTCTTGGAGCTGGTGAGGTAGCTTAGCTAGCAAAGTGTTGGCTTGCAGGCATGAGGACCTGAGTTTGGTCCAGGCTTGGAGGCATGTATGTGCATTTAATCCTAGTGCTGGGGAGGTGAGAAGGTGAGAGGGTCTGTTCTGATTGGGAGCTGGACGCCAGTGAGAGACCTGACTCATAGGAGGTGAATGGTATTGTTGAGGATGACACATAAAAATAGCAGCCCCGCCAGGCGTGGTGGCACACGCCTTTAATCCCAGCATTTGGGAGGCAGAGGCAGGCGGATTTCTGAGTTCAAGGCCACCCTGGTCCACAAAGTGAGTTCCAGGACAGCCAGGGCTACACAGAGAAACCCTGTCTTGAAAAACCAAACCAACCAACCAAACAAACAAATAGTAGCCCAAGTTCTTTGGTATACATAGAATCTTACCACTTCTTTTCTCCCTCCCTCCCTTCCTTTTTTCTATCTTACCCCTTCGTTCATTCATTCATTCATTTATTTTTGTGGTTCTCACATGCAGTATTGTGACCCCATGGGATCCTAACCCACAGTTTACACAGATTTTAAAAAATGAAGAGGAGGAAAACCTAGTCATTCAGAACAGGTGTCCTAAGTACACAGGTCTTCTTCATCTTGATCCTTGGGAAAGAACTGGTTGGCATTGGGAGGGAGAGAGCTGCTGAGAACCAGAGCCGGGATGCCTGTGTGCTGCGGACTCTGGCCAAGCTGTGTGCAGTGGGGACGGTGTTGAGGGAGAGTTGGCTGAGCAGGCAGATCCTGCTCTGGACCAGCTCTTTGAGTGGCTACTGATGATTTGCCATTGGACCCCAAGGATAGGATTTTCCTTCATTCAATGACAAAATGATGCCCAGATCAGGTACGTGTTAGAAGCAAGGAGGCTGTCCCTCCCTTAGTAGTTGTTTTCATGAGAGGTACCTAGTGAAGGGCCCCTCTCCTGAGGCTGACCTCTGCTGGCATCTGGTTTGAGTGTTGGTTATTGGTGTCTTGGGAGGGCGCTGTGGTTCATTCTCTTAGGCACAAGAGTGGAAAGTTTTCTTACGTTGTTAATTTCAGAAAGATACTCTTCAAATCTAAAGATCTTAGGGTATGAGAAGGTTGACTTAAAACAATCTGTTGTTCTCCAGTCAGACAAACATTGTTTGGGAGGGTTCTGGTATTTGGTATTAGCATGTTTTTTTCTTTATTCTTGAGACTTTCATGCATGCATCCAATGACATATAATCATCTATCCCCCATTTCCCTTCTCCGACTCCTGCCTTGCCTTTCTCACCCCGAACTTAATCCTCCTATCTCTTTTTTTGTAAATAACTTCCTAAGTCCAGTTAGTGCTGTACATAGATGTGTGAGTATGGAGCCATTCACTGGAACGTGGGGTTCCTTCCTATTGGAACATCCTCAAAAGAGAGTAACTCCCTGCTGCAGTCACTATCAACTGCCAGTGGCTCCACAGTAAGACTGGGCTGTGGATGTCTATACAGGGCCCCACTGCTGCTGCGGACCTGTGTTAGCCATGTCTTATGCAGAGGACAGCATTCTACAGCACTCTTGCCACCCATCAGCTTTGTTCTTTCTGTTTCCTTGTCCACTGTCCTTAAATATTAGGGAATTATGGGTGGTGTTTTCTTATATAGTTATTTTCAGAAAGATACTCTTCAAATCTAAAGATCTTAGGGCATGAGAAGGTTGACTTAAAACAATCTGTTGTTCTCCAGTCAGACAAATTGTTTTGGAGGGTTCTGGTATTTGGTATTTGCATTTTATTTTTCTTTATTCTTGAGACTTTCATGCATGCACTGTCCACTGTCCTTAAATATTAGGGAATTATGGGTGGTGGTTGATACAGATGTTCAGGGCTGGAGCTCAGGTTTGGTTTCTACAAATAATAAGGACTTGTCTATATTCTTCCTTTAAGGAAAGGTCTTAGAAGTTTCATGATTTAAAGCTTTATTCTCTTTAATATGTTCTTTAATATTTGAAACAGGATTCAGTTGGGGAACAATGAAGAAGATGAAGAAGTAAACGCACTGCAGTTGAGCTTTCTCACCTGGGTTGAAGACGACACTTTCCTGGCTATAAGCTACAGTCACTCCAGCTCACAGTCCATTATTCACCATTTGACTGTGGCCCATTCTGAGGTGGATGAGGAGCAAGGCCAGCTGGATGTCAGGTATCATGGTCCATCCCTGTATTCAGTTTGTTGAATTGGAAATGCAGTTACACATTGTGCAGGATTAGGGAAAAGGAGCAGCTTGTTAGACAAAGCAAGAGGCCTAGATGTAGTTTTGAGCCATGTTTAAACAATAAATCAAACTGTTCAACAAGTAGTGAAAAGGAGTGTAAACACTGCCAGGTAGGCAAAACAGTGTAAGTTGTGATAAACATTATAATTAGTTTTAATAGGTAATCACTGTGGTCAAGTCTCATGGCCAATATATTAAAGAAAGTTTATCTACAGAATACATCTATTTTTAAGTAGTGACATTAAACATGTTGCTTGTCTTCTCCGTGTGTGGCTTCATTTGCCACTAGAAAGCCTGTTTCTTTTCTGGTTCCTCATTCCCTAGGCCTGAGCATGTTTGAATCATGACCTTGTCTGGGTCACATAACAGTATCAGACTACTGAAGAGACTTCTTTGTCATGCAAGCCCTGAGGTGTAGTAGAGAAAGTTTCTGGCAAGCTTCTAGAGTGTTACAGGCTTCCAGTGGAAGACTGACTGTTTAGTCTTATGCCCACATCCATTTGTAAAGTTTATGTTTGTTTATGGTGTGTAGTGTGTGTGTGCATCATGTATATGTGGTGCTCATGAAGGCCAGAGGAGGGCTTTAGATTTCCTGGAACTGGAGTTAGAGATGGTTTTGATCAACCATTTGGGTGCTGGGAACCGAACCTAGGTAGGTCCTCTGGAATACCATCTAGTGCTCTAAACCTCTGCATTATCTCTCCAACACCCCTCAATCTTCTTACTTATATAGATTTGAGACAAAGTTTCACTAAATAGCCCAGGCTGGCATTTAATTCACTTTGTAGCCCAGGCTCCTCTGGAACTTGGAACCTTCTTGCTTCTGGTTTCTAAGTAGCTGAGCAATTCTAGGCCCACCAGGCATAGCTGATGCAGTTATATGTGAAGGCAAGCAGTAAACTATAGTACATTATAAGGAAGAGCCCTCTGTGTAGGAGTGCTGTTCCCACAGCTAGGCTAGCTTACCGGCTCTGGAAGATTATGATAGTAACGGTAACCTTCTCCATCTCTGTCGCTATCTGTGTGTGCAAATATATGTATTCCATTGACATAGGCAGTGTGTCTCCAAAGGATAGTGATAGCTTTCACTATAGCAAAAGCAGAGCAATTTCTCTTTTTTTTTTTTAAAAAAAGATTATCTCTTATACTTACCTCTCTGCTATTTTTATTTTGTTTTTTTTTTTTTTTGCTTTAGTTCGTCTGTGACAGTGGATGGAGTCGTCATTGGTTTATGTTGCTGTTCTAAGACCAAGTCATCAGCAGTACAGCTGGCTGATGGCCAGGTGCTCAAGTACCTTTGGGGTGAGGATCAGAGTTTTAGGAAAAGAGACTTATAAATAAATAATTCTTGAGACTGTATACTTGTGAATATCTTGTCAACACAACCTGATTATTGGGGATTTTTTATTTTCAACTATTTTTAGTTCTCTTCCTCTTTTCCCTCCTCCTCCCCCCTCCTTTTATTTACTTATTTATTGAAGTCCACTGACTGCATATGAGAGAAAATGTGCAATGCTTGTCTTCACAAAGCTGAGTGACTTCACTTGATTGTTGGTTGTTTTTGCTTGCTTGTCACACCAGCGTTGCAGCCCAGGGCTCCATGCACGCTCGGCAAGCACTGTATAATTGAGTTGCACCTCCACCCAGTGGCTAAGCCTTCTAATTACCTATGATGCTATGCCACAGAGTAGGTTGGCAGGTGTAATCAGCTCCTGATTGGAGCATCCTAGTGAGTGTAGAGTAATCCAAATCTCAGTCAAGGTGTTTGGTGCATTCTGGTGTTGGTTTTTCTTTTGGTGGGTTTGGTGGGGATGTTGTTCATTTTGTTTTCTTTTTAGTGCTTAACAGGAAAGCGCTTATGTGCTATTTTTGTAAACTAAATTTGTTAATCTTACAACAGAGTCACCTTCTCTGGCTGTGGAACCCTGGAAGAACTCTGAAGGAATTCCTGTTCGATTTGTTCATCCATGCACACAGATGGAAGTAGCCACGATTGGAGGAGAGGTGAATAGACACAGGGCAGGGAAACTCATCGTGGAGAACAGTTAGTGAGTGAGGGCACTGGGTAGAAAAGTGTGGGTCTTGGAACTGGACCTGGGTCTCCACTACAGGAAGTTATCTTCTTTTCTTGCCCTCAGGCTTCTTTATTGAGAAAAGGGAAAAATCAGTCTTGAGAGCTCAGGAGAGAATTAAGGGAGATAATACATGTAATTGGCAAATCTCACCTCGAGTTTATAGAATACTCAAAACCTTATGAAATACCTCATGATGAAAACACCCAGTCTGAAGAGTAATATTTGACAGGTTGTCATCACAAATATTAGAGTTTATACTTGAGCTGAGTTATAGGATACAGCAGTCAGAAAACAAAGCAAGTTTTAGTTTCTTTTCAGTTGCTATGGTAAGACTCCATGACCAAAGAAACTTACAAAAGAAAATAGTTAATTCAGAAGCTCACAAGTGCAGAGGGTGATAGAATCCATGACTATGATGGTGGGGGTATGGCAGTAGGCTGTCAGGCATGGTGCTGGACAGTAGCAGAGAGCTTATATCCTGGGACAACCACCAAACTGGGAATAGCCTTGGCTTGGAAACTGCAAACCTGCCCCCACTGACACACCTTTTCAAACAAGGCCACACCTCCTAGTCCTCTGAAACAGTTCCACCAACTGAGGAGACCCTCGAGACCCGCCACACCTTTTACTATAGATAGTTGAGTGACGGCAAGGAGCAGTGTGTGGTGGTAGCAAACAGTGCAGTGTTTGGGGCTAACTAGAGCCTGATAGTTATGATAGCGGCTGTTCCAGAAAGCCTCTCGGAGGGAGTGGTGTGTGTGCTGAACATGAAGAGGAAGCTGCTCCTAGAAAGGGAGAGTGGCCCTAGGAGAAGGTACTAGAAACTCCTGAGTTTAGAAAGATGGGCAGAGTAGGCTTGGGGCAGCACACAGAAGATGCTGCAGGCCACAGCCATCTGTTGTACATCGTGGCTCAGGGTCCCCGCCTTGAGCCCTGAACTGTGGTTTTTGCTGTTCTTCCCACTTGAGGTGGCGCAGAATAGAGGGGATGACTGTCCCAACCAGGAGTATATTTATACTGTTTAGCAAGACTCTTCACTTGGCGTAGGTGAACAGAGATGTTGGGAGTGACAAGAAATAAGCACTGCTTTGTAGTGAGAGTTTTGGTTTCTTTAAAAACTCAGTTCTATTATGTGAGTCTGATTTTGATTTAATCCCAGGTGTGGGATATGGGGCTGGTTGAGTTTGTCCCCAGCAGCCAGCTATGATTGTCTCATGCTCTTGGGGGAGTGTGTTTTTTCCAGCTGCAAATTGTTTAATTCTGGGAACTCTGGAAAGGGTATAAATGGGGAAGCGTCCAGTGGGGCTGTGGATGCTGTTGCTCTCTCTGTTGTTGCTGCTGATCGTTCTGCTGTGTGTTTGCTGGATTGTTATTGCTTGGTTGCTGGATATTGAGACAACAAAGATTGGACTTGCCCCTAGGCACCTGATGCCCTAATCAGCAAGTTTATACCCATTTTCCCTCTCTTTCTCTCCAATCTGGTGTTGGGTTGGAAGGGATTAGGGTGGAATAAGGGTTGGTACAGTGGTAGATAAATAGAACCCAAAAAAGCATGTCATCACTACCTTTAATCTTTTTAATCTGGTAATTAAGTGGGAACTCCCTTCCTGCCTCCCAAAAGAGGTAAATCTATTGATTTTTTTTTTTTTTTTAAATCATCAGAGAGATGTGTTCATCATGTTCAATATGTGATTCCTGCTGCCTAGAGAAGTAGGCGGGAGCTGAATGGGTATAGAATGGGAAGATCAGCAGACTTTTAGGGTGAAGTCAAAGAAGCGAATGAAATAGACAAGATAAGATAGAGTGGCTTGCTTGTTTGAATGGTGGTGCATTCACTGTGTGAGGCTTATTACAGAGGCTTAGGGAATCAACACTACAACTGTACAGTAAAGACCATAGATAGGTTTAAGACCTTGTGAATTGAGTTGCTTATAATTTCATGTTCATTTCTTTGCAGGAATGTGTCATTGGTCTGACTGACAGGTGTCGCTTTTTTATCAATGACACTGAGGTATGTAGGCTTGGTTTGGGTTTATCTTTCTCACAGTAATGCTTCCGAGTATGATAGCTGACTTCCCGTGGGCCTCTTGCCTGTTGCAGGTCGCATCAAATATCACGTCATTTGCTGTGTGTGATGACTTTCTACTGGTGACAACCCATTCCCACACCTGCCAGGGTTTCTCCCTAAGCGGTGCCTCACTTAAAAGTAAGCTCTCCTATACAAAATGGAGGTATCTCCGGTGTCTTGAATTCTTGATGATTTTAAATTCTTCACCTACTTTGGCTGTTTACCACAGAGTCCTAGGCTCATTTATTAGGATCTTTCTTTGATCCAGTATTTTTTTGAGATTTGTTCTTTTCACAGTGTATGGGTGTATGTGCAGAGGTGTGCCAGCACCTTAGGTGGGTATGTGCCTGTGGGTGCAGGCATCCTTGGGAGCTGGAATTAGAGGCAGCTGAGAGCTGCCCAATATAAGTATTAGGAACTGAGCTTGCATCCTCTGGAAGAGCAGTACACACCATTAACCCTTGAACCACCACCTCTTTAGCCCTCTCAGTATTGACTTTTTTCTAAATCATTCTGTTTCAGTTACCAGACACTCCACAAAGAAAATTCTAACATAAGTAACACATTCTAAAAAATTCTTCATGAAATTTTATTATACAGCTCATGTGCTCGAACTTCCTTGAAATGGATTTTCTCATTGCTCAACTGCCATTGTACTTCTGGATGCCATCTTGTTGCTTGTAGTCCATTAGCACTGATATATATAACATATCTCCACCCACTCAGTGAACTGTATTCTAAAAGGCCAGTTTATTTTCTTTGCTGCTGACTTGGGAACAGGAACTCTTTCTGCCATTAGTATGACTAATGTTAAGGTAATGCTAAGAAATAGAAAAGGTTTTCCAAGGCTAGAGAGGTGGCTCAGCGGTTAAGAGCACTGACTGCTCTTCCAGAGGTCCTGAGTTCAATTCCCAGCAACCACATGGTGGCTCACAACCATCTGTAATGGGCATCCGATGTCCTCTTCTGGTGTGTCTGGAGGCAGTAATAGTGTGCTCACATACATAAAACAATAAATCTTTAAAAAAAAAAAAAGGGATAGAAAGGTTCTCCAATCCCTGTATTCCCTAATTGCTTAAGAAGCTGTGTGTGTGAATGTGTGTGAGTACTCTGTAAAGAGAGGGTCCTTTCCAGGAGTGAGATTACTAGAGGCTGAATGGGAGAGCAAAGGAACTTTATGTGAACTGAGTTTCAGATACTAGGCAGCTACTACTGCAGTTGATGGAGCATGGTTTCCTGTGGTCGTTCTCTAGCCTTGGCCTTATTTTTAGTGCTACAGGCAGCTCTGAGTGGCAGTCATGAGGCCAGTGGAGAAATTCTGCGGAAAGTGGAAAGGGGTTCCCGGATCGTCACAGTTGTTCCCCAGGACACAAAGCTTATACTACAGGTAAGCCGACTCTTCAGACTTTCAGCTCACCACCAGACAGACTACTTATAGGCTGCATTTTAGGCTCTTCTGTACTTTTCAGCCATTTAGTATAGTCCTCCTTTCTTGGCTATCTGTTGGTTTTATGCAAAGGAGCATTGATTGACACAGACTCTGACCAATAAGATTTAAAGGGAAACTTACTTAAAAGTTAAGATAAATATCGAACGCAAGTGGATTCTGCTAATTGTTCATTTTATACCATTGTGGTGGTTCAAGAAAAGTTAAGTGGAGCTGTGCCTCCTGCTGCTTAAATGATTTCCAGTTGATCAAAGATGCTTGGTTTTATTTTGAGATGCCGAGGGGAAACTTGGAGGTTGTTCATCATCGGGCCTTGGTCTTGGCACAGATTCGGAAGTGGCTGGACAAGTAAGTACTTATTCTCTGTGTGACTATAACTGTGTATGTGTAAGGACATATAACTATACATTTTAGCAGGAAAATAATGCTTCACCTGTTATTTTTTTTCTTCCTGTAATTTCAGAGTGAAAGTCAGAACTTGTTTGTTATTTGGAGTGTAATTGGATGATAGCCATTCTGTGTTGTAATGAAAATATTTCATTACAGGGAACGTAGATTTTAATGGAATGTGTTTTTTATCCATTTTTCCTGTCCTCACAGACTTATGTTTAAAGAAGCATTTGAATGCATGAGGAAACTGAGAATTAACCTCAATCTGATTCATGACCATAACCCCAAGGTACACTTTGCGTCTGACCAGTCCTCGAGCTCCTTTCTTTTTTTTTTTTTTTTTGGTTTTTAGAGACAGGGTTTCTCTGTATAGCCCTGGCTGTCCTGGAACTCACTCTGTAGACCAGGCTGGCCTCGAACTCAGAAATCCGCCTGCCTCTGCCTCCCAAGTGCTGGGATTAAAGGCGTGCGCCACCACCGCCCAGCAATTCGAGCTCCTTTCTTGCGTGAATGTCATCTAAGTTAAAATGCTTGTATACTTTCTTTGATAGGTGTTTCTCGAAAATGTGGAAACCTTCATAAAACAGATCGATTCTGTAAATCATATAAACTTGTTTTTCACAGAACTTAGGTAAGTATTTTGATAACTCATGATTATCACGTTTTAATTATTGTCTCTTACTGATAAAGAAATAGCTAAAGAACAAACATCTTTTTGAATAAAATCATTGTATCACTGAGGGCACACGAGGGTTTTTCCTCTAGTTCTTTAACAACATCAGATTTTTGTTTTTGTTTTTGCTTTATTTTATTTTTTTTCTTTTTCATGACAAGGTTTCTCTGTGTAGCCCTGGCTGTTCTATAGGCTGGCCTTGAACTCAGACATCGCCCTGCATCTGCCTCACAAGTATTGGGATTAAAGGTTTTTGCCAGTATGCCCAGCTATAGCATCAATCTTAAAACTGAGTTTTAAAGTTCTGATCCTGAATTGTTAATTTGACTTGCTTTCAGATTTCCCCATAAAGCTGTTCTTCTCATGAGACTGGAATCAAATATGGTCCTTTCTCTGGTGATTTTTCTTCAACTTTTTAAAGATAGGAAAACACTGACTGTTCGAAACTTGTACTGACCCCCAGGTTCTGTAGTTCCTGTTGTCCTGTGTGTGCTTTTATTGCTAACCATGACCCATCCTCTTCCTGTTTTAGACAGATGTTAAAGTTGGAGACAGCAGTTCTTTAGCTCTAGAAGTCCCCTTGTATAGATAGCATTAGCTAAAGCACTCTCTTAGTATGGGGTAGTTAACTGCTACAGAATGTGTAGTACTCTGTCCAGTGAGTTTCGGCCCCTGTTTACACATTATGTAATCCAAACCCTATCATGTCACACAGTGAGAGTTCTCTCACATCCATTCTCTGTTAGTGCTTACATCACCACATAACTCAACCAGGATGGATTTATTGTGGTGTGATTGCGGCTGCTTTGACTTGCTGTGTACACTGCTGTGCAAATACACCACCCTTTCTTCATTCTCTGATTACTTGGACACCTTGGTTGTACCCTGCTTTAGGCTAATCTGAGCAGAATTATGAACATGATTCAGTCATTCTTTGGTGGATATGTTTGATTCCTCACTATTTGAATAACTTAATTTTCCAGGTCCCTTTTTATTTATTGTTTCACAAACATGCCCAGTATGTATTAGTATTTGGAGCCCTACACTGTTTGGTAAAGTGATCTGTTCATATACTGTGGTTCTTAGGGAAGAAGATGTCACAAAGACCATGTACCCTCCCCCGATTACCAAGAGTGTCCAAGTGTCCACACATCCTGATGGGAAGAAACTTGACCTCATCTGTGACGCGATGAGAGCAGCCATGGAGAACATCAATCCTCGAAAGTGGGTGCTGTGTGTTGTTGGCGTACACATCCCAGGATGTGGAGATGTCTGTCCTGTGTATTAGTCTTGTCATTCCGGTTTTCACTTACTACCTCAGGTTCTGCCTGTCAATACTCACATCTCATGTGAAGAAAACCACTCCGGAACTGGAAATTGTGCTGCAGAAGGTACAGGAACTTCAAGGTAGAGACCTGCACGAGACACTTGCCTGACTCAGCCTGACTCAGCCTTCATTGTTGGCAGATGGCCATTACTGTGTCATTGCCACTTCATGGAATGAACTTGCCCTCTTTGCTCACCATATTCAAATGTGAAGATTTTAAGTGCTAAGCATTTATGAATGAATCAAAAGCCTATGTTCATCTTGTATCCCAGTCTATCAGAGTCTGTGGAGTTTCCTCCAAGTGATTCTGTTTTGATGTTCTTTTCTTTTCTTCTTTTTTCTTCTCCTCTCCCCACACCCCTTTGGTTTTGTTTTGGCAAAGTCTCCTGTAGCCCACTGTGGCCTCAGACTCACTATGTAGCTACAGATGACCTTGAAGTTCTGGTCCTCCGCTTGAGTGCTGGAATTATCGGGAGCACACCCCCACAGCTGGTTTTATATGGCAGTGGGAATCAGTCCCACAGCTTCATGTGTACTAGACAAACACTCGACTGACTGAGCTCCGCCTCCTGTTCTTTCTTAAACTCCAACAGGAAATCTTCCCTTTGATCCTGAGAGTGTGAGTGTAGAGGAGGCTTTGAAATACCTGCTGCTCCTGGTGGATGTTAATGAATTATTTAATCATTCTCTTGGGACCTATGACTTTAATTTAGTCCTCATGGTAGCTGAGAAGTCACAAAAGGTATGTAGAGTTGAGACTTTTGCAACATTTTGAAATTTCTCAGTGGTGCTTTATCTAGTGTTACAAGTGGATGCAGATCTGAGTCTCCAGGACTGGAATTGCTAATCCCCATGGTCTGTATTGTTCTGTGTGTATCCACTTGTCTTTGAGACAAGTGCTGACCTGGAACTCGCTAACTAGGTTGGCTAGCTGGCCAGCAGGCCTCAGGGGTCTGACCATGGGCTATTTCCCAATGCCAGAATATCAGGCCCATGCCACCATGCCTGACTTTATATGTGGGTTCTGAGGATCTAACTAAAGGTTCTTGTGCTTACAGTAAGCTATATCCCTGGCCCAGAAAGCTGCTCTTTAGGAAGAAGACTCAGCTTGCTAGGCATGGTACAGAGCAGGAGGTGGTAGGGCCTATAGGCTTGGATCCAACTCAGTACATTTTTACCTTCGTTTTGATGTGTGCTCTACATTCTGGCATATAAACCGCGTCATCAAGGACACTGAGAGCTAGGTTTGGCTCTCTTAGGGGAGACTTAGGTTCACTGTTGACTGTCGCTTTGACTATAGGTTGTTGTTTTTCTTGTCAGCATGTGTGTAAGGAGCTGAGGCTGTTGTGAGATGTAGAGGTTAGTCATTATTCCAAGTTTAATTAAACTAATACCCAAATATGAGCTCTTTTTTTACCAAAACTTTGATTTGATGTATTATATGATATATAATTGATGTATAAATATAATACACATTTAAAATTATGCTGCTCTATGCTTATTGCCTTGATTATAATTTATATTCTTTAAATATTACAAGTAATAACTTTTTTCCTAGGATCCTAAAGAATATCTTCCATTTCTGAATACACTTAAGAAAATGGAAACTAATTACCAGCGGTTCACCATAGACAAGTACTTGAAACGATATGAAAAGGCCCTTGGACACCTCAGCAAGTGTGGTAAGGGTTTTTTGTTGTTGTTGTTATTTAATTTGGATTGTTTATTTTTTGTTGTTGTTTTTCAAGACAGTGTGTTGTGCATGTTTGGCATTGGCTGTCCTCAGAGATGGCCTGCCTCTGCCTCTTGCACCTGCCTCTGCCTCCTGAGTGCTGGGATTAAAGGTTGTGCCACCGCCTGGCTTGTGGTAAATTTTTATTACTACTTTTAGTGTTCATTACTGCTTCAAGTCTTCTTTGAAACTAGACTATAAGATAAGATACAAAAAGTTCTACATTAATGTCGCTTAGGAAACATAGATGTAAGTAAAAGTCATTATACTTCCAAAATGTGATTTTTTTTTTTCAGGACCTGAGTATTTCACAGAATGCTTAAATTTGATAAAAGATAAAAACTTGTATAAAGAAGCTCTGAAGTTATATCGGCCAGACTCACCACAGTACCAGGTATGTGGTGGGTTAAATGAGGCCCCCGATTTTGCTTTGGACATTAGTCAGGAAGTGAGGACATCTTGAGTCCAAACACTGTCCTTTGGCTTCTAGGGTTGTCCTATGACCCATCAGCCTCATCTTAAACTTGTTAGGAGAAAATTAGCCAGGGCAGCAGTGCTTCAAGAGTTCCAGAGGTTGGTCGGTTTATGTCAATAGCTTTAGGTTTTCTTATGTACCATGTACTGTGCTGCAAAGTCAGTGGATTATCTCCTCCTCCCTGTGGCCTGACCCAGGTTACAGATGAGGCCACAGCTTGCATAAAGGTCCAGAGCTGCCCAGTGGCTTGCCTAGGGCACTGAGTCCAGGCTCTGTGACCACCGTGGCCATCCACTCATCACTCTTCTGCATGCCACCCTCATTACCATTTTGGTTTGTCTGCAAATCGCACACACATTCTTACAGTTTGCTTCCTAGTGCTACGATAAAACACGGGGCAAAAGCAGCCTGAGGAGGAAGGGGAGAAACTTGGAAGCAGGAAGTGAAGCAGGGACAGTGGAGGAATGCTGCTGACTGGCTTGCTCTGTGGCTCACCTTCAGCTCCTGCCTTACATAGCCTGTGCTGACATACCCAGTGGTTCCTTCTACAGATAGCTCTTAGCAATCAAGGAAATGCCACCCTGACAGCCTCAGGATACTCTAATGAAGGCAGTTCCTCAATTAAGATTTTCTCTTTCAGGTGCTTTGACAACCAAGGGTGGCTAACAAACATGTCTCTCTGTGTTCTAGTCTCTGCCAGTTGCTTATTACTGTTATTATTATATCATTATTCTTATTTATGTATATGTGCCTGCTTTCCTGTTTTTGCACTGGGTTCATTCAGGTGCCCACAGAGGCCAGAAAGGGGTGTTGGCTCCCCTGACACCTGCCTGATAAGGTGTTAGGAACTGAACATGGTTCTCTGAAAAAGCCTCAAGTGCTCTCATCCTCTGAGGCATCTCTCCAACCCCCCAGCCAGCTTCTTCAGTACCACTCTCTCGCTTTCTCCATATGCCCAGTTAACTGTAGAGTGTTTCCCAGATGGGTTGAATAATGACCTGCCAGCTCTTTATTGTATTCTTTCTTGAGTCCACCTGTCCATGGACATTACCAGTCTCCCATGAAAGCCATTCTTAGATGAGGGGCTAGATAAAGTGCTAATTTGCTACTTTGTCTCTGCCAGGCTCTGGCTTCCGGATGGGCAGGGACTGGGTTGTACTCCTGTATCTCTGCTTCACCCCAAGCTGCCTCAGAGCCTGGTTTTCTCTCCTTCCCTCAGCCTCAGTAACATTAACCTCATCATTACTCCTAAATCTACTGTGTACACTCTTGTCACAAAACCCTTGTGCCTGCTCTCTCCTGACTGTTCACATAGTTCATTCCCTTATAGCCTTCAGAGGTGGCAAACTTAGCGTTTCTCCATCATTTATCTTCCTCTGCCATTTGTTATAGACCATGCTGTGTTAGCCATGTAGGCAAAGGTTTAATGCACTGGTTTTAGATTGTGTGTGTGTGTGTGTGTGTGTGTGTGTGTGTGTGTGTGTGTGTGTGGTGGGGCAGAGTGGCTGTTACTCCTACCACCTAGAATAATGCATATGTAGTACTCAGTCTATGCTGAATATGTAAATACTATGTCTTCAGAAAGGGTTTGTGTAGGAAAAGGAAGGGGCCTAAGAGTGGTAGCTAAAGTTGCCCACACTGGAAATAGAAAGAACTACTACCACACATTTCTTTATCAGACCTCCCTCCGTATCTTGTCACAGGCGGTCAGCGTGGCTTATGGCGAGCACCTGATGCAGGAGCACCTGTACGAGCCAGCAGGGCTTGTGTTTGCCCGCTGTGGGGCCCAGGAGAAGGCACTTGAAGCGTTTTTGGCTTGTGGCAGCTGGCAGCAAGCCCTCTGTGTGGCTGCCCAGCTTCAGATGGCCAAAGACAAGGTGGCTGGCCTTGCTAGAACTCTGGCAGGTAAGCAGGGCCATTTTCTGTTCATTCTTCAAAAGGTTTGTGTTTGTTGCTTTGTTTGCTAATTTTGTAAATACATTTAGGGCAACATTCCTGAGACAGACTCATTTTAGCTCTTTAAAGAGAGCAAGAGCCCCATTGCTACAAGCACCTCCAAATGTCCTGGCATATTACAGCAGTTTACTTCTCTGACCTGCCTGTGCTGGGTGTCTGGCTTTGTAGGCCCTTAAAATGAGATTGTGGCTGCAAATGTCCTTGAAGTTACACTCTGTTGTCTAGTCCACCTTACTCACTGACCCTTTGATATTATGGCCATATCTAACAGTGTGGCTGTGTTGGCTCTTTAAGAAGGTAAAGATGAAGTTTTGGTGTAGCCAATATATGGTTGAAAATATATATATATGTAATAGCAGTTGCCAGAACTGATGTGGACAAGACCACAGGTACAAGCAGAAAGCAGAGGCTGCTGAGTGGCTTGGGGATGAGGGATTTCCTGAAGTGTCGGCTAGGCTAGCACTTCTGACCTCTGAGAGTAGTGTTACAGGGCTGGTAATGACCAATGAGGTAATCTCTCTGACACAGGTGGCAGGTGGTAGGTGCTTAGTGAATACGATGTCTTGGAAAGAGCATAATGGGCTGTCCCACGTATGTGCAGCAAGCACTCACTTTGAACCTGGCCTTATTGGGTTTTGACCTAGTCAGGGAAGCCCGTGGGCTGTGCCAACATGCATTTGTTTTGTTACTCACCATGGATACCTGGTAAAAATCTATCCTAAGGCAGGAAGGGGTTAGTGCCTGAAACACTGTTCTATTCTCAGAGGTCAGAAGTCCTGTGATTAATTTAGATTCCTTTACTAGGCAGACTAGCAGTCCCCTGTAGTCTCAGGGGGGCCACAGCTGAACATTTTCTGCTTCAGCCTGACCAGGTAGGGTACACAGCTAGGCTGGATAGGAGGGGTGTGCTTCATGCTGTGTAATATCCCTGTGTCCTCACAAACACCCAGAAGCTTTTAGGCTGGAGCATTGTAGGGACAGAAGTGGAAGCTAGTTTCCTTTTGCTGCCAAGTCCTTGTTGCTGTCTTTTCAGGAAAGCTGGTGGAGCAGAGGAAACA
Source organism: Mus caroli (assembly GCF_978045245.1). NCBI lineage: Eukaryota > Metazoa > Chordata > Mammalia > Rodentia > Muridae > Mus > Mus caroli. The sequence goes on from NW_028227261.1 coordinate 97,870,655, forward strand.
CAGTGAGGCAGCCACAGTCCTGGAACAGTATGCCCAGGTGAGCTCCTCCCGTGACACCACATCAGCAAGAGAATCTCCCATACCTGCTGTTGGTGAAAACTGAAGGAATCCTGCTAATGGTTAGCTCTTGATGCGGAGTTAATTATAAAGGATCCATTTGCTGGCTTGCCCTGAAAATCTCAGTCTGGTGTGTCTAACCCTGCATCCAAATCTGAAAACCCTCAAAATCTGCAGTGTTTGAGAACTGAAAGGGATGCCACAGATATGAAATCCTGTTCCTGCCCATGGGACAGGTTATATTCAGAGTGTAGGGCATGGGGTGTGCATAGGAAATACAAATGAGTTACTTGCTTAAACTTCTCTTCTGTTCCCCAAGATAATGAATGCATTGTATATGTGTAAATATTGTAAAATCTGAAAAGAAAAACCCAAGTTCTTGAGGTCCTAAGCTCATATACCTTTTGTGCTGTAGTGTTTGCTAGTGACCTGACTCAGTAGAAAGCAAACTCAACTTCCTATGTTAACTTTGGCAAAGAAGTAGTGAGCCTGGGCAGGACAAGTGGCTGAGGTGCCAGGTTTTCCCTGCAATCCCTCAGTTCCTCGCTGACCCTTACAGGGTCCTCCTGGCTGGTGTGCCCCACCCCTGCCCTACACTCTCTAGCACAGGGCTCTGACTGCTCTTTCGTATATTGTCCAACCATTTTGGTTACCCATTCTCTTTGTATATTGGGTTTCAGCCACAAATGAATGAAAAAAGGAAGGAAAGGCCGTGACTGCTCCTAGGTATGATGGAGGAAAATGTTTAGTGAAGATGTGGGAGAGCATAGCCAGAGGCAGTGACATCCAGGACAGGCCAGAGTGGACATAACCAGAAGATGAGTTGTGCCCTGCGAGACGAGTGGGGAGGGATCCAGGTGCACTGGCTAGAAGCCCAGTGTTGCCAAGAGAGTCTGTAACCAAAGTGGTTGGATTATATAGGGAAGAGAGCCTAGCCCCCTAGGCTGAAGAATTTAGGGTAAGAGGCAGAGTATGGCAGCCAGGGGGAACCCTGCAGCAGGTAGAGATGGGAATTGTAGGGAGAACCTCGTCTACAGGTCTGCTTTTGATGTTAAGTAGGCACCTCTGCCATTTGTACCAGTTTGAAACTTAACAATTAGAAGATAGTTCATTAAGCAGTGGGCGCTGTCTTGCCTTTTATTACCCTTCTGTATATTAAAAACGTTTCTTTTTTAACCAAGGCAGCTTGTAGGTTTCCAGTGTCTTGGTGGATTATATGTGAAAATTTGGTAGAATTACAAAATTCTACCAAATGTATTATGAAAGTATTAAGGCTGCACTGATACTGACCACAGGCTGCTGGGACACAGGCACACAGTGGGTAGACAGACACCAAGGATTGCTGCTGTGTTCCGCTTTGGCTTTTTGTGTTGTTGTTATTGTTATTGTTGTTGTTGTTGGTGGTGGTGGTGTTTTTGAGACAGTTTCTCTGAGCAGCCTTGGCTGTGCTTGAACTCACTCTGCAGAACAGGTTGGCCTTGAACTCACAGAGATTAAAGGTGTTACACCTCCGTCACCAGTTCAGTTTTGACCTTTTGAATGAGAAGACTTTTCTCGTTTTGTTTGTTTCTACACATGTATGCATGCAAATGCACGTGTGTGCACCTACTTGGCAATCAGAGGACAACTTTCAGGGTGTTCTTCTCTCTTTCCACAGTGGGTCCCTGGGGAACACAATAAGGTGGACAGGCTTATGAGGAAAGTAGCATTATTGTTCATTTGTTTTTTCATTCATTCATTCATTTAGTCTTGAAACAAGGTCTCAGCATACCCTATGCTGGCCTTGAGTTCCTGATTCTCGTGCCTCTAACTCCAAAGTGCTGGGATTACAAGCATAAACCACTGCACCTGACTTATGAGAGTTTTATAGTTGTCACTGCTTGTATTAGGGTTCTTGAGAGAAATAGGACCAATAGAATGAATATATATTAAAAGGAAAGGACAGGAAGAGCCGCACTCAGTATGATCTGCGTAGTCTGCAGTGGCTGTCTTCATATGGAGAGGCTGAGAACCACTAGCTGCTCAGTCTACAAGGCGGGCGCACTGCAGGGCTGGAGGCTTCAGTTCATGCTGGAAGACTGAAGGACTGGGTTCTGATAGCAGTGAAGGGACGCAGCAGCAGCAATCTGGTGGATGAACTCGCCAGCAGGACACAAAGCCCAGCAGACAAAAATCAAAGCTTTCCCCTCCTACTTTCTTTAGTCTGGGCTGTCACCAGAAGGTGCTGTCCATGTGTAGGGTTGGGCTTCCTACTTTACATGACCAGATCTACAAAACCCTCATAGCTGTGCCAGTTGCTTATCTTCAGTTAGAGCCCAGCTTCAGTCAAGCTGGTAATCAAGGCTAATTCCTACACTGGTAGACATATTTAAGACAAAAAATTGTACTGTTAGAACATTTCAAGGTCTGTCATGGGTTAAGACGGAAACATGATAATTTGTATTTTAGAAGATACTGTAAGAAACCACGTTGATGCGGGGAGCTGGAGAGATGGCTCACCCCCATGGCAGTTCACAACTCCAGTTCCAGGGCTCCTGTACCCTTTTCTGGCCTCCATGGACACTTGGCATGCATGTGGTGCACAGACATATATGCAGGCAAACCATCCATAGAGATGAGATTAAGTAATAGCATTTATAAAACAAGAGAAGAAAGTGTGTTGGGTGATTGAGCTGAAATATCAACTCAAAACCTTGCCTAAGAGTGTAGAGAGCTTAGAGGAAGGTTCCTACTGAGATGCACCTCACTTTCCCTTGGACCTGCCTGCACCAGGCATGTTAGCTGTGGCTCCATAACAGTTTACTGTGCATACAAGGCAGCCAGCCGCTCACAGCAGATACTTACTGCTTCACCATCTGGGCAAAAAGATGAGAAGTACTTAACTTGCAGCTTAAAATCACCAATTTCAAACTTAATTTCCCTCTCTAGATTTTTTGGGTTTTGTTTGCTTTAATTTATGTGTGTGTGTATGTTTCTGTGTGAGTTAATACACCTGTGTGTATGCTTGGGTGCTTGGCCGGGCCAGAGAAGGGCCTTAGGTATCCTTTGTTACTCTGCTTTCTTTTGTATCTGAATCTGGAGTTCACTCCTTAGCTCAGCTGGAAGCCAGCATGCCTCATGGTCTTCCCCTGTCTGCCCACTCAGGGCTGGGTTTTATAAGTTTGTGGGACCGTCTAGCTTGTCAGCTCTTGTGCTTGTGGGGCAAGCCCCCTCCCCCACTGATGCATCTCCAGCGCCTCCATTTCTAGCTTAAGCAAATGCTAATGCCCTGCTTGTCCTCACACACTATCTTGGCGACATTTTGCTGCTGCTTGTGAGTTTATGCGTCTGTTCTCGAATTCCCTTGTGCTTTCTTCATTGACTCATGGATTGTTCCAAAATGTGGTATTTAACTTGCAGGTATTTTGAAAATTTCCAGCCATCTCTTACTAATTTTTACTTTCTGTTGTGATTATATACTTAAAAAGATTATTGGATGGGCCAAAATATGGTCACATTGAGAGAAAGTTGTGTGCCTGCATGGTATGATGGAGTGCTCCCTTGGTTACATTGGGGTGTTCAGCCGTTTGTGCAGTATGGCCTTTTCTGTTCTTATTGATTCTCTTAATACTCTGAGTTGCAGGGAGGAAAAAACTGTTTAGATTTCCCATGTTCTTGCCTCTCAGCAAGTGTTTGCTTCCTACATTTTCAAGCTTTGGTGTAGGTAGATGCCTGCCCATGGTCATGCCAGATACCATCCCTCTTCACTGGTTAGTACTGTTCCTCACATTCCTCATTCTAAAGTAGGCTTCGTGTATTGGGAATCCGGCTAGTCCAGCTTTTTAAAAACTGTGGCCTGCTTTTTCATTGTTTTGATTCATCTCTGGCCCCAGTTCAGGCTCAGCACTGCTCATGAATTTATCATCATGCTCCACTGTTGGTAATTAAGTGTCCCTCATGCTTGCTCTGTGAATTACAGTAAATACCAGTCACAAATTAGCACACCATTCCACATTCAGGCAAGGGTCCCAACAAGGGCACCTTTCATCTCTCCTGCCTCTCCTTAGTGTAACAGAGTTTAACTACGTATACTACAAATTCTGTAATTTGTTACTACTTTTGCTTTTAGTGATGAGAAAAATTTCAGATGACTCAAATATGTATGTCTCTTATTTTCTCCCTTTTGAGAGAAGCTAGAAATGTGAACTTTAATTTGATATTTTCTGAGCTTTAAGAAACTTGAAGGCACTCAAAATATATCTACAACCTAATCCTAAGAGCTAAAAGACAGTGCACTTAGGGAAACCCGGCTGAGTTTATTGATAAGTATGACTGTGTGCTTAGACCCCACACCGAGGTCAGCAGCTAAAAATCAGATCTATAAACTGGGCTTCATAGAAACTAAGAATTATCAAGACTGAACAAAGACAGCTTGCAGAATAGAAGAAATATTTTCAAAGCATTTATCTGATAGTGATTTAATACCTTAGAATACATGAACAGTAATTCAACAAGAAACACGCAAGCCAACCAGGAAATTACTGTTTAGTTCGCTATACTTTTTAGGGTATGGTATTATTTTCAGTTAAGCTTGGCAGTGAATTGTGAAAACACCATTTTGACAAGCTTGTCTTAGGGCTTTGATCTCCCAGGAGCTAACAAAACCATGCTTGTCTCACTTAGAAGTTTAAACTACTCCTCCCTTTGTCTTGTACCCCGGTGTTGATGGAGATTAATATCTAGAAGATACTGGGCAGGCAAGATGCTAAGAACTGGAGCTGTGAAGGCTGGGCTGCCTGGGGAGGAGGAGGGGCTCTGTGGCGGCTTCTGGCTGCTGTGTTCACCAGTGCTCCCTTGCTCTTCCCTTGTCAGGATTATGAAGAAGCTGTGCTCCTGCTGCTAGAAGGATCTGCCTGGGAAGAAGCTCTGAGGCTGGTAAGGAAGCTCTGAAGGCTTCTCCTGTGCTTGGAGGGGGCGGTAGTGGGCGGTGCGGGCGGCTACAGCTCCCTGGCTTCTGAGTAAGTGAGGTTAAATAGAAACGGCTTGCTTCCCAATCCTAAGGACAAGCAGTACCTATAAGTCATTTCAAACCAGGAGGTGGTGGCACACGCCTTTAATCCCAGCACTCTCGAGACAGAAACAGGTAGATCTCTGTGATTTGAGGCCAACTTGGTCTGCAGAGTGACTTCCAGGGCAGCCAGGGGTATACAGAGAAAGCCTGTCTCAAAAAAAAAACAAAATAATGCAACAATAACAGCAGCAACAATAACAGCAGCAACAACAAATACAAATCTGTCCCTTGAAATTGGGCCTTCATATGCAACACACTGCTTTTTCTTGCTGAAATCAGTTGAACTGCCTTCAATTCAACTTAGGAAGCTAGTTCCTCGGGAAATGTCCAGATCCTCTCTCAGTCTCTGCCTTAACTCTGTGCTGGGGAGAAGTGTTCCTGTCCTAACAGGCTGCATTTTCTTCCCTCTTAGATCTACAAGTATGACAGAGTGGATATTATAGAAACCAGCGTGAAGCCTTCCATTTTAGAAGGTGAGGATTACATTTAAGTAGTATTCCTTTTTAGAATTATGGAGAAAGGGAAAAGAAAGATAGGGCAGGGCTCCTTAGATTATTGCATTTTAATATGTTCTGCTGACGTCACCAGAGTCTTTGAGAATATAGCAAGCTGTGAAATGATGACATTGTCAATATTTTAATGTTGAAAGCTGAGATGCAATATGGTTAAGTCTTTGTAATACATGGGTTTGGATTGATGGCAGGCCTGACTCAGCTTTCGTGTCTCTTGGCAGAACAAACTCTGCCCTCAGCAGCCTGCCTCTGCCTGTAAGGCACTGGCACTGAGATGGGTTACATGTTGATGGTGGCTGTTGTGGGGGAATCTTTGGGTTTGGATAGTTAGTAGACTTGGACATGCAGTATATTAGATGGTAGTATTTTTTCAGTGGTAACTTTTCTGTTTTATCCCTTTATTGTTATTAACAGATAAGTGCCTACATGCAATTTCATTTCCAATTTTACAGAAGTTGCAGGGTGTGTGTGTGTGTGTGCGCGTGTGTACAATCATAAACATTTATATAGAGAAACAGGAAGTAAAAAGTACAGTAAAATGCTACGTATGGGTAAATATAGGTGAAGGATTTACGTGTGTTTGGGGCTATTAGAACTTTTGAGTAGGCTTGAAATTTTTCAAGATAAGCTAAAACATATTTGGGAATAAAGTATGTGGCTCCAGAGAAGAGAAGAATATTAACTAGCAGCTGAAGAATGTCAGGTCTCTGGGCCCGTCAGAAGCAACTTGGGAAAGAGCATTGGTTTCACATATAGAGTCTTAGGGAGTCTGTGTTGGCTTCAGTGCTGCCCTCTGAGCAGGGCTGCCTGGTGAATACATTTGTGTGTACTCACATTCTTACCTTTCCTGCTTCTGATTGCAACTGGTGGGTACTTTTGTACCAGTTGTCATCCCAGACTGAGTATGGAAAGCATCCTCTCTGACCCTGTGCCCTCATCTAGGCTGCTCCTACCCCTGACAAAAACTTGGGAATAAGTTGGGCAGTGGTGGCACACATATTTGATCCCAGCATCAGGGAGGCTGAGGCAGGCAGATCTCTATGAATTTTAGTACAGCCGAGACTACAGAGCAAGTTCTAGGACAGCCAGGGGTATGCAGAGAGACCCTTTCTCAAACAAAACAAAACAAAACAAAACAAACAAAACCCCCAAAGTTGGGAATGCTGATACTTCTCTGTAGAAGCTTAATATCTTTGCCCTTGGAGGCATCATTTGTTTGTGTTTCCTTGTATGCTGCTCATGCTGTTTTTCCACGGGACCGGTATTTCAGGAACCATTAGAAGCTTCTGTTCCACGCTCCCAGCCATATCCGTGGCTTCCAGAAGCAGCTTTAGGCTCTCCCTCCTGCCTTTGTTAGCGGCTCCCTTCACTTCTCCTGTGCTTGCTTTTCTCACTTTAGATTGGGTAGCAGGTCTTCAGTGGTAGGAGTGTGTACGTTTAGTGGCACTGGCATGGTATCCTCAGGGTGTCTTTGCAGGCGTCAAGGCAGGCAGCAGTTGCTAAGAATTGAATTACTCAGTTCAGATTGGTCTCATCAACTTTGATCAAATCTTGGGAAATCTGATACCAGGAGGTTTATTGCCAGTATATTTAAACACAATATAATTTGATAAAAAGTTTTCTGGTGTAATACAATCGCCAGTGCACAAAGAAGTGTGATTACATAGAAACTCAACTCAGGGTACATGTCATTTCTTCCAAGAAGATGGGTTCTGGAGTTAGGCTACCTGTATTAGCTTCAGGGCCTATGGAAGGATCTGGCCTGGTCTCTATCGTATAGATAATATAGAGGTCATTTGGGATATTAGCCACCTATAGTCATGATTGGGGCAGCCTTGGGGAGTCTCTGCTATACAGATGATGTAAGGGTCATTTAGACTATTATTTATCTCCAGTTCTGGTTGTGGGTGTTTGGGGCAGCCACTGGCTATGCAGGTAATGTCAAGGTCATTAGATTATTAGCCACCTCTCTGGACCTGGTTGTTGGAGCTTGATATGACCTGGCCCAACAGATAATGCAGATCACCTGGCTATTAATCACCTCCAGCTCTCAGCCTTCTGGATGGAAGCACAAGTTTAATATTTTTCCATTGCAAAGAATCCTGCATGTTTAACATTCCTGGTTTCCCTGGAGATATGTGGGCACAAGAACTTTCATGCTCCCAACAGAATTGATGAACTCTGAGATCTGGGATCTCCAACTCATTAATGGAGGAATAAAAAAAATTATGGTTGGTAGACCTGGATACATCTTTTATTATTGAATTTTAGCTTTGCTTTGTCACACCCCACTCACTTAAGTTTGATCTCTTTGCTTAAATGTCATGCTTAAGGTATTTTTCATTCTGCATCCTCAGCCCAAAAGAATTACATGGACTTTCTGGACTCTGAGACAGCCACATTCATTCGCCATAAAAACCGCTTGCAGGTGGTTCGAGCGCTCAGGAGGCAAGCACCACAGGTCCATGTAGGTGAGTGCCTCCAAAAAGTCTCCTGCTGATACTGTGGTGTGTGGAAGACAGCCCCAGTGCTGCTGTCTCTGCTGCTCGCCTGCTGACCGTTTTCTGAGGCGGTCAGTTTATAAAGAGACAGGGTCTGTCTGGTTACATGGTCTTGGAAGGCGAAGAGCAGGGCATCCACACTTCGGTGCCAACATATGCTTGACTTTGGGGAGGGCATTGTGACAGAAAACCAGGTTGACAAATCCAAAAGGTACATGTGTAAGAAGTGAGGGGCAATACCAGTCTCAGTGCAGGAGTCCCACAAGAGCCACCGGGACTCCATAACTGTGAGAACAGCATCAGTCCCTTGCTTCATCACTGTCCCGTTGAGATTTAAGCCACACGAGTTGCTGAGTCAGGACACACTACTGCTTTATGCTATATTGTGGTTGTCTGAAAGTTCATAGGGGTTATGTATATTGGAGAAGCGCTTAAGATCTGAGCAAGGCAGAAATCAGAAGATCTCTACCAAGTAGTCCTTCCTTTCCCCATCCTTCCAGACCAGTGATGTCTTCAGTGTTTCATAAAATGAGTTAGTCTCTTCCCACCTACTCCCCCCAAAAGGAAAAGAGTAAATAAGGTAAACTCTGATGTTACCTTATTACTTTGAGATCAACTTTGTAAGATCCATCCGTTCTCCAATGTGTGCTGACCGAATGCATAGTTATTTATGTCTGCATCTGGTTCATCTTCTCTAGATCATGAGGTGGCCCATGGCCCAGAGTCAGACCTCTTCTCGGAAACCAGCAGTATTATGAGTGGCAGTGAGATGAGTGGCAAATACTCCCACAGCAACTCCAGGATCTCTGCGTACGTACGAGACCTAGGCACACAGCAGCATAAACAGACCCGCTTTCTCCGAGGGGGGTGCAGGGTGGGGAAGTGGAAGGATGTCCCTCAGGGGCGGTGTATGCTATGCAAGGAACTCCCAGCACATCCGTAAGATGAGGCTGCTTTTTAAAGTTCACATCTTACTGTAGAATTCAAGTTGGATTTTTCTTTTCTTCATTGTTCATTAGTATGCTGTCAGGTAAACCTCATTTTATCTTGTCCTTATTTTTTAAGACAGGGTTTCAGTATGTAACCCTGGCTGGCCTGGTGCTTGCTTTAGAGACCAAAGTTAGCTTCTGACTCACAGCAATCCTCCTGCCTCTGCCTCCTGAGTGCTGGAACTAAAGGCTTGTGCCACCACCCCTGATCTTACCCTGCATTTTACTCCTAACTTAAGAGAAAAGCAGAACTCTTGAGGTATTTGCTTCTTTCTAGACTCCACTACTTATATGTGGGGTTACTACCGCATTGCTAACATCTCCCAAGATACGACTGCCATCTGTAGACGCCCTGGTCTCTTAGCAAGTGGTGGCCAATAGGTACAGTTGGCTCATCAGATTTCACTCAGGAGGAACCTCCTTTTTAATGTCTGTAATTTCTGACAGGAGGTCATCTAAAAACCGTCGGAAGGCAGAACGCAAGAAGCATAGCCTCAAAGAAGGGAGTCCTCTGGAGGGCCTGGCTCTTCTGGAGGCGCTGAGTGAAGTGGTACAAAGCGTTGAGAAACTAAAAGGTATGGCTTCAGTGCTCACTGATTCTTGACCACAGCAAGTAGCAATGGGTACCACAGACAGATAGTACATATTAAGATGCATGTGGGGCTGTTGAAATGGCTCAGAGGGTAAGCCTGACAGTTTGAGGTCTGACTCTGGGACTCACATTGTAGAAGGAAAGACCCACGTTTCACACATTGTTCTCAGATTTCCACCAAGATAACCCACAAATGAAATGTTTTTTAAAAAGATACTATTTTCTGGTTAGAGCAGCAGTTCACAGCCTGTGGTCGGAACTCCTCTTGTGTGGAATGACCCTTCACAGGGCTCAGCTGAGACTCAGAAAGCAGAGTAGTTACATTATGAGTCATAGCAGTAGCAAAGGTAGGGTTATAAAGTAGCAATGAAAATAATGTTATGGGGGGCTGGAGAGATGGCTCAATGGTTAAGAGCACTGACTGCTCTTCTGAAGGTCCTGAGTTCAAATCCCAGCGACCACATGGTGGCTCACAACCATCCATAATGACATTGATGCCCTCTCCTGAACTGTCTGAAGACAGCTATTATTTTACTTACTTAAAATAATAAATACATCTTTTTAAAAAAATAATGTTATGGTTGGGGGTCACCACAACGTGAGGAACTATGTTAAAGGGTCGCAGCGTGGGAAGGATGAGAACCACTGTGTATGGAACGCTTACTTCCCTACACAGTCCTAAGTCAGCTTCCCTGGGAGGGGGTAGTTGCTGAAGCCAGGGACAGGGGTTGTACAACACAGCGGTTTGCTCATTCCCACTGGGTCTCTGTCCTCCTGTTGTGCTGAGTTAGTCCAGCAGTCGGGAGGAAGGGGTGGGAGGGTGCATCTGTAAGGTGCTCTTAGACACTGGCAACTTGGGAAGGAAATTACTGCATGACTCTGGCAGTGGAGTTGCGACACAATTTCCCATTTCTTCTCTAGATGAAGTGCGTGCTATTTTGAAGGTGCTCTTTCTCTTTGAGTTTGAAGAGCAAGCAAAGGAGTTACAGAGAGCCTTTGAGAGTACTCTGCAGCTGATGGAGAGGGCAGTTCCAGAGATCTGGACTCCTGCCGGCCAACAGAGTTCAACCACACCGGTAAGCTTCCTCAGCAGCCATGGGCACTCTCTTCCTTCTCACAGCTGTAGCCACATAACCCTGCGGCAGAGAGAACCCTCTTTGTGCCAGGGTTAAACTACCTCAGCTTTGTGCTTACGCTGGCTTCTGTTTACCTGCTGCTTCATGCTAAGGGGAAGTAGGCTGTTATTTTTCCTTTCACGTAATGCAGCTGTCTCAGGGGTGATCTGAGAACGTCCAGTGCCAGTGGGGTAGGGAGGGGAAGCTAGGATTAGAGTTGCCCTTTCCTTCCCAGATCCAAAGTCACAGAGGGGACAGGAGCTTTGTGCCCGTGAAGCCTTCTCATGTATTATCATCCCTGTGCTTTTCAGGCCGCAGCTGGCTATCTGAACCCTCAAGTCAATTGTTGAGAATCTTGGTTAGGCTTTAGGAAGGCTGGTGTGTGAGTCCAGAAAGGAAAAGTCCCTGGTTGGTTAAACAAGCACTGGGGGTGGGGGCGGGGAGGAGGGCTGAAAAGGCAAATGAGAGACACAGAGAACTAGAGAGGCATCTTCCGGCCCTGCTGAGGAAGAACGGACAGAGCTGGGAATGGTGACAGGCCAGAGGCCCATGGTCTGCAGCCTCTGGAGAGGGTGCTGGTTGTGGGACCTGAGATTTGCGGGCGGCAGTCACTAGTTCTAAGTGAGAGATGGATAGCCACTGGAGTGAACAGCTCTTCCAAGCAGATGGGTCACTTTCCCTCTGACTTTGCCGTCTCCCTTATTGGTGGCGTATACCAGGGAATCAGCTGAAGAGAAGTGTGCTTCATGCCCAGCCCTGCCTTCACTGGCAGTGGACAGAAGGCTGGATTTGGTACTTAGCAACAGGAGCTTGCAATCATTTCATTGGCTAGAAACGTTGGATTCTGGGTCTTGATTTCCTCCGTTACTAGGGATACTTCTCCTGTGTGTTTGACTAAAGCGCTTTGAAGGTTCGATAAGAGGCTGTGTATTTGTAAAGAGCACTTCACAAACCACAGCAAAAAAAGCAGCTAGAAATCAGGTGCTATGAATGCTTGGATTTATTGTAATGGGTGTTGCTTAGAAATAGCATTTTCAAAACTGTAGTGTTTTGAAGTCAACAATTTAGAATGTCTCTCCACTTTTGCTCAGAAAATATTGGCTTCTAAGACACCAACTATCTTGTAGATAACATGTATGGATTTGTTTTGTTTGGAAATGTAGAAATGGGCCATGTTCTGGGTACCATGTTTTGCAAACGCTCACAGTATTAAAACTGGCATCTCCCAGAGGCTCACTGCAGGTGTGGACCCCAGTGAAATCTATGTAGGGTTGGTGTTCCACTCATAAAATGACACATACATTTTTTTTAATATAAAAATTATTATTTCCCACAGTTCTTTGAATAGAATGGATCCTTTGTGTGTCCTATAGACTTTTGTTTTTTCCCCTCCCATGTATTATGCTCATTTGGAAAAGGCCAGGCAGATATTATTGTAGAACTTTCTCCTCTGTTACTTGTTTCTGGAAGTCAGGAGACAGAGGTCCGAGATGAGATAAGGAAAGATAGTATGTTGAAATTATAAGGGACAGAACAGTTACCTTGTCGGAACCATAATTAGGAAAAGCAGCAGGCTGGGGTGCTGCTAGTGGAGACTTTTGGTCTGCTGCCACCTGAAGTGTAATCTCTGTTGACATAACCTGTTTTCTCCTTAGGTCCTAGGTCCCAGTTCCACTGCGAATAGCATCACAGCCTCTTACCAGCAGCAGAAGACTTCTGTCCCCGTTCTCGGTTAGTGTCTGTCTCTTCTCTCCAGATTATCTCAGTGCTGTACAGGGCTGGGTGTTGGTGCTGAAGAGGTCAGCTATGGAAGGGACCCTCTCAATTCCAAGGCCACACTTAAGTGGCTCTATTACTTTTAGTGGTGGCTTGGAGGGAAGAATACACTATGACTTTTTCTGTTTGTATTTTTCGAGACAGGTTCTTACTATGAAGCTCTGGCTAGCCTGGAGCTCACTGTGTAGACCAAGCTGACCTTGAATTCAGAGATCCACTTGCCTCCTCCCAAATGTTGCAACTAAAGACATGCATCACCATGACCAACATAATATGACCTCTGTTTAATTTTAAACTAACTCTGGAGAAGCCTGTGCCCAGTCTAGGGCGTGTCCTATCTTCTGTCTATCATTCCTCTCTCTGCCTTTCATAATGCCTGTGCTTCAGTCTGAATTAAAGTCTCTTCTTTTTTTTTTTTAATATTTTTATTAGGTATTTTCCTCATTTACGTTTCCAATGCTATCCCAAAAGTCCCCCATACCCTCCCCCCCACTCCCCTACCCACCCACTCCCACTTTTTGGCCCTGGCATTCCCCTGTACTGGGGCATATAAAGTTTGCAAGTCCAATGGGCCTCTCTTTCCAGTGATGGCCAATTAGGCCATCTTTTGATACATATGCAGCTAGAGACAAGAGCTCCAGGGTACTGGTTAGTTCATCATGTTGTTCCACCTATAGGGTTGCAGTTCCCTTTAGCTCCTTGGATACTTTCTCTAGCTCCTCCATTGGGAGCCCTGTGATCCATCCAATAGCTGACTGTGAGCATCCACTCCTGTGTTTGCTAGGCCCAGGCATAATCTCTCAAGAGACAGCTATATTTGGGTCCTTTCAGCAAAATCTTGATAGTGTGTGCAATGGTGTCAGCGTTTGGAAGCTGATTATGGGATGGATCCCTGGATATGGCAGTCTCTAGTTGGTCCATCCTTTCGTCACAGCTCCAAACTTTGTAAAGTCTCTTCTTAAGAAAACTTTGCTTCAAAAACATACAGTGCCAGTTGCATGCAGTGTTTATTATCACAGCTGCAGCACGAGCCCTGACAGTCCATGCCTGTGCATGTGCGAGATTGCTGAGTTGTGACTTGGGCTCTTTCAGTCTTCACAGCATTTTTAGGAGATAGATATTTGTATTACCTTACAACTGATGGTTGAATTTGAAGGCATATCTAAATATCAGTTCTTTACATTTCCTATTTATTTCTGCCTATTTCCTTCCCCTGGTGGGAGATGGCTCTTAGTTACATGACGCACTACTACAAGTTAGAAACCACCAAGGCTTCATCTTGAAAGCTGTCTTGAAATTAGCATGCATGTACTTAGCACCTAAGTATTTGGACTTCAGGTGGACACTTCACCATACCAGCCTCAGTGCTCTGGAAAGCTAACTGCCTTTAAAGTTGCTGCTACTGGCTTCTTGTGTGATAGGTAGTGGTTTGGAGTGTTTTCTCATGTAAAAGCTGTGCTGCAATAGCGTTTTGATGACATTTGGAGTGGGCCTTGCACGGTCCCCTAGCACCTTATGTTGTCCGTCTCGTCTGAGCATGCTTGTCTGCCCAGGAACTGTGTGCTCATCCCCTTCCTCCTGAGACTTGGCAGGCCATCTTTGCCAACACTTTCACACACTTCCCATGTGAAACAAAAAAATCGTCTTAGACTTGAAGCCATTTTGCTGTTCTGTTGTCTAGTCCCTGTGCCCATTCTTGCTGCCGACCGGTTATGACCTTCAGGACAGCTTCAGTGTCTCCTTTCCCTAAGTTTTTCTAATGGCTTACCAGCATCAAAGAGCATGTCTGATTCTCTCTGTAGAGACTGAAACCTTTGAGGGTTTCTGTCTGAGTTGATAATGTCAGTGTCCCATGGTTCCAAGGCTGGGTGATAGTTAATTTCATTTCTTGTCACGGACAGAATAAACCCATCATGACACCAAGAGCATGTTTGTAGGGGCAGCTTGCTGCTATGGTGGCAGTATTGTAACATGGCACCAAACAGGAACTAGAGAGGTCAGGTTCAAACCATAAACTCCACTTCACCTCAGCTCCTGTGCCTTGCTAGCTGTGTCCCATGGCCAAAAGGTCCTATAGCCTCCCAAAACACTGCCACCAGCTTGGGATTGACTGTTTAAATACCTAAGTTATGTGTGTGGGTGATAGTGTATCTTAACCAAATCCTAACAGGTAGAAAAAGAGAAAGTCTTGTCATTCAAAAGTAGTTAGCAAAAACTACTCTCAAAATTAGTCCCAAATATCCCCTAGCCCTTCCCACACTAACACTGGTGTGAATATGCTCACGGAGACATCAGCAGCCCTGCAGGCCATTCTCTGTGCTTGGTTCATGCTTGGTGCTATACAGCTACACAGATTGATTGTAGGCCCTGCAGAAATGCAGGATTCCTGGCCACAGCTTGAAGTGATGTTGGGAAAGAGCTAGACTCAGAGCTGGATGTTACAGTCTTGGGTGCTTCTGCAGGGATCTGACTGCTCATGCCTCACTAAAGAATCCTCAAAATATTTTTGTTAAAATGAAACTTTTTGTCCCATGAAATTAAACATGAAAATGTAAAACACATCCCCTTTTGCTGTTAGCCAGCCAGGTTGTCACTCTCCTGGCCACATTTGACATGCTATATTTATTGTTGGTTAAGTCTAGAATCAAATACAATTATGTTGTGATTTTAAAAGACAACAGATTATTTTATAACTTTACTTTTTTTAAAGTTAAAATCTTAATCAGGCTTTAGCCGCCATGAAATTATGGACCTTGTTTATCTCTGTTTTGGTACTGATATTTTTACATAATCAAAATTTCTGGTGGGCTTTCTGTACATAACTTCACTTGGTGGGTTGGTGATGGTGGTGGTGGTGGTGTTTCTCCATTTCTGGTAAATGGCTGGGTGGATGATAAATAGGGGTAATTATAAACTGTTATGGTCAGTAGAAGAATCTGGATTACAAAGTATATTGAAGAAAACTCAAATTTGATCCTGGCATGGTCACACAGGCCTATCATCTCAGCTCTCTGAAGGAGAAGCAGAAAGATTACATGTAAAACCTGGACTGCAGAATAGCAAAATCCTTCCTAGGGGAAAAGAAAGAAAGAAAGAAAAGAGGAGAGAAGAGAAGAGAAGAGAAGAGAAGAGAAGAGAAGAGAAGAGAAGAGAAGAGAAGAGAAGAGAAGGAAGAAAGAAAGACAAGGAATTAAAATCTGGCAATTCTTAATTTATGTGTGTGTATAAGCATGTATTTGTGGAAAATGAAAAATTATGTTTTAAAAATTCTCTTGGATTGCCGGGCGTGGTGGTGCACGCCTTTAATCCCAGCACTCAGAGGCAGAGGCAGGCGGATTTCTGAGTTCGAGGCCAGCCTGGTCTACAAAGTTTGCTCCAGGATAGCCAGGGCTATACAGAGAAACCCTGTCTCGAAAAAACAAAAAAACAAAAAAAACCCAAAAAAACCAAAATTCTCTTGGATTATTCTTATATTGTTAAATATTTGAAAATCATTTAATAATATATGTATATGCAAACATACTACTAGAGATTTAATTACTGACAAATAGAAATAAGAAAAACATTCTTATATATACTTATTTTCATGCCTGTGCTTCCTATATATGATTCCTAGTTATATAGGAGACTCCTAAAAGTCCAAAGGAAGAAATGTCTAAGTTTGCAGTTGTAATGACAGAGTAACCTCCTGAAACTGCTTCCTGCGTTACTCTTTCATAGTCACAGCCTTGCTGGCCGTCCTGCTCAGTTCTACCACACGTCCTGTCATCGCTCGATGCTATTACCACTGCCACACCTTATGTTTAAAACAAAAAAATTCACACATTGTAAAATGTAGCTTTTTGATGTATAATTTAACAATGAAAAGAAAGCATACAGTGCAGGGCTGAAGAGATGAGTTGGTGATTAAGAGCACTCAGTGCTCTTGTAGAGGACCAGGGTTGGACCACCCATCGTGGCTCACAGCCATCTAAAACAGTTCCCTGGGATTAAGGGCTGTCTCTGGCCTCCAAAGGTACTGTGTGTATGGTACTGATACATATATGCAGGGAAAACACTCACATACATAAAACACATCTGAGATTTAAAAAAATAAACCAAAACAATGAACACTAGTCTTCCCTATGGAACCTTCTTGTACTCTGAATCACCTAGTGAGCATGCCTGATGCCTGGTGCTCTCCCTCTCTTCTCAGGGCAGGGCCTCCAGGCTGCGCTTGCTCTGACCAACTCCCCCCCCCCCCCCCACACACACACACACATTACAGGGTGGCGAGCCCATTATCACTTGCCTTCCATTCTTGCTTCCAGATGCTGGGGTTTATATGCCACCGAAGATGGACCCGAGAAGCCAGTGGAAGCTGAACCTGCTGGAATGACTGCCCTGTTAGGAGGGCCTCGCCGTGAAGACCATTTGTCCACTCACTCCTCTTCGTGCTTCTAGCTGTGGAGAACTGGGATGTGGAAGAGTCTGCCTTTGAACAGCCTCAGCTAGCACTAGGC
The DNA here is from genome assembly GCF_978045245.1 of Mus caroli. Lineage (NCBI taxonomy): Eukaryota > Metazoa > Chordata > Mammalia > Rodentia > Muridae > Mus > Mus caroli. The sequence continues at coordinate 97,887,749 of NW_028227261.1, forward strand.
AGTCCCCACTTTCTTTTGGGTATACATCTTAGGTACTATGTCAGAACTTCGTTTTAGCCAGCTTATTGCAGTCTTTTAAAAAAATTGCTGTTTAGCTGGCTATAATGGGACGTGCCTATAATCCCAGCAGCCCAGGAAGCTGGGGCAGAAAGACTGATACAAGTTCAAGACCAGCATGGCCTTATCTCAGAACAACCCATCCTGCTGTTCTTGTACTTAGTACTGTTTGAAAGCATGGTTCTTAGGCAGATCATGAACTGGAGTCTCGTTTCTGTTACAACCTTGGACAGCTCATCATTGATTTGATCCTCAGTTCCTGTTGTTCATAGGGAATGATGTTTCATGGTTTCTACCTCAAAAAGTGAAGACAAGTGGAACCACGTTTCTAAGTTGTTCTGTGTTGTTAACATAGCATATGGTATGCATGTGGGCAGTTAGTGCTGCCAGCTTTTAGTAAGATGTGATTGCATAGCTGGCATCTGTTTATTAACTCAAAGCAGAATAAAAAGCTAACTGTTTGGGGACTGGAGAATTGACTCAGTGGTAAAGAGCAGTTGTTGCTTTTGCAGTGGACCTGGGTTTCCCAGCACCCACATAGCAGCTCACAACGGTCTGTTTTCTCCAGTTCTAGATGATCTAACGTCCTCTTCTGATTTCACTGAGCACCAGGCAAGCATGTGGTACACAAACATATGTGCAGGCAAAATACTCATACACACAAAATAATCTTTAAAAAATTTTTTTTAATTAAATATATTATCCTACCTTGTTATGTGCTACTAGCTTTAATTGGGCTAGACCTCCCCTAGCTGGCACTGTTCCAGGGATGTTCTATTGCCTCAGTATGTTCTGCTAGAGAGTTATCAAGAGTAGGGTGGACTTCAGTGATGGGTAGACAGCAGGCATGTGTGGGAGCAGAGTTGGAGGTTACTCTTTGTCCCTCAGACACTACCTCCTTTGACTAGCGCATTTTGTCTGTGTCCAGGCAGACTCACTTAGCTTTTTGTATGACATCAGATGTGGAGATGCAGAGTTTAGAGTTTACCTGGCTGGTTCAGTCTTTCAGTAACTGTGCTTCCTCCTCAACTTTGGAACTGTATACCCTATGCTATTATATGTTGGAAGTATGTGATTTGCATTTTGGTTTTGATTTTACAGAAGATTACAAATAAGAGATTGCATAAATCTTAAAAGAAATTTTGGACTTTTAAACACTGTTGAGAGAGTGTTAGTCTATGGTAACTTTTGAAGTAGGAATAAATGCATTTTACATTATGTATGGCTGCAAGCCTGTGGGGGCCAGGAGTGGAATATAGTGCTTTGAATAGGAATGGCCTCCATAGACTCCTGTGTTTGAACCCTTGGCCCATGGGCAGTGGCACTATTAGGCGTGGCCTTGTTGGTGTAGATGTCCTTGTTGGAGGAAGTCTGACACTGTGGAGGTGTGCTTTGAGGTCTTCCATGCTTAGGCTACACCCAGTGTCTCTGCTGCTAACTTCTGATCAAGATAGAACTCTTGCCTTGTACAGCACTGTGTCTGCCTGCAGGCTGCCATGCTTCCTGCCATGGCAATAATGGACTAGACCTCTGAGACTGTAAGGCAGCCCCAAAGAAATGTTTCTTCATGATAGTGGGTATAGCAGTGAAACCCTAGGTAAGACATCGACTGACCTGTGTTTCATTGTTTCCAAGAGATCCTGGGGAGAGTGAGGTTACTTTCTCTCTCTTGTCAAGTCTAGAAATTGGTCAGTTTATTTTAATAAGAGAATTTGAAAAATTACTCTTTGACAATTTTATATTTTTACATAATGAATTTGATGTGTTCTCATTCCTCTCTCTTCTGCTGAAACCCTTTTGCTTCCCAAGAATCCCCTCTTCTATCTTCATGTCTTTTTAACTTTACTTAAGGTTGATTGTATAAGTAGATGTGCAAGGCCAGTTACTGAATCGTGAGGAATTTTGTGTGGGTATACCACCTAGAAAAATAATACTCCTCCCCAACAAGAGTGTCAGGGCCAATCCTTGAGTTCAGACAAAATCTCTTGTGTGGCCTTAATACCAAAACCAGGCTTCCATTACTCTGTGTAAACTAATGTAAAATGTTGTTTGGCCCTCAGTATATAGATCTATTCAAAATTGTAATTTAAGAAGACTTACCTAAGGGCTGGAGAGATGGCTCAGCTGGTTAAGAGCACCAGCTGCTCTTCCAGAGGTCCCAAGTTCAATTCCCAGCAACCACATGGTGGCTCATAACCATCTGTAATGGGATCTGATGCTGTCTTGTGTGTCTGAAGACAGTGTACCCACATATATGAAATAAATATGGCCAGAGTGGGGCTGGAGTAAGCAGGGCAGGGAGAGAAAGAAAGAAAAACAAGAAAATTTACCTAAGCACTTGTTATATAATTAAACTTTTCTGGATATTTTAAATTTTTTACAAAATAGAAAAAGAGAAGACAATATATTTCACTTTGGATTGCTCTACTTTTGACTCATCCTATAGTGGGCTTACTCCAGCTAGATGCCAGTTTCAAGAGGCCGTGAGTACTTGTGATGACAGTGAATCCTGTAACTTCTGTATGTGACATTTACTGTAGTGAAAAGCTCTTACTGTGGATAATGGTGAAGAACCCGTGCTAACAGACTGGAGGTGGAGATAAATGTGCCTGTTGACAGTGGCATGGGCTTTCATAGGTCCTCGATTTTCTTAATGCTATAGCAGTCCAGTGTGGTAGTGCACACCTTTAAGCCCAGCACTCAGGAGGCAGGGACATGTGGATCTTTAAGTTCAAGGCCAGCTTAGTCTACAGAGTTCCAGGACAGACAGCCATGGTTACATAGAGACCCACTGTCTCAAACAAAAAATGTAATGGTATAGCAGTAAGAATTAATATGTACCAATTTCGTCCCTCTTAACTATGCAGGATTAGATTTTGCTCATTTTGAGATTAAGTAGGAAGAGCAGGCCCTTTGTATTGAAGGCTGAGACGAGGAGGGTGTGGGACAAGGTAAATGAGAGCTAACTTTGAGGAAAGCTGTTGAGCTTTAAAAAATACAGAGTTGCCCCCAGGTTTAGGTTCTATCTCAGCAAATTCTTATCACAATAAGAAAAAAAATCTTGGTTTTTCTGGCTTGCGTTGAGTAAGGTTTGTTCTTGGCCTGTCTTGGATCATGTAGCTTTGTTCAGTGCTGCAGACATTGCGGGCTTCGCAGTCACACATTCTAGAAGCTGTGGCAGAAGCTAACATTTGGAGGTGTTGAGGAATTCTCATTGTTATTTTGTGGTGCTGCATCGAACCCCTTCTGGGCACTGCACATGCAAATCAAGCTGGTGTGGACCTTGCTGTAGGCCTTACCCCAGTCAGAAGGGCATTTAGAAACAAAACCCAAAAACCTGGCACTTCTTCGTAATTGAAGGTGACTGCACATTGGGAAGCACAGTCATGTTTTATTTTTCCTCCTTGTCTTAGTTATTCTACTGCTGTGAGGACCCCATGACCAAGGCAGCTCTTAGAGAAGAAAGCACTTCTTTCTTGTTTACATTCAGAGGCTTGCATCACTGTGATCATCATAGTAGGTAGCCAGCCTGTAGGCAGGCAGGCATGGTGCTGGAGAAGTGGTCGCAGGCTTCACAACCAGTTCCACAGGCAGAGGGGGAGACACTGGGCCTGGCATGGGCTTTTGAAACCTCACAGTTCACTCCCAGTGACATGCGTCCCACATGACCACACTCTTAGTCCTTCTCAAACAGTTCTGGTGACTAAGCATTGGAGCATATGAACCATTTTCATTGAAATCACTACTCCTGTTTTGCTAGTCCATACTGTAGAAGCTCATGGGAGTCTTCAGCTGTTGTTGTCCCTGGGGCGAGGAGGGAATCACCACAGGTGACTAAATGCTCAAGATCAGTGGTTCTCAACCTTTAATACAGTTCCTCATGTTGTGGCAACCCCAACCATAAGATTTGGTTGCTACATCATAATTGTGATTTTGCTAGTTGTGAAATCGTAAATACCTGATACACAGGGTATCTGATGTGTGACCTCCCAAGGGAGCCACCCACAAGTTGAGAACCTCTGTTCAAGAGGCTGTAATCAGCTAAGGCGCCCTTGGTGCTGATGGCAACAGTAAACAGTGTGCTCTTGAGTCCTGAGCCTTCTGTGCTCTCTGTGCTCTTTCCTGTGCCCGGTACCCATCTTTACTCTGGTTTTTTGAGACAGGGTTTCTCTGTGTCCTGGAACTCTCGATGTAGACCAGACTGGTCTCAAACTCAGAAATCCACCTGCCTCTGCCTCCCATGTGCTGGGATTAAAGGCATGTGCCACCGCTGCCTGGCTCCATCTTTACTCTTTTGACACTGAAGTCCCAAAACTTCAGCAGACGTCTTGATGTAAAGATGAGGGTTTGCGTTCTGAATCCACATATTTTTAGAGTCCTTTAGCAGAGGAACAGCACTTCTCCAAGCCTGTGTGTTCCTTGTTGCCAGTAAGCGCTTCTCTGTGCTCCCTCCTGGCATTTTGAATGATATCATCCACAATGCCTGGAGTGGCACTGTAGGTAGGTTATTTATAATTTCCCTGGCTCTGCTCACTAGATAGTAGTACATATTTCCATCCCTGTTGTAACAAACTTGTCATGTTACCCTCAGCTGTTAAGCTTAGATGATGCCGATGCCAGAAATACTAAACTGCTGTGTTTGTGTGTGAAGACTGTCTTTTCTGCTGGGACAGCTGGATCCAGTAAGGGGATTGAGAGTGCTCTGAGAATACAGTTGTATCAGCTTTCAGTTGTATCAGTTTTTATAAGTGCTTAAGCCTGGAGACTCCCTTTAGAAAACACTTTTTTGTCCCTCCCTCATCAAGACCCTTCAATTTACTTGGGCTCATCAACATCTATCTGAAGATAGAAGTGGTTTATGACTGTTTTCCATTTTAATGTTTAAAACACATTTTTTCTAAGAATTTATACGGTTTACCAATGCTGTGTAAAGGTGTGGAGAGATGGAGATCTAATCAACCTGAACTTGCCCCTAGTGAGTGCTCATGTAGTGTTGCCAGTAGGATAGTCCAGGAAGAAACAGATAAGATGTATGGGCGCTCCCAACTCTTCTCTAACTCTCCTGGGTAAGGCTTGGTCACCTTGCCAAACCATGGGACCCTCAGATGTCTTTCCATTGCTCTTCATCTTCACCTCCCTGCTTTAGCTCTCTGATGTCACATAGATATGCTAACCCTCCTGGTCTTGGTCCAGTCTCTGACATGTTAGGCACGTAGGCAGACGTGAAGTTGAGTGAATGGCTCTCAGAGCCTCTGCAAGGCAGAGATGCTCAGTGTGCGATTGTGACTAAGACCCCTCAGCAAGACTTGAAGGCTCATGTTTAAGAGCTAGACATCACAGTTGGAACTATTGGGATCACTTTTTGGGCGACAGATCTTGAAGCATGTATCTTACTTTCCATCATTGGTAAGAGAAAGCCACTGGTCAGTACAGAGAAACTGTTTGGGGTGGCTGGGGTCTCCAGTCACGTTCCAGACCACTGGTGTTGTCAACAGCAGCAGCTGCTCCTTTAGCCCACATCTTGGGGACATGTATACACTTGAACAGACTAGCTTATCAGATTCCTCCAAGCCATTGGGCAGTAATTGATCAAAGGGAGTCCTGGGACCATGGGATGTCACAGGTTCTGCACTGTCGAGATGTCCTAAGACCACTGTACCCTTCCCTGCTCTAAGGGGCTCTGAAAACCCCAATGTCTTAAGGTCTGATCTCTGGGGATCTCACTGGGACCTCCAGATATGTGAGGTAACCACCAGATAAGATCACTCAGGCATGGATTCAAGCCAGAAAGTCTTTATTAACTGGCAACTAAACTGGTGTTCAGGACCTGAGTGCAGTCCCAAGTTCTCAGAGCGAGCTTTTAAACAAAAATCACAGCCTGTGTTGACACCTCAATTAAGAACACTGAGCTGAGCTAAGTGCTGTTTTATGGGAGAATAAACTCGTTTAGCATTCTGTAGGGAACTATGGATGGAGAGCCTCTTTATCCTTTCACATCATTTACTCTTCATTTGTTTTGATCACATTTTTCCTTATGTATGTGTTAACAACAAAGTTCCTACAGTGGGAAGCACAAAGGGCAGAATAGTGCTAGAGCAAGTTGCTCCCATGAGAGACGTTAGCATAGTGTATGTGATTCTCTTATGTACCCCTTCCACGCCCAGGCTTTTGTATTTTTTTAAAGTGATGCATACATTCATGTGGCTCTTACTATGTCAGGAAATAGACACTCTGGAGGGAAGGGGACAGACACGAGGGGATTTTAATGCTACAGAAATGAACATGCCAACTCAACACCACGTGTAGAAGGTTCAGCCCTCACACAGTAAAGCTGTCATTGCCACCACGGTGAGCATGCTGTGTCTGCTCAGAAGCACCTTCTGTAGAGGAAGAAAGGCCCATGTTCCTCGTACTCCAGGCGATGGACCCACAGTGGTTGAAACCCCTGGAGTGAGGCCAGGATAGACCCACCAGTCCAGACTGCAGTGTCTCTCTCAGGCAGCACATTGACCTGGGGGGTGTCGTTGGGGCACATGCTGCTCAGCTCCTTCTGCAGACGGTTAGGGAAACCCCTGAGCATAGTGCTGCCCCCACATAGCAGGATGTTCCCCATGAGGTCTCGTTTGAGTGCAATGTCACATTTGTTAAGGCAGGACACTGTCTGGGTGTGGAGGCCCAGCTGCATGGACTTGATTAGAGATGGCTTGAAGAACATCTCCGAGCAGAGGAACCGCTCCTGACCCAGAAGGACCTCTTTCCCATCAGGCAGGGTATAATGGATCTCATGTTCAGGGGCAGGGATTTTCTTCTCTTCAATGGGGTCCAGGGCCACGAAGCAGCACCTCGTCTTGATGTCCTCCACAATACCGAGATGGTCCTCAGAGAAGTGTTTTCCAGAGTTGTTCATCAGGTTCATCAGGTAGGTGGTTAGGTCAGAACCTGCATAGTCTAGCCTCCCCGTGATGCTGGGCAAAGGATAACCCTCATAGATGGGGACCACATAGGACACACCATGTCCAACCTCCACCACCAGGCCAGAGGTGCGTCCGTAGGAGTACATGGACAGGCGGGACTGGTAGGCGATGTGCATTGCAGGTGTGTTGAAGGTCTCAAACAGCATCTCGGCATACTTCTCTCTGTTGGTATGAGGACTCAGGGGTGGGTCTGAAACCAGGACCGCGTGTTCCTCTGGGGCGATCTTCATCTCCTGTCGGAAGAGGTATTCCCAGATGTCCTGTACTGTGTCCCAGTCCACAATGATGCCATGACGCAGGGGGTTGACCAGCTTGAGATGTATATCTGGGTTAAAGAGCTCGTGCCCCACAAACGTCTCTTTGCGATTATCCCCAGTCTTGGCCGTCTCCATGTAGGGCTTGCCCACTGTTGTTGAGATCTTATGAGTGGGCTTTGGCAGGCCAGCAAAGCCACATTTACAGAAGCCAGTGCCCAGGTCCACAACCACTGCTTTGGTTACCTCTAGTCTTGGCCTATCCTTGGACATAGTTGACTTAACAGGGTCTTCTGTCTCAGCATTGTCCCGACGGACCCATACCGCCCTTTTTGCTGGGCCATCTTTTAGGGAAGCGGTTTGGAGGACCTGTGTCTGCATGGAGGCCTGGTCACTAGCTTTCTTGGCAGGTCCGTCCCCTATGTTTGCTGTCTGTGGAGCCCACACACCATCCAGAGACATACTGCTCTCAGAAAGCTCTCGATCCTGCTGGCTACAAGGCCTGAAAGACTTAAATCAGAGGACAGCTTAAGAATCTGCCCAACAGTGACATCACTGATTGTGACATAATTCAGCAACCAGAGGCTTTCTAGACACTGGAGACTAGTGTTAGGGTACATTAGAGATACTATCTTTCAAGTCCCACCCCCAGTTTTGTAGTAAAGATTGATGTATTCGCTCAGTTAATAATTGTTGGGTGCCTCTGCAAAGCAGCCAGGAATACCATAGTGAAAAAGCAACAGAACTCTACCCTTATCTGGTCTACATTCTAGTTGGTGTGCACCAGGAAGGGGGGTGTCGAGGGGGGAAGGGGGGAACACAACATATTTATTTGTTGAACAAAAAAAAAAATAAAATTTAGAAAAGCTTTTAGAGACAAATCAGAGAAGGGGGATGGATTGGCCAGGCTGACGTGGCGTAGGCTAGCCTCACTGAGCTGGCAATAGTTGTGTAAAGAGCTGAAAGAGGTGACCAGGTGACATGTGTGCTAAGGATGTAGATGCAGAGGACTAAGCCCCATGGCTGGTGAGTTAGTGCAGGGGCTAGCAGGACACAGCCAGCTCCAGCCTGTGCTAGTGTATAAACTGATTGGAGCAGTGGTACTCTTTCCCTGAAGGATTGCCCGTGAGCCTGAGAAACAGTTCAACATCACAAAGGCTGGCCCAAAAGCTGAGTGAAAATAAATGTGTCTGGTCTCTAAGAGAGTTGGGGGTTTGCTGACCCCCAACTGAGGCAATCTGCAGGAAGACCAGTGTGACCAGGGGAAAGAACACAGAAGTTTAGATGGGGTGGGTGGGAGAAGTAAGTATGGTGGGGAGAATAAACAGGTCCCATCAGGCTGTGGGCTCTTGTAAGGACTTAACTCTAGGTGGGCAGGGTTAGAAAACACTAGAGAAATTAGAACAGGTTGACACTGAGTTTTTTTTTTTTTTTAAACCAAGGTCTACTGTTGCTGCAGTAACTGGCAAGCCCTGCTGCCTCACTGGGCACTAAGGTGATGAGAACATAACCTTGAGAAGAGTTATTTTTGAACATAGGTTTCATTAGGGTCATAGAGTGTGCATTGAAGTCAGACCCTGCTAAGTCCCACCATTGGGAACACTAAGGCTCCGGTGTACAGATGACATCCAGAAGGAGTAGACAGCCTCAACACATGCTGCACACACGTATTGACACCTAACATGCATGTCTGAGGCTGCTTTACCATCTAACTCCAGCGGGACACACTGATCCCATACTCACCACACTTAGTGCAGAGGTCTTTAGACTTGGTTAATTGGTGTTGGATGAACTTCAGTTAAAGAATTTACACTCTTTGAACCTCTACACTAAATGCAAAACCCAGAATCTAACCTTATGTCTCATCTTAGACCTTACCCTGAACCCTGTGCTAGATGCGAGACAGACACTATGGTGATGGGTTCCTTCCTTTCAGGAGGTGGCAGGTCCCCATGGCCTTAGATGTGAGATGAAAAGGGCAAAAGGCTGCTAGTGTTATTATGGAGTGCCTTGGCCTTGTGGAATGAAAGAGGGGACAGCACAGGCTCTGAGCTTTGTGACTAAAATGGAAACAGCCTTCAAGGTCATTAGGAGACTTGGTTAATCGGTAATGGATGAACTTGAGTTAAAGTTATCACCCTCAAAAAAACGGTTTGCTCTGAACCTTTTTAAGGCTCTGCCCAACCCCAAGATTCTGCAAAAATAACATCAGAAGTGCCTAGCGCTCTACCTGATTTTGTATAGGGGCTCAAATATCAATGCCAAGGAGCAGAGGAGGAAATACAGGAATGATCACTGAATGGTCAGGCATGGACATGTGAGAGGAACGGAAAGAAAGAATCGAAGCCCGGTGTGTTTGGTTTCTAAAACTGCTGGTCTCTGCAGGTCCTGGAGCAAACCGTTAAGTCACCAATGTGTGTGGAGGGCAAGAAGAGCAAGTCGGTCCCCCCCCCCCCAACTCCCATCTAAATGAACCATTCCTGGTGACATCACAACCCAAGTGGTTGCCAAGGCACTGCTGAAGCTGGGATCTCATTTCTCCCCAGGAGCTCTAGGGTATGGATGTAGGAAGGTGAGGAAGGGAGGCAGATGGCGACAAAGAACAGCCCTAGCCCTAAGCCCATGGGCACAGCCCAGGGCGACCCTGGAGAGGCAGGAACACTGCCAGCACCCGAGGCTGCTGGCATCCGGGACACAGGTTCCACTCAACTGAAGACAAAACCCAAGAAAATACGGAAGATCAAGGCCCTGGTCATTGACCTGGGTTCTCAGTACTGTAAATGCGGCTATGCAGGAGAGCCGAGGCCCACCTATTTCATCTCCTCAACCGTGGGCAAGCGCAGCGCTGAGATGGCTGCGGATGCTGGAGACAACTTCAAGGAGACATACGTAGGCCATGAGCTGCTCAACATGGAGGCATCTCTGAAGCTGGTTAACCCACTGAAGCACGGAGTTGTGGCGGACTGGGATTGTATCCAGAACATCTGGGAGTACATCTTCCACACCGCTATGAAGATCATGCCTGAAGAGCATGCGGTGCTGGTGTCCGACCCTCCGCTCAGCCCCACCAGCAACCGGGAGAAGTACGCTGAGCTCCTGTTCGAGACCTTCGGCATCCCTGCCATGCATGTGACCTCCCAGGCGCTGCTGTCCATCTATTCATATGGCAAGACCTCCGGCTTGGTGGTGGAGAGCGGACACGGCGTGTCGCATGTGGTGCCCATCTCTGAAGGGGACCTGCTGCCGGGCCTGCCCAGCCGTGTAGACTATGCGGGCTGCGACCTCACCAACTACCTCATGCAGCTACTCAATGAGGCAGGCCACAAGTTTTCAGACGACCACCTGCACATCATAGAACACATCAAGAAGAAGTGCTGCTATGCCGCGCTGCTGCCCGAGGAGGAGATGAGCCTGGGCCTAGATGAGCTGCAGGTCGACTACGAGCTCCCAGATGGGAAGATCATTACCATCGGCCAGGAGCGCTTCCGCTGCTCTGAGATGCTCTTCAAGCCCTCGCTGGTGGGTTGCACCCAGCCTGGCCTCCCCGAGCTCACCGCGACCTGCCTGGCCCGCTGCCAGGGCACTGGTTTCAAGGAGGCGATGGCTGCTAATGTGCTGCTGTGCGGTGGCTGCACCATGCTGGATGGCTTCCCCGAGCGTTTCCAGAGGGAGTTGAGTCTCCTCTGCCCAGGGGACAGCCCCAAGGTGGCCGCTGCTCCTGAGAGGAAGACATCAGTGTGGACCGGCGGCTCCATCCTGGCCTCCTTGCAAGCCTTCCAGCAGCTTTGGGTCAGCAAAGAAGAGTTTGAGGAGCGGGGCTGTGCAGCCATCTACAGCAAATGCTAAGGGGCAGGCCCCACAGGCAAAACTGGAGAGCAGAGGCCCCTCCTGGGGCCACTCTATACCTTTACAGAATTTCGCATAAAAGTTTAACCTGTAACGGTCATGTCTGGTCTGGAGTTCTTGGTCGAATCTGATAGCGGGGTGGGGAGAAGTTGAGTTTAGAGATAATCTCCTCTCTCCTTAGCCTGAATGAATGTGACTCAGTCTAGTCACCAGATGTGAGACGTACTTTCTCCTGGGAGGCAAGGTGAATGCAGGAACTGCTGCAGCAGTGTTTCCAGAGAGGAAGGCAGCTTGAAGTGGCCGTCCGCCACTGAGTGAGGATGCCTTAGTCAAACCAGTGTGAGCGACTCCCAGATCCTTCAGGTCTCTAAGCCAGTACATCCCACCGCCTGTTCCAGGTCCAGTTGCATGTCTGTCTGTCCTCCATCTGTCCTTCACACTGGCCTTCCTCTGGAGCGATGGTGCACTGGAGGGGCCAAGGTTAGGGAGAGGGAGAGAGAGGTTCAGCTAGAGGGCTGGAGAGATGGCTCAGCTGTTATTGAAATATTAAAAGCAACACCCCAATTTTCCCTTCACAAACGAGCGACTACATTAGAATTTTGTTCAGAGTTTTAGAGAATGTCTGATACACAGATGCAAAGACCAACAGGCATCCACAAATCACCGTCTTGTTTACTCCCTTCTGATCGGTCCCTGGGGTTAGAGAGGGCAGGAATTGTACCTCCCAGATGCTCTTAGAGCCTGTATCCCAGGGTGTGCGTTTTCCCAGAACCCAGGGGAACAGACTCCTTATTCCAAGTTGTGAGATGAATGGTACAAGTATCTCCCATTCACATTACAGATAAGCAAGGAGGCTTGAAGATGCTGAGTCTTGTCTCACCTCCCCTGACTAGCAAACCAGAGTCGCCTGTCGTTTGTGTTCAAAGTACCCCCTTGATTTTCTACCTCTTGGCAAATTACCAATCCCTCTCTTTTTAAAGTATATAAAATATTCCTTTCACCTGAGAGAAAATGGCACCTTGTTAAGTAACATTTGATTGTGTAAAGGAATTTGGTCTGACTTTTGCTCTTAGCATCTGGAAGATAATCTATATCTTACCTCAAAGTAATATTTTTCCTTAGGGTTGGTCCAGCCACATTCAAAAGTCTTAGGGCAATGATTGGCTATGCCAGAAAGATCAACATTACTATTTAGGAAAGGGAGTTGAGGTCACAGTATCAGTTGACTTGAAGGCTGAGGTTAACCGTGTCGGTATTTGATCAGTTATGCCTACCTAATGTAACTCCAGTATAAACCTTGAGCGCTTAGACTTGGGGAATCTTTCTTGATTGATAAGAGTTGTACATAGTAGCAAGCATTGATATTGAGAGAGTGATGTGACATCAGGAGAGAACACAGTGGACATGTTTGAATTTGAACCATAACCAAGAGTATAATAGATTCTAATAAGTTCTGAGAGTCCTTGGAATGAATGATTGCTTAGGGAGTTCCCGGGACTTGCACTTAGTGTAAGATGTGACAATATCGTGGTTAGGGACAACTCCAAAGGCCTTTGTAGTTGGCCAAAGTGTCCCTGAGGTGCCAGTAAACTGCACTAAGCACAAGAAAAGGCAACAATCTGAATCAGGTAAATAAAGAGAAATAAAACAAGATATCAGGAATGACTGACAGGTTCTTAAGCAGTCATGGTGAAATTATTTAATAAACTACTGTAAGCTACCATCAAATGCAGAAAGTTGGAGAAAACAGGCTATAAACGTGCAGGGCTATCATATGATTTTATATTTTTATTATTTGTGTGTGTGTGTTCATGTACCAAGGGGGCCCTGGGGAGAGGGCTTGCTGCACAGGCATGAGGGTCAGATCCCCAGCACCATGTAGGATAGCCTGGGATAGCAATGAAAGCCTCTGATGGTCATACTGGGAGGCGCGGAGAGACAGGTTGACCAGCTAGCTTAACTGAATCCATCTAGTGAGAGACCCTGTCCCAAACAATAAGACAGAGAGCTATAGAACAAGATTTATCAACTTCTAGCCCCCTACATGCACAAATGAGCAACCTCACACAAGTGTGAGTATACATGAACACACACTCAAATAATAAAAAATATAAAATCATATAAATGATAGCATAGAAAAATCCACATTCGATTTTTAAAAACTCACTGGATGGGCCCAGAATTTTGGCAGACGGCAAAGTCAGTGACTTGGAGGACAGATCAATATCATTTTCTTAGTAGAAATGGAATATAGAGAAAGTACGTTCTTAAACGAATGGGGGCAGGGCGTAGATGGCAGCGGGTAAAGGTATTTGATGCCAAGCCTGATGGTCCAAGTTCAATCCTCAGAACCTATAGTGTGGGAGGAGAGGGCTAGTTCCTGCAAGTCATCTTTGGACCTTGTCCACCCTACTCAGTGTGCCATACCTGTGTACACACACATACAATAAGTATAGAAATAAAGTATAAAAGAAAGCAAAACATTGCCTGCTTTTATATGCAAGCTAGTTTGCCTGCATAAGTAAGAGCCCTAGGGCCAGTGCCAAGAATCTAACTGACTTCCTCCCATTAGGACTCCAGTGGAAAAGAGAAGAAGCAGGTATGACCAATAGTGTGCCCCCCCCCCAAAAAAAAGAGTCAAGAATAAATCATGGCCAGGTCTGGTAGTGGGCACTCAGGAGGTTGAACCAGAAGCATCAAGATTGCTCCAAGTTCAAGGCTAGCCTAGTCCATATAGTAAGTACTAGACTAACCTGGGCTGCAGAGTAAAACAACAAAAGCTGTAAAACAAAAGCAAAACGAAACAAGACAGCAAACCGAACAACTGCTATCAACAAGACCGCAAACACTGTGCCAAGACGCATCACAATGAAACTAAACAAGAGGAGTGTCCTGCTCACAGGGAGCCCTGGCTTGGATGACGACAGCAGTCTTCTCAGTTGCAGCTGTAAACCGGACAGAAGCAGCACAGTTATTTTCAAGAATGGAAAGAGAAAAAAGACAAACCTGTCAGTGGTGAGCTGTATGTCCCCAAAAGGCCAACCTTAAAGGATGGCTAGGGGAAATTCTCTAAATCGGAAGGAAATGACACTTCTGTCGGAGGTGTGGCGTTTCAGCAGGGAAGACGATACCAGGATGGTCCAGGGAGACGTGGACAACTGTTTGACCGCTGTGATCCTGATATATTTTAAAATCATATTTTATGGTTGAAGCAAATGTTTATAATTACATCCGAATTATCACTTAAGAAAATTATATCTGGAATGTGGGAAGAGTGAGGTCACCTGAATGAGCTTGGGGTCCATAGATTTGGGGATTGCGTGTCCACTGTGGTCTGTTACATAGGCTTCTGTTACTGCTCCAAGAAAAGGATAAGAAAATGATACAAATTGATATAAAGAAAACATAAAAAAAGACCAGTTTCTTAAAATTATGAAACTTGTAGGTGAGACAGAGAGGAACAGACAGTAGAAGAAACACATTGTATATTTTATTATGTTCTAGCCTGTGATGGACAACAAGCTCAGAGGTGGTCCTGTGACATTGTATCACCCAGCAACATCACAGCCTTCTGAGTGTATGTAAGTTTGTTTCTTAGCGTCTGCACAGATAAGGATACTGTCCTTGATGATGGAATGAAACCGGGTGCCTCAGTTACTGTGTGGAGGCAAAAACACCAACCTGAGCCTTAAGACAACAAGTGACAGACCTCCATCTGCTTTAAAAAATTATTAGTTATTTTTATGTGTATGGCTAATTTGCCTGCGTATATATGGGTACCACATGAGTGCAGTGCCTGAAGAGAGCAGATGAAGGCATCATAGTCCCTGGGACTGGAATCAGAGACAGTTGTGAGCTGCCTTGTGAATGCTGGTCCTCTCAAAGAGCAGCCAGTGCTGTTAATGGCTAGGCTATCTCTCTAGCCCCCTTCCATCTTCTTTAAACCACTTGATCATGGGGGAATCTTTGGGGTATAGAAATAAATCATTTAACTTATCACCAGAGAACACCATAGGGATTGAGTGATATTTTAGCATAGCACCAAAGACCCTAGGCTAGTTTAAAAAGGCTTTTTAAAAAAATAAATGGCAATTTCTTGAGGAATCTGGTTCAGCGTTTCCTAACTTGTGGGTCACGAACCCCTTTGAGGTCACAAAACAGATATCTTGCATAGCAGATATTTATATTACAATTTCTAATAGTAGCAAATATACAGTTATGAAGTAGCAACAAAATAATTTTATGGTTGGGGGGTCACCACAACATGAGGGACTGTATTAAAGGGTTACAGTATTAGGAAGGCTGAGAACCACTGAACTAGTTGTTGATACAGGGTTGGGGGTTTCTGAGTTGTTAGGTGGATGGTGTGGAGATGGGGATGTGTGCATAGCACACAGAGGTGAAGCAGGTAGGCTGCCATGGGTATTGTTATAAGAGGAAGGTGTGCATAACCCAAACCAAATGGGGTGGCCCAGCTACACTACTACCTTCCATGCTTGCCTGCCTCAACATCAGCCTCCATCTACCAGGAACAAATACTTAGCCCAATGAAGTCTGTTAGCTGGTCATTAAAGTGAGAGCATCTGCCTAGCAGAGGGATGCCAGATGTGTCTACAGTCAAGGGGTGGGTTATGGCATGACTTGGGAGAAGAAGGAGGTTTTGGTGAAATTTAGATGGAATGGTGGTATTTTGATAGGTTGAGGTGGAGCAGGGCTGTGTGTCATGTATTAGGTACTACGGTAAGGCAGAGGCAGAGTCTCGCCTCTTAGAAGCTCCACATGAAGACACAGATTATTAGGTCCCTTAATAGCACCTGTTGTCTGGGGTGCAAACCCAGGGCACTTCTCTTTGTCTAAGTAAATTAGACCTTGCAGACAAGAGCCAGTTCTTACTGGGATGCTTTAAATCTGCATTGCTGGAAGGGGAGGAGGAAAGCTCTAGGAGCCAGAGGGGATGGCGGACACTAGGAGAACGGGATCAACTGAGCAAGGAACCTCACATCTGAGCTCACAGAGACTGAAGCAGCAAGCATGGGGTCTGCATGGGTCTGCACCAGGTCCTCTGTGTGTATCATAGTTTTCAGCTTAGAACTTTTATGGGACTCCTGACTGTGAGAATGACAGGGTCTCTGACTCTTGTGCCTGCTCTTGGGACTCTTTTCCTCCTGTTTTTGGGTTGCCATGTCCAATTTCAATACGATAGCTTTGGCTTCATCTTATTATATTTTATTTGTCAAACAAACAAACAAACAACAACAGACAACCCGTCTACTTCGTTAGGCCAATGACAACAAAACAAAATAAACTTTCCTTCTGAACTGGGTGTGGTGGCACACACCTTCAATCCTAGAGGGAGGAGAATCTCTGAGTTTGGGGCTTAGCCTGGTCTACAAAGTGAGTTCCAGGATAGCCAGGGATAAATAGAGAAGCCCTATCTCAACAACCAAAACAAGTAGTAATACCCTGAATCCATGCATCCCTGCATCCCTTCATCTCTATATCGCTGCATCCCTGCATTCCTGTATTCCTATATCCCTGCATCTCTGCATCCCTGCATCCCTGCATCCCTGCATTCCTGTATCCCTATATCCCTGCATCTCTGCATCTCTCCATCCTTGTATCCCTGCATCCTGGAACCTGGCAGATGGCTAAGTTGTTAAAGTGCTTTTGTAGCAAGCATAAAGATCACCTCAGAACCTACAAAAAAGTTGAATGTGGTGGTACACTTGTGGAGACAGCACCAGGGAGGCAGGGAGAGGTGGATCCAGGGGCTTGCTGGCCAACTGGCCTTCTTCGGGCCAATGAGATACCCTGTCTTAAACAAGGTGGCTAGCTCTGGAAGAACACTACCACAGGCTGTCCTCTGGCCTCCATATTTATATGTATACATACATGCTAACCTCTACCACCCCTCCCCCCCACACACACACACCAAAGAAAGCCCTAGCTCTATACTCCTGATCAGCCACCATTTCAGAAAGCTGATTTCTCAGGACCCAGGTAGCAATCTCCTACACACAATTGTGCAGGAGGCTGGGCAGCTGCAGGGCTTTCTTAGAAAAGTGTCCTTTTTCTGCTGCCTTTGCAGCTGGCTCTGTGTTCTTTTCATTACCCAGCCTGGTCAGTGGCATTGCTGGGCTTTGTTTCCCAAGTTCAAACCAGCTCTTCTGCTCTCTAACCCCAGTTTTCTGCCCGTGGCTCTAGCCAAAGAAAAACTGCAGTGGTGTGGGACTTTGGAAGTTGTGACTCTCCCTTCTTCCATGTTTCTCTTCTTGCCATCTGAGGGTTGCAGTGCAGACTAAGGAGGGGCTAATAAGGGACTGAATGGGAGGAACCTGGGGTGAACAAGGACAGATGTCATGAAGGTGTGTGCCAAAGGTAAGGGGTGAGGCGGACTCTCTTGTTCCTGCTCCAGTCCTGGCTGAAGCCCGCAGATGAGTGGCTGAGAGCAGCTTTGGAGCTCAGGCTGTGCAGGCAGGGATGTGAAGGAGAGCATGATTGTACTCTCTGAACTTGTGCTTGGCAAGTCTGGGAAAGCCGAGGTTTCTCCCGAGGGCCCTCCAGCTCCCCAGTTCTTTGCCTGCCTTTTCTGACCCTGGCTGCATCCTTTCCCAGCCTCGTATGAGTCCTTGCTGCTACTGTGCCATCGTTGGCTGACCAAATAATGACAGTGCTGTTGTTTTTAAAGTCGAGTTTTCACTTTAGAACGAGGGAGATGGTTTTATTGGAATGTGAAATGTGCCCCTTATGTGCATGTGTTTGGACACGTGACATCCAGCAGGTGGCGCTATTTGTGAGGTGATGGAGGTGAGGTAGACAGGAGGGAGCTGCAGGACCTGGAGTCTCAGCTATTTCCAGAGAAACTCAGGTGTTGGTTGGCATGACAATGTGCTTATTAAGGTTTTGCATTAGGAACTCTAATTATGACAGTGCTCACTAGAGCTAGAAGGAGATTCCCCCCAACACACCTTTTTGAAATATTTTCTTCCCTTTGGATGAGTATTATATAGCAATTTTATAAGGATTATCTTGCCGATAAGTATCATGAGAAAGATACTCTTATAGTTGATAGATAAAGGTGTGCATCACTATGGCTGGCCTACATTTTTGATAGCATAAGATGTGGCTTACCATCTCTGTGGATAATCTTACTTGCTAATGAACAGTTTTATTCCCAAATCCAAGAGCTTGCTATGAACCTCGGGCTTGGTCTCTGTCTGTGGGTCTACTCAGTTCTCTCTCTGTGGTTCTTGGTTGTGAAGACGACTCCACCCAATGGTTCAGGTGTCTTTATATCTAAGGCATGTTCTTTGTCTTTTCACTCTCTCTCTCTCTCTCTCTCTCTCTCTTCCTTCTTCCTTCTGTCCTTCCTTCCTCCCCCCCTTTCCTTTCTTCCTTCTTTGCTCTTTTTTATTCAGACAGGGACTCACTGTGTGGTCCTAGCTGACCTGGAAATTGCTCTATAGATCAGGCTGCCTCAGACTTCCAGTGATTCTCCTGTGTTGAGACTGTAGGCTCAGGCCTTCACACCCAGCTTAAGGTGGGTTTCTTTAGACAGCATACGTGAAATCTTACTTGTAATGTGGAAATTAAGGTTTGCAATGAAGAGCAAAGGTGACACTGTTATGCTATGGTTATATTAACTTTGCTTATCATTGCATCTTTTCCTTGTTCGTTTTTTCCTGATATTTGGATATTTTTCAGAGAATTCTAAAACAGAATTTTGTTTGTTTGGTTTCTTATTATACGCACACACACACACACACACACATATATATATATATATATATATATATATATATATATGTATGTATATGGTGTATGTATGAATGTTTTGTGGTGCATGTGTGGAGGTCAGAGGCCAACCTCCAGGAGTAGGTTATCTGTTTCCACACTAGGGTCTGTGAGATTAAGTTTAGGCCCTAGTCCAGGTAGTCACACTTGGCCATAAGTGCCTTTAGCTGATGACCCATCGCTCTAGACCTTGTCTGGTTTTTAACTTGCAGTCACCCCGAGGATGACCTTGAACCTACTGCCCAAGTGCTGCCATTGCAAGCCCGAGCCACCACGCCCTGTGTATGTGGTGCTGGGACTTGAACTCAGAGCTTTGTGCATGCTAGGCAAGCACTCTACCACCTCAGCTGCGCCCTGAGCCCTGGATTAGATATTCTTATGATGCTGTTTTATTTTCACTCTTGTTTATTAAGCCTCTTCTTCTCTATGTTTTATGCAAGTGCCTTAGGTTTGAAAATATTCACCCTTATCATTTTACCTACCAGTTTTGGGGACAGTCTCATGAATCCCAGGTTGGCCTTGAACTCCTGCTGTTTCTATTTTCATCTTCTAGCTACAGGCATGTGCCATCATTCCTGGCTTTCAGCCACTCGTTTTTAAATGGTCACCTTCAAATAATATCATTCTATTTCAGGAAGCATGTGAAAACTTATGCTTTCTATATACCCTCTGTATGAGCTGTGTCTTTTTCAGGTTAATAAAGATATAGTTAATAGAAGATAATCTTTGAACAGAACTATTAAAACATCTCAAAGTCCCCTTGACCCTCCCCTTTCTTGGAGGTAAACAATGATACTAGGTTAGCAGACATCCTTCCAGACTTCTGCTGTGTGTTTACGGGCATTTGTGTGAGCACAACACATATAGCTTGTTTTCTTACATAGAAGATAGCACAGTGTGTATCACCCTATAGCTTGCATCTTTTTTTTTTCTTTTTTCTTTTGGTTTTTAGAGACAGGGTTTCTCTGTGTAGCCCTGGCTATCCTGAAACTCACTTTGTAGACCAGGCTGGCCTCGAACTCAGAAATCTGCCTACCTTTGCCTCCCGAGTGCTTGGATTAAAGGCGTGCTTCACCACACCCTAGCTTGCATCTTTTATTCCACAGTGTATCTTATTAGTCTACCCTTATTAACACACCCATCTTGACTTCATTGTTTCGAGTATCTTTATGGTACTCCATTAGGTGAACTTCCCAGTGTTTTTGTTAAATTGAGGGATGTTTGTGTCTTATTCTCCATCATGGCCAACAGCACTGTAAGTAAGGGGTCCTTCCGCATGTCTTACTGAGGGCATTTGCTCAGAGTGTATACCTGGAAGTAACTTTTTAAAATATATTTATTTATTTTATGTATATGAGTACACTGTAGCTGTACAGATGGTTGTGAGCCACAATGTGGTGGTTGTTGGGAATTGAACTCAGGACCTCTGCTCACTCCGGCCCCGCTTGCTTCAGTCCAAAGATTTATTTATTGTTATATGTAAGTACACTGTAGCTGTCTTCAGACACTCCAGAAGAGGGTGTCAGATCTTATTACGGATGGTTGTGAGCCACCATGTGGTTGCTGGGGTTTGAACTTAGGACCTTTGGAAGAGCACGTAGTGCCCTTAACTGCTAAGCCATCTCTCCAGCACCGGAAGTCACTTTCTTATGCAACCAACCCTGCAAGGAAAGAGCAGAAATGGAATGAAGCCCAGAAGGTCCCAAGTTAAAAGTTACATTGAAATTCGAAGGTAGTGGCAAAGGGCGCCAGTGAGGGTAAAGGCATGTGAGAAGGCTTAAAGCTTTGGGAAGTTTCTGAAAAAACTTACAAGGTAATGACCTCCTGTTTGGAATGAAGGACTTCCCGGGGAACACTAGTGGGTTATCTTATTTTATGTGCTGGGAACATAGAAGATACATTTCTTCACCAGAGATCTCGAAAGGGTTGGCCTGGAGTCACATGGATGGGTAGAGGGCATCGGAGCGGTGTGAACCTAAGGACCTGTGAACATCGCTGTGTCTGCAGGCCCGTGTGAAGTACCACCACTGTTCACCAGAAAAGCAAGACCTTGGGCGGGTCAGACTTGCTCACCGCCTCAACTTGGGCACTAAACGCTGATATATTTTACTCTTGCTCTAGGATGCCAAACAGCAGAAGGAGACAGCTTAGTTTAGCTAAGGAAACTGCAGTGGAGGCTAGGAGGCAGAGGAGTCGACCACAATGGCTGCCACCTCTGCCCCCTCTGCAGCCCACTCTCTCTTTCTCTCCAGATTCCTGTGGAGTTCTTTCAGCAGCATCAAAGAAGTCCAAAAGGGAAAAGCAAACAAGCCAAATTACAGGCTAGAGAAGGAGACCCATTTCCATGTAAATGTTACCAGTCTATAGTCGGTTACTAGCCTGAACCAAGCACTGAGGATGCCAGGAGGCTTTGGTTTGGGTCTGAGATGTGGAAGACTGCCATGCTTATAAATAGTCTCCTGACCACCAAGTGGAGCCTCTTACTCTCTCTGAGCCCGCAGAGGATGGGGCTTGGGTACACTACCTGCATGAGGTTGTTCAGAACGCCATTCAGGTCCCCCTCCATAATCATTAACTTCAGGCAAGAAAGCAAAACAAGCAGATGAAAACAAAACATAACAGAGTGGATACAGGTCGCCCACAAGCTGGAAATGGGAGGATTTCTTAGGGCCAGAAAATGATGAAGGCGAGAGTTGAAGTGGTGACCCTGTAGGTACTTGCTGACTTGTCATGATAGGGGTCCTCCTAGTGACCTCAGAGGCAGACACCATGAGAGTTTGACACATTTGAGTTGTCTTAAATGCCTCACCCTAGAGGGGTTCCCTTGAGTCCACTATCTCTGCAGTGGAATATTTGATTTGTTTCTTAAAAGGCAGATCTTGAAGAACTGCACCCCAAGTCTAGCGTGGAGTCAGGGAAGGTGAGGGGACTCGGAACAGTCAACATCCCGGAGATGATTCAAAGCTCAGATGCTTGCTGGTGTCTGGCCCTCCCCCACCTCCACCTTGGGGTTGTCCATTACTCTGCAATGATCGTAGCACATATTACTGAATGTACTCCCTAAATTCTAAGGAGTCCTTTCAAGTTTTGCAAGTCAAAAGAGCAAAATATTAACAATTTTGTATGATTCAATTTAGTATATTTAGGTTTGTTTGTTTGGTTGGTTCAATGGAGATCTAGACAATGAATTACAGAGATCTTTGAGTGGATACACGTGGGGTGAAGAGAAGTCACCCAGGCTTAACTATTGACTAACAAGTGACCTAGGGTAGAGGTTTCCATGCCTGTAAATTTAGAAACCATCTCAGTGGAATTATTTAGAGACATTGGTGCCTATGTTGGCCACAAGAGGGCGTCAGGTCTGGAGTGAGTTAGAATTTGGATTCTGGAACCACACTCCAGTCCTTGGAGGGAGCAGCAGGCTTTCATTGCTGAACCATCTTTCCAGCCCCCACTTAAGAAGGCAGCAGGTCTTCAGGCCTGAGGGGTGGTTTTATTCTTTATGTTTTCAGACTGACATCCCCCAGCCCCAGGGGCATTGTCTCTACAAACACTGTGGGAGAGGTTTCTCCCTAGAAACCTCTTTTTGTGTTGTTGTTATTTTGTTGTTGTTATTTTGGCTTTTTGTGTTGTTGTTATTGTTGTTGTTGTTGTTGGTGGTGGTGTTTTTGAGACAGTTTCTCTGAGCAGCCTTGGCTGTGCTTGAACTCACTCTGCAGAACAGGTTGGCCTTGAACTCACAGAGATTAAAGGTGTTACACCTCCGTCACCAGTTCAGTTTTGACCTTTTGAATGAGAAGACTTTTCTCGTTTTGTTTGTTTCTACACATGTGTGCATGCAAATGCACGTGTGTGCACCTACTTGGCAATCAGAGGACAACTTTCAGGGTGTTCTTCTCTCTTTCCACAGTGGGTCCCTGGGGAACACAATAAGGTGGACAGGCTTATGAGGAAAGTAGCATTATTGTTCATTTGTTTTTTCATTCATTCATTTATTTAGTCTTGAAACAAGGTCTCAGCATACCCTATGCTGGCCTTGAGTTCCTGATTCTCGTGCCTCTAACCAAACAAACAAAATTCTGTTTTAGAATTCTCTGAAAAATATCCAAATATCAGGAAAAAACGAACAAGGAAAAGATGCAATGATAAGCAAAGTTAATATAACCATAGCATAACAGTGTCACCTTTGCTCTTCATTGCAAACCTTAATTTCCACATTACAAGTAAGATTTCACGTATGCTGTCTAAAGAAACCCACCTTAAGCTGGGTGTGAAGGCCTGAGCCTACAGTCTCAACATAGGAGAATCACTTGAAGTCTGAGGCAGCCTGATCTATAGAGCAATTTCCAGGTCAGCTAGGACCACACAGTGAGTCCCTGTCTGAATAAAAAAGAGCAAAGAAGGAAGAAAGGAAAGGGGGGGAGGAAGGAAGGACAGAAGGAAGAAGGAAGAGAGAGAGAGAGAGAGAGAGAGAGAGAGTGAAAAGACAAAGAACATGCCTTAGATATAAAGACACCTGAACCATTGGGTGGAGTCGTCTTCACAACCAAGAACCACAGAGAGAGAACTGAGTAGACCCACAGACAGAGACCAAGCCCGAGGTTCATAGCAAGCTCTTGGATTTGGGAATAAAACTGTTCATTAGCAAGTAAGATTATCCACAGAGATGGTAAGCCACATCTTATGCTATCAAAAATGTAGGCCAGCCATAGTGATGCACACCTTTATCTATCAACTATAAGAGTATCTTTCTCATGATACTTATCGGCAAGATAATCCTTATAAAATTGCTATATAATACTCATCCAAAGGGAAGAAAATATTTCAAAAAGGTGTGTTGGGGGGAATCTCCTTCTAGCTCTAGTGAGCACTGTCATAATTAGAGTTCCTAATGCAAAACCTTAATAAGCACATTGTCATGCCAACCAACACCTGAGTTTCTCTGGAAATAGCTGAGACTCCAGGTCCTGCAGCTCCCTCCTGTCTACCTCACCTCCATCACCTCACAAATAGCGCCACCTGCTGGATGTCACGTGTCCAAACACATGCACATAAGGGGCACATTTCACATTCCAATAAAACCATCTCCCTCGTTCTAAAGTGAAAACTCGACTTTAAAAACAACAGCACTGTCATTATTTGGTCAGCCAACGATGGCACAGTAGCAGCAAGGACTCATACGAGGCTGGGAAAGGATGCAGCCAGGGTCAGAAAAGGCAGGCAAAGAACTGGGGAGCTGGAGGGCCCTCGGGAGAAACCTCGGCTTTCCCAGACTTGCCAAGCACAAGTTCAGAGAGTACAATCATGCTCTCCTTCACATCCCTGCCTGCACAGCCTGAGCTCCAAAGCTGCTCTCAGCCACTCATCTGCGGGCTTCAGCCAGGACTGGAGCAGGAACAAGAGAGTCCGCCTCACCCCTTACCTTTGGCACACACCTTCATGACATCTGTCCTTGTTCACCCCAGGTTCCTCCCATTCAGTCCCTTATTAGCCCCTCCTTAGTCTGCACTGCAACCCTCAGATGGCAAGAAGAGAAACATGGAAGAAGGGAGAGTCACAACTTCCAAAGTCCCACACCACTGCAGTTTTTCTTTGGCTAGAGCCACGGGCAGAAAACTGGGGTTAGAGAGCAGAAGAGCTGGTTTGAACTTGGGAAACAAAGCCCAGCAATGCCACTGACCAGGCTGGGTAATGAAAAGAACACAGAGCCAGCTGCAAAGGCAGCAGAAAAAGGACACTTTTCTAAGAAAGCCCTGCAGCTGCCCAGCCTCCTGCACAATTGTGTGTAGGAGATTGCTACCTGGGTCCTGAGAAATCAGCTTTCTGAAATGGTGGCTGATCAGGAGTATAGAGCTAGGGCTTTCTTTGGTGTGTGTGTGTGGGGGGGAGGGGTGGTAGAGGTTAGCATGTATGTATACATATAAATATGGAGGCCAGAGGACAGCCTGTGGTAGTGTTCTTCCAGAGCTAGCCACCTTGTTTAAGACAGGGTATCTCATTGGCCCGAAGAAGGCCAGTTGGCCAGCAAGCCCCTGGATCCACCTCTCCCTGCCTCCCTGGTGCTGTCTCCACAAGTGTACCACCACATTCAACTTTTTTGTAGGTTCTGAGGTGATCTTTATGCTTGCTACAAAAGCACTTTAACAACTTAGCCATCTGCCAGGTTCCAGGATGCAGGGATACAAGGATGGAGAGATGCAGAGATGCAGGGATATAGGGATACAGGAATGCAGGGATGCAGGGATGCAGGGATGCAGAGATGCAGGGATATAGGAATACAGGAATGCAGGGATGCAGGGATGCAGCGATATAGAGATGAAGGGATGCAGGGATGCATGGATTCAGGGTATTACTACTTGTTTTGGTTGTTGAGATAGGGCTTCTCTATTTATCCCTGGCTATCCTGGAACTCACTTTGTAGACCAGGCTAAGCCCCAAACTCAGAGATTCTCCTCCCTCTAGGATTGAAGGTGTGTGCCACCACACCCAGTTCAGAAGGAAAGTTTATTTTGTTTTGTTGTCATTGGCCTAACGAAGTAGACGGGTTGTCTGTTGTTGTTTGCTTGTTTGTTTGACAAATAAAATATAATAAGATGAAGCCAAAGCTATCGTATTGAAATTGGACATGGCAACCCAAAAACAGGAGGAAAAGAGTCCCAAGAGCAGGCACAAGAGTCAGAGACCCTGTCATTCTCACAGTCAGGAGTCCCATAAAAGTTCTAAGCTGAAAACTATGATACACACAGAGGACCTGGTGCAGACCCATGCAGGCCCCATGCTTGCTGCTTCAGTCTCTGTGAGCTCAGATGTGAGGTTCCTTGCTCAGTTGATCCCGTTCTCCTAGTGTCCGCCATCCCCTCTGGCTCCTAGAGCTTTCCTCCTCCCCTTCCAGCAATGCAGATTTAAAGCATCCCAGTAAGAACTGGCTCTTGTCTGCAAGGTCTAATTTACTTAGACAAAGAGAAGTGCCCTGGGTTTGCACCCCAGACAACAGGTGCTATTAAGGGACCTAACAATCTGTGTCTTCATGTGGAGCTTCTAAGAGGCGAGACTCTGCCTCTGCCTTACCGTAGTACCTAATACATGACACACAGCCCTGCTCCACCTCAACCTATCAAAATACCACCATTCCATCTAAATTTCACCAAAACCTCCTTCTTCTCCCAAGTCATGCCATAACCCACCCCTTGACTGTAGACACATCTGGCATCCCTCTGCTAGGCAGATGCTCTCACTTTAATGACCAGCTAACAGACTTCATTGGGCTAAGTATTTGTTCCTGGTAGATGGAGGCTGATGTTGAGGCAGGCAAGCATGGAAGGTAGTAGTGTAGCTGGGCCACCCCATTTGGTTTGGGTTATGCACACCTTCCTCTTATAACAATACCCATGGCAGCCTACCTGCTTCACCTCTGTGTGCTATGCACACATCCCCATCTCCACACCATCCACCTAACAACTCAGAAACCCCCAACCCTGTATCAACAACTAGTTCAGTGGTTCTCAGCCTTCCTAATACTGTAACCCTTTAATACAGTCCCTCATGTTGTGGTGACCCCCCCAACCATAAAATTATTTTGTTGCTACTTCATAACTGTATATTTGCTACTATTAGAAATTGTAATATAAATATCTGCTATGCAAGATATCTGTTTTGTGACCTCAAAGGGGTTCGTGACCCACAAGTTAGGAAACGCTGAACCAGATTCCTCAAGAAATTGCCATTTATTTTTTTAAAAAGCCTTTTTAAACTAGCCTAGGGTCTTTGGTGCTATGCTAAAATATCACTCAATCCCTATGGTGTTCTCTGGTGATAAGTTAAATGATTTATTTCTATACCCCAAAGATTCCCCCATGATCAAGTGGTTTAAAGAAGATGGAAGGGGGCTAGAGAGATAGCCTAGCCATTAACAGCACTGGCTGCTCTTTCAGAGGACCAGCATTCACAAGGCAGCTCACAACTGTCTCTGATTCCAGTCCCAGGGACTATGATGCCTTCATCTGCTCTCTTCAGGCACTGCACTCATGTGGTACCCATATATACGCAGGCAAGTTAGCCATACACATAAAAATAACTAATAATTTTTTAAAGCAGATGGAGGTCTGTCACTCGTTGTCTTAAGGCTCAGGTTGGTGTTTTTGCCTCCACACAGTAACTGAGGCACCCGGTTTCATTCCATCATCAAGGACAGTATCCTTATCTGTGCAGACGCTAAGAAACAAACTTACATACACTCAGAAGGCTGTGATGTTGCTGGGTGATACAATGTCACAGGACCACCTCTGAGCTTGTTGTCCATCACAGGCTAGAACATAATAAAATATACAATGTGTTTCTTCTACTGTCTGTTCCTCTCTGTCTCACCTACAAGTTTCATAATTTTAAGAAACTGGTCTTTTTTTATGTTTTCTTTATATCAATTTGTATCATTTTCTTATCCTTTTCTTGGAGCAGAACACTATAGGTTCTGAGGATTGAACTTGGACCGTCAGGCTTGGCATCAAATACCTTTACCCGCTGCCATCTACGCCCTGCCCCCATTCGTTTAAGAACGTACTTTCTCTATATTCCATTTCTACTAAGAAAATGATATTGATCTGTCCTCCAAGTCACTGACTTTGCCGTCTGCCAAGATTCTGGGCCCATCCAGTGAGTTTTTAAAAATCGAATGTGGATTTTTCTATGCTATCATTTATATGATTTTATATTTTTTATTATTTGAGTGTGTGTTCATGTATACTCACACTTGTGTGAGGTTGCTCATTTGTGCATGTAGGGGGCTAGAAGTTGATAAATCTTGTTCTATAGCTCTCTGTCTTATTGTTTGGGACAGGGTCTCTCACTAGATGGATTCAGTTAAGCTAGCTGGTCAACCTGTCTCTCCGCGCCTCCCAGTATGACCATCAGAGGCTTTCATTGCTATCCCAGGCTATCCTACATGGTGCTGGGGATCTGACCCTCATGCCTGTGCAGCAAGCCCTCTCCCCAGGGCCCCCTTGGTACATGAACACACACACACACACAAAATAAAAATATAAAATCATATGATAGCCCTGCATGTTTATAGCCTGTTTTCTCCAACTTTCTGCATTTGATGGTAGCTTACAGTAGTTTATTAAATAATTTCACCATGACTGCTTAAGAACCTGTCAGTCATTCCTGATATCTTGTTTTATTTCTCTTTATTTACCTGATTCAGATTGTTGCCTTTTCTTGTGCTTAGTGCAGTTTACTGGCACCTCAGGGACACTTTGGCCAACTACAAAGGCCTTTGGAGTTGTCCCTAACCACGATATTGTCACATCTTACACTAAGTGCAAGTCCCGGGAACTCCCTAAGCAATCATTCATCCCAAGGACTCTCAGAACTTATTAGAATCTATTATACTCTTGGTTATGGTTCAAATTCAAACATGTCCACTGTGTTCTCTCCTGATGTCACATCACTCTCTCAATATCAATGCTTGCTACTATGTACAACTCTTATCAATCAAGAAAGATTCCCCAAGTCTAAGCGCTCAAGGTTTATACTGGAGTTACATTAGGTAGGCATAACTGATCAAATACCGACACGGTTAACCTCAGCCTTCAAGTCAACTGATACTGTGACCTCAACTCCCTTTCCTAAATAGTAATGTTGATCTTTCTGGCATAGCCAATCATTGCCCTAAGACTTTTGAATGTGGCTGGACCAACCCTAAGGAAAAATATTACTTTGAGGTAAGATATAGATTATCTTCCAGATGCTAAGAGCAAAAGTCAGACCAAATTCCTTTACACAATCAAATGTTACTTAACAAGGTGCCATTTTCTCTCAGGTGAAAGGAATATTTTATATACTTTAAAAAGAGAGGGATTGGTAATTTGCCAAGAGGTAGAAAATCAAGGGGGTACTTTGAACACAAATGACAGGCGACTCTGGTTTGCTAGTCAGGGGAGGTGAGACAAGACTCAGCATCTTCAAGCCTCCTTGCTTATCTGTAATGTGAATGGGAGATACTTGTACCATTCATCTCACAACTTGGAATAAGGAGTCTGTTCCCCTGGGTTCTGGGAAAACGCACACCCTGGGATACAGGCTCTAAGAGCATCTGGGAGGTACAATTCCTGCCCTCTCTAACCCCAGGGACCGATCAGAAGGGAGTAAACAAGACGGTGATTGGTGGATGCCTGTTGGTCTTTGCATCTGTGTATCAGACATTCTCTAAAACTCTGAACAAAATTCTAATGTAGTCGCTCGTTTGTGAAGGGAAAATTGGGGTGTTGCTTTTAATATTTCAATAACAGCTGAGCCATCTCTCCAGCCCTCTAGCTGAACCTCTCTCTCCCTCTCCCTAAACTTGGCCCCTCCGTGCACCATCGCTCCAGAGGAAGGCCAGTGTGAAGGACAGATGGAGGACAGACAGACATGCAACTGGACCTGGCACAGGCGGTGGGATGTACTGGCTTAGAGACCTGAAGGATCTGGGAGTCGCTCACACTGGTTTGACTAAGGCATCCTCACTCAGTGGCGGAGGGCCACTTCAAGCTGCCTTCCTCTCTGGAAACACTGCTGCAGCAGTTCCTGCATTCACCTTGCCTCCCAGGAGAAAGTACGTCTCACATCTGGTGACTAGACTGAGTCACATTCATTCAGGCTAAGGAGAGAGGAGATTATCTCTAAACTCAACTTCTCCCCACCCCGCTATCAGATTCGACCAAGAACTCCAGACCAGACATGACCGTTACAGGTTAAACTTTTATGCGAAATTCTGTAAAGGTATAGAGTGGCCCCAGGAGGGGCCTCTGCTCTCCAGCTTTTGCCTGTGGGGCCTGCCCCTTAGCATTTGCTGTAGATGGCTGCACAGCCCCGCTCCTCAAACTCTTCTTTGCTGACCCAAAGCTGCTGGAAGGCTTGCAAGGAGGCCAGGATGGAGCCGCCGGTCCACACTGATGTCTTCCTCTCAGGAGCAGCGGCCACCGTGGGGCTGTCCCCTGGGCAGAGGAGACTCAACTCCCTCTGGAAACGCTCGGGGAAGCCATCCAGCATGGTGCAGCCACCGCACAGCAGCACGTTAGCAGCCATCTCCTCCTTGAAACCAGTGCCCTGGCAGCGGGCCAGGCAGGTCGCGGTGAGCTCGGGGAGGCCAGGCTGGGTGCAACCCACCAGCGAGGGCTTGAAGAGCATCTCAGAGCAGCGGAAGCGCTCCTGGCCGATGGTAATGATCTTCCCATCTGGGAGCTCGTAGTCGACCTGCAGCTCGTCTAGGCCCAGGCTCATCTCCTCCTCGGGCAGCAGCGCGGCATAGCAGCACTTCTTCTTGATGTGTTCTATGATGTGCAGGTGGTCGTCTGAAAACTTGTGGCCTGCCTCATTGAGTAGCTGCATGAGGTAGTTGGTGAGGTCGCAGCCCGCATAGTCTACACGGCTGGGCAGGCCCGGCAGCAGGTCCCCTTCAGAGATGGGCACCACATGCGACACGCCGTGTCCGCTCTCCACCACCAAGCCGGAGGTCTTGCCATATGAATAGATGGACAGCAGCGCCTGGGAGGTCACATGCATGGCAGGGATGCCGAAGGTCTCGAACAGGAGCTCAGCGTACTTCTCCCGGTTGCTGGTGGGGCTGAGCGGAGGGTCGGACACCAGCACCGCATGCTCTTCAGGCATGATCTTCATAGCGGTGTGGAAGATGTACTCCCAGATGTTCTGGATACAATCCCAGTCCGCCACAACTCCGTGCTTCAGTGGGTTAACCAGCTTCAGAGATGCCTCCATGTTGAGCAGCTCATGGCCTACGTATGTCTCCTTGAAGTTGTCTCCAGCATCCGCAGCCATCTCAGCGCTGCGCTTGCCCACGGTTGAGGAGATGAAATAGGTGGGCCTCGGCTCTCCTGCATAGCCGCATTTACAGTACTGAGAACCCAGGTCAATGACCAGGGCCTTGATCTTCCGTATTTTCTTGGGTTTTGTCTTCAGTTGAGTGGAACCTGTGTCCCGGATGCCAGCAGCCTCGGGTGCTGGCAGTGTTCCTGCCTCTCCAGGGTCGCCCTGGGCTGTGCCCATGGGCTTAGGGCTAGGGCTGTTCTTTGTCGCCATCTGCCTCCCTTCCTCACCTTCCTACATCCATACCCTAGAGCTCCTGGGGAGAAATGAGATCCCAGCTTCAGCAGTGCCTTGGCAACCACTTGGGTTGTGATGTCACCAGGAATGGTCCATTTAGATGGGAGTTGGGGGGGGGGGACCGACTTGCTCTTCTTGCCCTCCACACACATTGGTGACTTAACGGTTTGCTCCAGGACCTGCAGAGACCAGCAGTTTTAGAAACCAAACACACCGGGCTTCGATTCTTTCTTTCCGTTCCTCTCACATGTCCATGCCTGACCATTCAGTGATCATTCCTGTATTTCCTCCTCTGCTCCTTGGCATTGATATTTGAGCCCCTATACAAAATCAGGTAGAGCGCTAGGCACTTCTGATGTTATTTTTGCAGAATCTTGGGGCTGGGCAGAGCCTTAAAAAGGTTCAGAGCAAACCGTTTTTTTGAGGGTGATAACTTTAACTCAAGTTCATCCATTACCGATTAACCAAGTCTCCTAATGACCTTGAAGGCTGTTTCCATTTTAGTCACAAAGCTCAGAGCCTGTGCTGTCCCCTCTTTCATTCCACAAGGCCAAGGCACTCCATAATAACACTAGCAGCCTTTTGCCCTTTTCATCTCACATCTAAGGCCATGGGGACCTGCCACCTCCTGAAAGGAAGGAACCCATCACCATAGTGTCTGTCTCGCATCTAGCACAGGGTTCAGGGTAAGGTCTAAGATGAGACATAAGGTTAGATTCTGGGTTTTGCATTTAGTGTAGAGGTTCAAAGAGTGTAAATTCTTTAACTGAAGTTCATCCAACACCAATTAACCAAATCTAAAGACCTCTGCACTAAGTGTGGTGAGTATGGGATCAGTGTGTCCCGCTGGAGTTAGATGGTAAAGCAGCCTCAGACATGCATGTTAGGTGTCAATACGTGTGTGCAGCATGTGTTGAGGCTGTCTACTCCTTCTGGATGTCATCTGTACACCAGAGCCTTAGTGTTCCCAATGGTGGGACTTAGCAGGGTCTGACTTCAATGCACACTCTATGTCCCTAATGAAACCTAGGTTCAAAAATAACTCTTCTCAAGGTTATGTTCTCATCACCTTAGTGCCCAGTGAGGCAGCAGGGCTTGCCAGTTACTGCAGCAACAGTAGACCTTGGTTTAAAAAACAAAACAAAACAAAACAAAACAAAACAAAACAAAACAAAACACAGTGTCAACCTGTTCTAATTTCTCTAGTGTTTTCTAACCCTGCCCACCTAGAGTGAAGTCCTTACAAGAGCCCACAGCCTGATGGGACCTGTTTATTCTCCCCACCATACTTACTTCTCCCACCCACCCCATCTAAACTTCTGTGTTCTTTCCCCTGGTCACACTGGTCTTCCTGCAGATTGCCTCAGTTGGGGGTCAGCAAACCCCCAACTCTCTTAGAGACCAGTCACATTTATTTTCACTCAGCTTTTGGGCCAGCCTTTGTGATGTTGAACTGTTTCTCAGGCTCACGGGCAATCCTTCAGGGAAAGAGTACCACTGCTCCAATCAGTTTATACACTAGCACAGGCTGGAGCTGGCTGTGTCCTGCTAGCCCCTGCACTAACTCACCAGCCATGGGGCTTAGTCCTCTGCATCTACATCCTTAGCACACATGTCACCTGGTCACCTCTTTCAGCTCTTTACACAACTATTGCCAGCTCAGGGAGGCTAGCCTACGCCACGTCAGCCTGGCCAATCCACCCCCCTTCTCTCATTTGTCTCTAAAAGCTTTTCTAAATTCTTTTTTTTTTTTGTTCAACAAATAAATATGTTGTGTTCCCCCCTTCCCCCCTCGACACCCCCCTTCCTGGTGCACACCAACTAGAATGTAGACCAGATAAGGGTAGAGTTCTGTTGCTTTTTCACTATGGTATTCCTGGCTGCTTTGCAGAGGCACCCAACAATTATTAACTGAGCGAATACATCAATCTTTACTACAAAACTGGGGGTGGGACTTGAAAGATAGTATCTCTAATGTACCCTAACACTAGTCTCCAGTGTCTAGAAAGCCTCTGGTTGCTGAATTATGTCACAATCAGTGATGTCACTGTTGGGCAGATTCTTAAGCTGTCCTCTGATTTAAGTCTTTCAGGCCTTGTAGCCAGCAGGATCGAGAGCTTTCTGAGAGCAGTATGTCTCTGGATGGTGTGTGGGCTCCACAGACAGCAAACATAGGGGACGGACCTGCCAAGAAAGCTAGTGACCAGGCCTCCATGCAGACACAGGTCCTCCAAACCGCTTCCCTAAAAGATGGCCCAGCAAAAAGGGCGGTATGGGTCCGTCGGGACAATGCTGAGACAGAAGACCCTGTTAAGTCAACTATGTCCAAGGATAGGCCAAGACTAGAGGTAACCAAAGCAGTGGTTGTGGACCTGGGCACTGGCTTCTGTAAATGTGGCTTTGCTGGCCTGCCAAAGCCCACTCATAAGATCTCAACAACAGTGGGCAAGCCCTACATGGAGACGGCCAAGACTGGGGATAATCGCAAAGAGACGTTTGTGGGGCACGAGCTCTTTAACCCAGATATACATCTCAAGCTGGTCAACCCCCTGCGTCATGGCATCATTGTGGACTGGGACACAGTACAGGACATCTGGGAATACCTCTTCCGACAGGAGATGAAGATCGCCCCAGAGGAACACGCGGTCCTGGTTTCAGACCCACCCCTGAGTCCTCATACCAACAGAGAGAAGTATGCCGAGATGCTGTTTGAGACCTTCAACACACCTGCAATGCACATCGCCTACCAGTCCCGCCTGTCCATGTACTCCTACGGACGCACCTCTGGCCTGGTGGTGGAGGTTGGACATGGTGTGTCCTATGTGGTCCCCATCTATGAGGGTTATCCTTTGCCCAGCATCACGGGGAGGCTAGACTATGCAGGTTCTGACCTAACCACCTACCTGATGAACCTGATGAACAACTCTGGAAAACACTTCTCTGAGGACCATCTCGGTATTGT
This sequence comes from Mus caroli, assembly GCF_978045245.1. Classification (NCBI taxonomy): domain Eukaryota; kingdom Metazoa; phylum Chordata; class Mammalia; order Rodentia; family Muridae; genus Mus; species Mus caroli. Next base: position 97,921,735 of record NW_028227261.1, read on the forward strand.
GGAGGACATCAAGACGAGGTGCTGCTTCGTGGCCCTGGACCCCATTGAAGAGAAGAAAATCCCTGCCCCTGAACATGAGATCCATTATACCCTGCCTGATGGGAAAGAGGTCCGTCTGGGTCAGGAGCGGTTCCTCTGCTCGGAGATGTTCTTCAAGCCATCTCTAATCAAGTCCATGCAGCTGGGCCTCCACACCCAGACAGTGTCCTGCCTTAACAAATGTGACATTGCACTCAAACGAGACCTCATGGGGAACATCCTGCTATGTGGGGGCAGCACTATGCTCAGGGGTTTCCCTAACCGTCTGCAGAAGGAGCTGAGCAGCATGTGCCCCAACGACACCCCCCAGGTCAATGTGCTGCCTGAGAGAGACACTGCAGTCTGGACTGGTGGGTCTATCCTGGCCTCACTCCAGGGGTTTCAACCACTGTGGGTCCATCGCCTGGAGTACGAGGAACACGGGCCTTTCTTCCTCTACAGAAGGTGCTTCTGAGCAGACACAGCATGCTCACCGTGGTGGCAATGACAGCTTTACTGTGTGAGGGCTGAACCTTCTACACGTGGTGTTGAGTTGGCATGTTCATTTCTGTAGCATTAAAATCCCCTCGTGTCTGTCCCCTTCCCTCCAGAGTGTCTATTTCCTGACATAGTAAGAGCCACATGAATGTATGCATCACTTTAAAAAAATACAAAAGCCTGGGCGTGGAAGGGGTACATGAGAGAATCACATACACTATGCTAACGTCTCTCATGGGAGCAACTTGCTCTAGCACTATTCTGCCCTTTGTGCTTCCCACTGTAGGAACTTTGTTGTTAACACATACATAAGGAAAAATGTGATCAAAACAAATGAAGAGTAAATGATGTGAAAGGATAAAGAGGCTCTCCATCCATAGTTCCCTACAGAATGCTAAACGAGTTTATTCTCCCATAAAACAGCACTTAGCTCAGCTCAGTGTTCTTAATTGAGGTGTCAACACAGGCTGTGATTTTTGTTTAAAAGCTCACTCTGAGAACTTGGGACTGCACTCAGGTCCTGAACACCAGTTTAGTTGCCAGTTAATAAAGACTTTCTGGCTTGAATCCATGCCTGAGTGATCTTATCTGGTGGTTACCTCACATATCTGGAGGTCCCAGTGAGATCCCCAGAGATCAGACCTTAAGACATTGGGGTTTTCAGAGCCCCTTAGAGCAGGGAAGGGTACAGTGGTCTTAGGACATCTAGACAGTGCAGAACCTGTGACATCCCATGGTCCCAGGACTCCCTTTGATCAATTACTGCCCAATGGCTTGGAGGAATCTGATAAGCTAGTCTGTTCAAGTGTATACATGTCCCCAAGATGTGGGCTAAAGGAGCAGCTGCTGCTGTTGACAACACCAATGGTCTGGAACGTGACTGGAGACCCCAGCCACCCCAAACAGTTTCTCTGTACTGACCAGTGGCTTTCTCTTACCAATGATGGAAAGTAAGATACATGCTTCAAGATCTGTCGCCCAAAAAGTGATCCCAATAGTTCCAACTGTGATGTCTAGCTCTTAAACATGAGCCTTCAAGTCTTGATGAGGGGTCTTAGTCACAATCGCACACTGAGCATCTCTGCCTTGCAGAGGCTCTGAGAGCCATTCACTCAACTTCACGTCTGCCTACGTGCCTAACATGTCAGAGACTGGACCAAGACCAGGAGGGTTAGCATATCTATGTGACATCAGAGAGCTAAAGCAGGGAGGTGAAGATGAAGAGCAATGGAAAGACATCTGAGGGTCCCATGGTTTGGCAAGGTGACCAAGCCTTACCCAGGAGAGTTAGAGAAGAGTTGGGAGCGCCCATACATCTTATCTGTTTCTTCCTGGACTATCCTACTGGCAACACTACATGAGCACTCACTAGGGGCAAGTTCAGGTTGATTAGATCTCCATCTCTCCACACCTTTACACAGCATTGGTAAACCGTATAAATTCTTAGAAAAATGTGTTTTAAACATTAAAATGGAAAACAGTCATAAACCACTTCTATCTTCAGATAGATGTTGATGAGCCCAAGTAAATTGAAGGGTCTTGATGAGGGAGGGACAAAAAAGTGTTTTCTAAAGGGAGTCTCCAGGCTTAAGCACTTATAAAAACTGATACAACTGAAAGCTGATACAACTGTATTCTCAGAGCACTCTCAATCCCCTTACTGGATCCAGCTGTCCCAGCAGAAAAGACAGTCTTCACACACAAACACAGCAGTTTAGTATTTCTGGCATCGGCATCATCTAAGCTTAACAGCTGAGGGTAACATGACAAGTTTGTTACAACAGGGATGGAAATATGTACTACTATCTAGTGAGCAGAGCCAGGGAAATTATAAATAACCTACCTACAGTGCCACTCCAGGCATTGTGGATGATATCATTCAAAATGCCAGGAGGGAGCACAGAGAAGCGCTTACTGGCAACAAGGAACACACAGGCTTGGAGAAGTGCTGTTCCTCTGCTAAAGGACTCTAAAAATATGTGGATTCAGAACGCAAACCCTCATCTTTACATCAAGACGTCTGCTGAAGTTTTGGGACTTCAGTGTCAAAAGAGTAAAGATGGAGCCAGGCAGCGGTGGCACATGCATTTAATCCCAGCACTTGGGAGGCAGAGGCAGGTGGATTTCTGAGTTTGAGACCAGTCTGGTCTACATCGAGAGTTCCAGGACACAGAGAAACCCTGTCTCAAAAAACCAGAGTAAAGATGGGTACCGGGCACAGGAAAGAGCACAGAGAGCACAGAAGGCTCAGGACTTAAGAGCACACTGTTTACTGTTGCCATCAGCACCAAGGGCGCCTTAGCTGATTACAGCCTCTTGAACAGAGGTTCTCAACTTGTGGGTGGCTCCCTTGGGAGGTCACACATCAGATACCCTGTATATCAGGTATTTACAATTCACAACTAGCAAAATCACAGTTATGATGTAACAACCAAATCTTATGGTTCGGGTCACCACAACATGAGGAACTATATTAAAGGTTGAGAACCACTGATCTTGAGCATTTAGTCACCTGTGGTGATTCCCTCCTCGCCCCAGGGACAACAACAGCTGAAGACTCCCATGAGCTTCTACAGTATGGACTAGCAAAACAGGAGTAGTGATTTCAATGAAAATGGTTCATATGCTCCAATGCTTAGTCACCAGAACTGTTTGAGAAGGACTAAGAGTGTGGCCATGTGGGACGCATGTCACTGGGAGTGAACTCTGCGGTTTCAAAAGCCAATGCCAGGCCCAGTGTCTCCCCCTCTGCCTGTGGAACCGGATGTGAAGCCTGCGACCACTTCTCCAGCACCATGCCTGCCTGCCTACAGGCTGGCTACCTACTATGATGATCACAGTGATGCAAGCCTCTGAATGTAAACAAGAAAGAAGTGCTTTCTTCTCTAAGAGCTGCCTTGGTCATGGGGTCCTCACAGCAGTAGAATAACTAAGACAAGGAGGAAAAATAAAACATGACTGTGCTTCCCAATGTGCAGTCACCTTCAATTACGAAGAAGTGCCAGGTTTTTGGGTTTTGTTTCTAAATGCCCTTCTGACTGGGGTAAGGCCTACAGCAAGGTCCACACCAGCTTGATTTGCATGTGCAGTGCCCAGAAGGGGTTCCATGCAGCACCACAAAATAACAATGAGAATTCCTCAACACCTCCAAATGTTAGCTTCTGCCACAGCTTCTAGAATGTGTGATTGCCAAGCCCGCAATGTCTGCAGCACTGAACAAAGCTACATGATCCAAGACAGGCCAAGAACAAACCTTACTCAACGCAAGCCAGAAAAACCAAGATTTTTTTTCTTATTGTGATAAGAATTTGCTGAGATAGAACCTAAACCTGGGGGCAACTCTGTATTTTTTAAAGCTCAACAGCTTTCCTCAAAGTTAGCTCTCATTTACCTTGTCCCACACCCTCCTCGTCTCAGCCTTCAATACAAAAGGCCTGCTCTTCCTACTTAATCTCAAAATGAGCAAAATCTAATCCTGCATAGTTAAGAGGGACGAAATTGGTAATATTAATTCTTACTGCTATACCATTACATTTTTTGTTTGAGACAGTGGGTCTCTATGTAACCATGGCTGTCTGTCCTGGAACTCTGTAGACTAAGCTGGCCTTGAACTTAAAGATCCACATGTCCCTGCCTCCTGAGTGCTGGGCTTAAAGGTGTGCACTACCACACTGGACTGCTATAGCATTAAGAAAATCGAGGACCTATGAAAGCCCACGCCATTATCAACAGGCACATTTATCTCCACCTCCAGTCTGTTAGCACGGGTTCTTCACCATTATCCACAGTAAGAGCTTTTCACTACAGTAAATGTCACATACAGAAGTTACAGGATTCACTGTCATCACAAGTACTCACGGCCTCTTGAAACTGGCATCTAGCTGGAGTAAGCCTACTATAGGATGAGTCAAAAGTAGAGCAATCCAAAGTGAAATATATTGTCTTCTCTTTTTCTATTTTGTAAAAAATTTAAAATATCCAGAAAAGTTTAATTATATAACAAGTGCTAAGGTAAGTTTTCTTGTTTTTCTTTCTTTCTCCCCCTGCCATGCTCACTCCAGCCCCGCTCTGGCCATATTTATTTCATATATGTGGGTACACTGTCTTCAGACACACAAGACAGCATCAGATCCCATTACAGATGGTTGTGAGCCACCATGTGGTTGCTGGGAATTGAACTCAGGACCTCTGGAAGAGCAGCTGGTGCTCTTAACCAGCTGAGCCATCTCTCCAGCCCTTAGGTAAGTCTTCTTAAATTACAATTTTGAATAGATCTATATACTGAGGGCCAAACAACATTTTACATTAGTTTACACAGAGTAATGAAAGCCTGGTTTTGGTATTAAGGCCACACAAGAGATTTTGTCTGAACTCAAGGATTGGCCCTGACACTCTTGTTGGGGAGGAGTATTATTTTTCTAGGTGGTATACCCACACAAAATTCCTCACGATTCAGTAACTGGCCTTGCACATCTGCTTATACAATCAACCTTAAGTAAAGTTAAAGACATGAAAATAGAAGAGGGGATTCTTGGGAAGAAAAAGGGTTTCAGCAGAAGAGAGAGGAATGAGAACAAATCAAATTCATTATGTAAAAATATAAAATTGTCAAAGAGTAATTTATCAAATTCTCTTATTAAAATAAACTGACCAATTTCTAGACTTGACAAGAGAGAGAAAGTAACCTCACTCTCCCCAGGATCTCTTGGAAACAATGAAACACAGGTCAGTCGATGTCTTACCTAGGGTTTCACTGCTATACCAACTATCATGAAGAAACATTTCTTTGGGGCTGCCTTACAGTCTCAGAGGTCTAGTCCATTATTGCCATGGCAGGAAGCATGGCAGCCTGCAGGCAGACACAGTGCTGTACAAGGCAAGAGTTCTATCTTGATCAGAAGTTAGCAGCAGAGACACTGGGTGTAGCCTAAGCATGGAAGACCTCAAAGCACACCTCCACAGTGTCAGACTTCCTCCAACAAGGACATCTACACCAACAAGGCCACGCCTAATAGTGCCACTGCCCATGGGCCAAGGGTTCAAACACAGGAGTCTATGGAGGCCATTCCTATTCAAAGCACTATATTCCACTCCTGGCCCCCACAGGCTTGCAGCCATACATAATGTAAAATGCATTTATTCCTACTTCAAAAGTTACCATAGACTAACACTCTCTCAACAGTGTTTAAAAGTCCAAAATTTCTTTTAAGATTTATGCAATCTCTTATTTGTAATCTTCTGTAAAATCAAAACCAAAATGCAAATCACATACTTCCAACATATAATAGCATAGGGTATACAGTTCCAAAGTTGAGGAGGAAGCACAGTTACTGAAAGACTGAACCAGCCAGGCAAACTCTAAACTCTGCATCTCCACATCTGATGTCATACAAAAAGCTAAGTGAGTCTGCCTGGACACAGACAAAATGCGCTAGTCAAAGGAGGTAGTGTCTGGGGGACAAAGAGTAACCTCCAACTCTGCTCCCACACATGCCTGCTGTCTACCCATCACTGAAGTCCACCCTACTCTTGATAACTCTCTAGCAGAACATACTGAGGCAATAGAACATCCCTGGAACAGTGCCAGCTAGGGGAGGTCTAGCCCAATTAAAGCTAGTAGCACATAACAAGGTAGGATAATATATTTAATTAAAAAAATTTTTTTTAAAGATTATTTTGTGTGTATGAGTATTTTGCCTGCACATATGTTTGTGTACCACATGCTTGCCTGGTGCTCAGTGAAATCAGAAGAGGACGTTAGATCATCTAGAACTGGAGAAAACAGACCGTTGTGAGCTGCTATGTGGGTGCTGGGAAACCCAGGTCCACTGCAAAAGCAACAACTGCTCTTTACCACTGAGTCAATTCTCCAGTCCCCAAACAGTTAGCTTTTTATTCTGCTTTGAGTTAATAAACAGATGCCAGCTATGCAATCACATCTTACTAAAAGCTGGCAGCACTAACTGCCCACATGCATACCATATGCTATGTTAACAACACAGAACAACTTAGAAACGTGGTTCCACTTGTCTTCACTTTTTGAGGTAGAAACCATGAAACATCATTCCCTATGAACAACAGGAACTGAGGATCAAATCAATGATGAGCTGTCCAAGGTTGTAACAGAAACGAGACTCCAGTTCATGATCTGCCTAAGAACCATGCTTTCAAACAGTACTAAGTACAAGAACAGCAGGATGGGTTGTTCTGAGATAAGGCCATGCTGGTCTTGAACTTGTATCAGTCTTTCTGCCCCAGCTTCCTGGGCTGCTGGGATTATAGGCACGTCCCACTAATAGCCAGCTAAACAGCAATTTTTTTAAAAGACTGCAATAAGCTGGCTAAAACGAAGTTCTGACATAGTACCTAAGATGTATACCCAAAAGAAAGTGGGGACTGCCTAGTGCTAGCTGAGGCTGTTCAAAGGCAGACTCTTCCACATCCCAGTTCTCCACAGCTAGAAGAGGAGTGAGTGGACAAATGGTCTTCACGGCGAGGCCTTCCTAACAGGGCAGTCATTCCAGCAGGTTCAGCTTCCACTGGCTTCTCGGGTCCATCTTCGGTGGCATATAAACCCCAGCATCTGGAAGCAAGAATGGAAGGCAAGTGATAATGGGCTCGCCACCCTGTAATGTGTGTGTGTGTGTGTGTGTGGGGGGGGTCAGAGCAAGCGCAGCCTGGAGGCCCTGCCCTGAGAAGAGAGGGAGAGCACCAGGCATCAAGCATGCTCACTAGGTGATTCAGAGTACAAGAAGGTTCCATAGGGAAGACTAGAGTTCATTGTTTTGGTTTATTTTTTTAAATCTCAGATGTGTTTTATGTATTTGAGTGTTTTCTCTGCATATATGTATCAGTACCATACACACAGTACCTTTGGAGGCCAGAGACAGCACTGAATCCCAGGGAACTGTTTTAGATGGCTGTGAGCCACGATGGGTGGTCCAACCCTGGTCCTCTACAAGAGCACTGAGTGCTCTTAATCACCAACTCATCTCTTCAGCCCTGCACTGTATGCTTTCTTTTCATTGTTAAATTATACATCAAAAAGCACATTTTACAATGTGTGAATTTTTTTGTTTTAAACATAAGGTGTGGCAGTGGTAATAGCATCGAGCGATGACAGGACATGTGGTAGAACTGAGCAGGACGGCCAGCAAGGCTGTGACTATGAAAGAGTAACGCAGGAAGCAGTTTCAGGAGGGGACTCTGTCATTACAACTGCAAACTTAGGCATTTCTTCCTTTGGACTTTTAGGAGTCTCCTATATAACTAGGAATCATATATAGGAAGCACAGGCATGAAAATATGTTGCGGCCCGCCCGCGGTCCACAACACGAACGGTTCAACTGAAAATGGCAGTTCAGGCTGAAAAGAGAGGAAACTAGACGGGGCGGAAGAAAAGAATGGAGCCAGGACAACAAGTTCTGATCTAGGCTCAATTTTACTAATTCCAGACACTCAGTTTATAAAGGAAGGGGGAGGGAACCCAATTTCCCGCCAAGTAACTCAGGGTCCAGTAGCAGGACGAACACGTGTGTGACTCCAGGCAGCAAAGGCAGGTTCCAGCAGTGGGCGTGGCAGGACGAATGAGCCGGTAGCTCCACCCTTGAGCAGGCAGGTTCCAGGCTGGGGGGAAGGGAGGCCACATTTCCCCCCATTAGATAACAAAACAAAAAATAAAAAAAAAAGGGGGTGGCCTGAGGCAGAAAAATTATCTATGTTCAATAGTTCTGCCTGAGTTCCTAGGGCTAAAGAAAAAACCTATTTCCGTGGGATTCCCTAACTTTTCTAATGGTAAACTGTATCTGGCTAAGACTGTCTTTAAAGCACTGACTGAATAGCAGCGCTGGGCTGTAGGCTCTGACTTTATAATGCTAATTAGTGCTGAATAGGTAGCTACCTGTTTACATTTTAAGTAGGGCGTTGGAACCCTGGCTGAGTTTAACTAAACGATTTTTGGAATAACACTGAGCTGATAATTATCCACAATTTTGGGTGAAAGGCAGGGGGACAGGGAGAAGGGGTTAAGACTGGCTGGCTCCTAGTACAAGGCCAATTGGCTTTTTTATTATTTGGGTGGGAGGCAGTGAAGGGCTTGCCCTTACGACAGCAAGGTCTCCAACCTCTCTCCCCCCTATTAATTAAGTTTAAATAGGCAATGCTTAACAGAGGTGATCAAATGATTCTTTTCATCCATAGATGAGTGGGCCTTTAACCTTGACTTGGGTGGACATTGACCCGATTCCTCCCGTGGGCGTTATAACAACCCACATCTGTGGCTCTTGGTATCTTTTGGGGAGGGGAGGCAGAGCCTTAAGTATTTTTGGTTTTTAGCTGGAGTCAGATACCAACCTCCTTCAAATCAGGTGTGTCGCACAGGGAACTCAGAAACGGTCAAACTGGACCTTCCCTCCGCAGTAATCTCCTGCGCCAAGCGGTACCCATACCGTATTCATATGATTATGAATCAGTAGCGCAATTCTGAGTTATTGCGAGGTCTCTATATGAGACTTGTCAACCTCAGATTTAGCAAGGCCTAGACAAGAATTATGTCAGTATTAACACCGTTAATTTTGGTTAAAATAGGAGCTGAAAGTCTTTCCTCTTCATCCCTGTTATTCCCAGTAGCCTGAGGAACTAAGGACACCTTGCAGTAACAGCAAGGGTGAAAAGCCAGAGGCCAGCTAAGGGACTAAGCCTATATCTATCAAAATAAGAACTAATCTTTGTAAATATATATGAAATTTCTACTTCCCTAGCTCTCCTGGTAAATCTAGATCTTGTCTTAGACTGAAAAGCCACATGCTGGGATGTCCCTGGAAGGGAGATTAGCAATACCACCTGTTTGCTCGTAGGGGTGGAGAACCGGAGAATGTAGATTGACCTGCTTGAGAGAAGGAAGAATTCTAAACAATGAGAGTGTAGCAATGTAAATTTTCTGTTCAGAGAAGTCAAGGTACTTTATTTAGATGCAAATTGTAAAGCTAAAGTTAATCTCCGGCCTCTTGTAGGGGAATTGGGAAACAGAGGAAAACAGTTTTCCTGAGAGCTTCTACTCCCAGCACAAGAGGAATTTTAGTCTTTGGAATGATACTTACGAGGAGAGACAGAATCTGTGTTTACCTGACGAATTAATCTCTCTGGTAGCCACCGTGCTTCATCTTCATCTCGTGAAAAAACACAAACCGAGCCTCTTCCCCAGATTAGAACTGGATCTGGACCCTTCCATTTATTAGTCAGGGCGTCCTTCCATTTTACCAATGCATAAGAATTAGAAGTAACTGGGTGCCAGTGGCGTTCAGCTGCAGACTGACCTTTAATGTCAGTTTGCAAAAAGTTTAGGACAAATAAGGTAAAGGCAAGGTGAGCCTTTGGTGACCTTGGGGGATATAGATGCCCCTCTTTTGTTTTAAAAAGCCAATTTTTTAAGGTGCTATGAGCACGTTCAACTATTCCTTGTCCCATGGGGTTGTAAGGAATTCCAGTTTTATGTTTGATACCGAATTCTTTACAGAATGTAATAAAGTTTTTACTAGAATAAGATGGCCCGTTATCTGTCTTAATAAGCTTAGGCAACCCCATGGTATTAAAGGCTTGTAGGCAATGATCAATTACGTTTTTTGAAGCCTCCCCTGTATGCAGGGAAGCAAAGAGAAATCCTGAACAGGTATCAATGCAAACATGTATATATTTTAGTTTTCCAAATTCTGCATAATGGGTTATATCCATTTGCCAAATATGATTAGGCATAAGGCCTCTAGGATTGACTCCTAGATGTGGCACTGGAGATAATGTAATACATTTAGGACATTGTTTTACAATCATTCTTGCTTGCTCCTTAGTGATCTTATGGCGGAGCCTTAGGGTGTGGCTAGAGAGGTGAAACCTTTCATGATCACGTTGGGCCAGAGCCACAGGATTTGAAACTAAAGCTTCTCCTATTAGAGCCCTGTCAATGCGATCATTACCCTCGGCCAGAGGCCCAGGAAGACCAGAGTGAGACCGTATGTGGCCAATATAAAACGGATTTTTCCGGGCAAGAATGATGTTTTGCAATTCTGAAAATAAGGATCCTGATGGCGTATTGAAGTTAAACGTGCCACAGGTTTCCAATAAGGGTACTGATTGAGCAACATATAAACTGTCAGTAAAAATATTAAAAGCCTCATGTACAGACTGAAAGACCTTTAGCACTGCTGTTAATTCGGCTAGCTGAGCCGAGAGACCAGGAGTCTCTACGATAACCTGTTGATCATTAATAAGATATCCAGCTCGCCCTTTAGAGGAGCCATCAGTAAAAATCAATAGAGCATTATTTAAAGGCTGTAAAGAAGTCATCTTAGGAAATATCATATCATGTACATTTAAAAATTTTATTAACCTATCTTGAGGGTAGTGGTTGTCTATAATTCCATTAAACCCTATTTGTGCAAGCAACCAATCTGTACTATGCTGTTTCAGCCAAGTGTCTTGACTTACGCTGTAAGGCTGAACAATGATATCTGGCTCTTTTCCGAAATAAGTCAATGCCTGCCTTCTTCCAGTGATAATCATCTGAGCCACTGCTTCGTGATATGGCAAGATATTACGTTTGGGAGAAATCCTTGAATGTATCCACATTATAGGAAATTTTTGCCATAGCAGTCCCGTAGGCACATGAGTCGTATTAAAAATTAACAGGTGCAGCGGCAGGGAGTAATCTATATAGGTAACGAATTGCTCTTCAATAGACTTTTCCACTAGTTGTAAGGCCAGCAATCCTTCTGAGGTTAGGGATCTAGGGGAAGTGGGATCAGAACTCCCTTTAAGAATATCAAATAAAGGTTTTAACTCCCCTGTAGTAAGCTTTAAATAGGGGCGAAGCCAATTAATATCACCCAACAATTTTTGAAAATCATTTAAGGTCTTTAAGTTATCTCTACGAATAACGATCTTTTGGGGAAAAACAGCTTGATCAGTGAGTCTAAAACCCAAATAATTATAAGGATCCTGAGTTTGTACCTTTTCAGAAGCAATTTGCAATCCCTTATCAGCTAGGGCTTTTTGTAAACCTTTATAACACAAAAACAATTCTTGGGGGTCCTTTCCCGCCATCAAGACATCATCTGTGAAATGAATGATGTAAATATTTGGCCATTGTTGTCTAACAGGCTGAATTGCTTTCGCCACAAACCTTTGACATAATGTGGGACTATTAGCCATCCCCTGCGGGAGGACTGTCCATTGATATCTTTTCATGGGTTCCTTGAAATTTACAGAAGGAACACTAAAAGCAAATCTCTCACAATCCTTTGGATGCAAAGGGATGGTAAAGAAACAATCTTTCAAATCTATAACAATCTTATAATATCCCTTAGGAATGGCCACTGGGGAGGGGAGCCCCGGTTGTAAGGTTCCCATAAGTACCATGGTCTCATTAACTTTTCTTAAATCTTGTAACAGTCTCCATTTTCCAGATTTCTTTCTGATAATGAAAATGGGTGTATTCCAGGGAGAGTGAGACTCCACCAAATGTCCTGCTTCTAACTGCTCCTGCACTAGCAAAGAAGCGGACTCTATTTTCTCTTTAGGTAAAGACCACTGATCTACCCACACCGGAATATCATTACGCCATTGAATTTTTTCCGCGTGGGATGCAGGCAAGATAGTGGTCGCTATTGAAAATACTTTAAACCTCTCATGTTAGAGTGGGGTTTAAGATCCTCAAAGGTCCTAATTCCCTGTCCTTTTTTTACTAGTTCACGACCAGGCAGGAGTCCCTGCCTGAATGTCTGTTCAGTCACCATCTCCTTAGAACTGCACAGAATAACACCCATCTGTGACAACAGATCTCTTCCCCACAGGGTCACAGGCAAATTTGACATAACATACGGCTGAATCTTTCCTGATTTCCCTTCCTCATCTCTCCAGGTTAGCAATTTGGAACTACGTTTTGGGTTACTGGCGTACCCAATTCCTTGAAGGTGAGTCAAGGAAGCAGTCAAGGGCCAGTTTGAGGGCCAGTCCTGCCCTCTTACAATTGTTACGTCGGCCCCGGTATCTATTAATCCTTCAAAGCCTTTTCCATCAAGAGTCAATTTAAGGTTAGGTCTCTGATTTGTGATAGATTTCACCCAATTTACGCCCGAGGAGTCAAAATTATTTTGTCCTTCCTCACTTTCAAAGAATCTATACAGTGACTGGCGTAAAGGGATCAAAGTAAGTTGAGCAATTTTTTGATTAGCAGGTATAGTTATAACACCACGAGGGCAAGCGGCTATGATTTTAAGTTCTCCCTCATAATCATTATTTATAACACCTGGAAAAATCTGCAGGCCTTCTACAATAGAACTGCTTCGTCCCAAAGAGAAAGCCACAGGTTTCTGTGGGCAGTGGTCCGAAGACTCCGGTAGGCAGAGTTTGGACTCCCATTTCTGGGGTTAATACTGCGTGGACAGTGGAACAGAGGTCCAGTCTTGCATTTCCTGGGTTTGACCTGACAAGTTCAAGAACTGATCTTGTTGGCTGGGCAGCAGATTTATGGCCCCATAAGCTGTCCTCTTTGAGTAACTCGGGGCCTGGGGCTGACCCCTTTCCTCGTTTCCCGGCACCGGGCAGCTCAAAACCCTCAGTTTATGCTTACAATCTTTTGCCCAGTGGCGGCCCTTCCCACACTTGGGACATATTCCTGGGGTACGGCCTGTTTGTCTACCCTTGGCGCCCTTGTTCTTAGGACAATTACTTCTAAAATGATCCAAACTTCCACAATTAAAGCATGCATTATTTTCTCATTTCCTCGAGAACATTGCTTGCGCGTGGGTTCCCTGCGAGAACTCGCAGGAAGGCCCGATGTCTGCGCAAAGACGGACATATCCCGCCAAATCTGTCTGTCCCTTATGCGGTTGAATTGCAGCTCGGCAAGTTGCGTTAGCATTCTCATAAGCCAGCTGCATAACAAAGGGACTACCTGTGTCTGGACTTCCAAGGATTCTACTAGCGGAAATCAACAGCCTGTCCACAAAGTCCTGATATGGTTCATCAGAACCCTGCCGAATGCTAGCTAAACTTCCACTAGTATCTCCTTTAACTGGCAACTTTCCCCAAGCACGGCGTGCGGCTGTCGCAACTTGCACGTACACTGCAACGGGAAAATCAATCTGATTTGTCTGTCCCTCATATGGACCCTCTCCTAAAAGCATGTTGCTATCCCAGTCTGGGTTACCAGCCTGAGCATTAGAAGCAGCAGTTTTCTTACTGGCGTCTCGCCATTCAGAATCCCAAAGCAAAAAATCTCCTCCTGACAGGGTAGCCTTGGACAGAGTCTTCCAATCTGAGGGGGTTAAGTTTGACTCCGCAACTGTGTCCAGTAATGCTTGAGTAAATGGGGCTGAAGGACCATATTGCACAACAGCTGCCTTTAACTCTTTTAACAACTTGAAATCCAAGGTCTGGTAATGTCTGGTCCTAGCATCTTGCTGATCAACTACCTCGACCACAGGAAAGGCCAGCGTATTAGACGAATTCTGTCCTTTCCCATGAGTCTGACTCATAACTCTTTTTAGCGGCACTTGGTGAACTACAGAAGAGTTACTCTTCTCCGCTTCTGAGATCTTTTTTAGTTCCCGAAGCTCATTAGCCAGCCTCTGAAGCTTAATCTCAAATTCTAACTCGCTTAGCCGTGTGTCCCTATGCGTAGCACCTCCCGAAGTGGTGACTATGGGTGAAGCGGGAGATTCGCAAGAGGACCAATTCTCATTAGGGTAATGGGCAATTCCTCTATCTGAGTGATTTTTGTTAAAATTCAGTCCATCATCAGAGTTTCCACATTTATCAATTTTTGAGTTAAGAAGATCTTTTTCTGAGGAGGCCTTCTCTGATAGGCACTCCTCCTGAAATACCACAAGTTCCGCCTGAGGGCAATTTAGCCCTGGGGAAGTTGCATCTTTTATAGCATCATTTACAAGCGCCCAGAGACCTAGGGTAAAATTATCTGTCTGAGCGATATTCAGGGCCTCACCAATTTTCTCCCAGGTTCCACAATCTATCGTTTCTTCTTCTTTGAACCATGGACAACAGCTATCTATCTTATCTAAAAAATTTCTTACTAATTGTACTTCAAGCCTTACTCCTTTTTCCTTAAGCAACTCCTGAAAACTAAAAACAACCGCCTGATCCATGATTTTGAACCCTTCTTTCTTCCACCTAAGCAGTTTTCTAAAAAACTGCGGCACACCGCCTGTCTCCGTATCTAGTTCCGATTAACGAACTGCTGACCCCAAGCAAAAACAGTGTTGGGTCAGCACTGGTTCAAACTTGATTCGTATCCTACCGCATCCTCAGCAACACTTTACAAAACTGAAATTTTTTAGGCTAGCGCTAGCATGTGTACCTGTCCGTTACTCCGATGCTCCTCCGATACGAAGATCCTTTCCTTTCTTGTGGAGCTCCACACAGCAGTCGTTTCTCTTAGCGTCCCTCTGCCATTCTTCAGGTCCCTGTTCGGGTGCCAACTGTTGCGGCCCGCCCGCGGTCCACAACACGAACGGTTCAACTGAAAATGGCAGTTCAGGCTGAAAAGAGAGGAAACTAGACGGGGCGGAAGAAAAGAATGGAGCCAGGACAACAAGTTCTGATCTAGGCTCAATTTTACTAATTCCAGACACTCAGTTTATAAAGGAAGGGGGAGGGAACCCAATTTCCCGCCAAGTAACTCAGGGTCCAGTAGCAGGACGAACACGTGTGTGACTCCAGGCAGCAAAGGCAGGTTCCAGCAGTGGGCGTGGCAGGACGAATGAGCCGGTAGCTCCACCCTTGAGCAGGCAGGTTCCAGGCTGGGGGGAAGGGAGGCCACAAAAATAAGTATATATAAGAATGTTTTTCTTATTTCTATTTGTCAGTTATTAAATCTCTAGTAGTATGTTTGCATATACATATATTATTAAATGATTTTCAAATATTTAACAATATAAGAATAATCCAAGAGAATTTTGGTTTTTTTGGTTTTTTTTTGTTTTTTTGTTTTTTCGAGACAGGGTTTCTCTGTATAGCCCTGGCTGTCCTGGAGCAAACTTTGTAGACCAGGCTGGCCTCGAACTCAGAAATCCGCCTGCCTCTGCCTCTGAGTGCTGGGATTAAAGGCGTGCACCACCACGCCCGGCAATCCAAGAGAATTTTTAAAACATAATTTTTCATTTTCCACAAATACATGCTTATACACACACATAAATTAAGAATTGCCAGATTTTAATTCCTTGTCTTTCTTTCTTCTTTCTCTTCTCTTCTCTTCTCTTCTCTTCTCTTCTCTTCTCTTCTCTTCTCTTCTCTTCTCTTCTCTTCTCTTCTCTTCTCTTCTCTTCTCCTCTCCTCTCCTCTCCTCTCCTCTCCTCTCCTCTCCTCTCCTCTCCTCTCCTCTCCTCTCCTCTCCTCTCCTCTCCTCTCCTCTCCTCTCCTCTCCTCTCCTCTCCTCTCCTCTCCTCTCCTCTCCTCTCCTCTCCTCTTCTCTTCTCTTCTCTTCTCTTTCTTTCTTTCTTTTCCCCTAGGAAGGATTTTGCTATTCTGCAGTCCAGGTTTTACATGTAATCTTTCTGCTTCTCCTTCAGAGAGCTGAGATGATAGGCCTGTGTGACCATGCCAGGATCAAATTTGAGTTTTCTTCAATATACTTTGTAATCCAGATTCTTCTACTGACCATAACTGTTTATAATTACCCCTATTTATCATCCACCCAGCCATTTACCAGAAATGGAGAAACACCACCACCACCACCATCACCAACCCACCAAGTGAAGTTATGTACAGAAAGCCCACCAGAAGTTTTGATTATGTAAAAATATCAGTACCAAAACAGAGATAAACAAGGTCCATAATTTCATGGCGGCTAAAGCCTGATTAAGATTTTAACTTTAAAAAAAGTAAAGTTATAAAATAATCTGTTGTCTTTTAAAATCACAACATAATTGTATTTGATTCTAGACTTAACCAACAATAAATATAGCATGTCAAATGTGACCAGGAGAGTGACAACCTGGCTGGCTAACAGCAAAAGGGGATGTGTTTTACATTTTCATGTTTAATTTCATGGGACAAAAAGTTTCATTTTAACAAAAATATTTTGAGGATTCTTTAGTGAGGCATGAGCAGTCAGATCCTTACAGAAGCACCCAAGACTGTAACATCCAGCTCTGAGTCTAGCTCTTTCCCAACATCACTTCAAGCTGTGGCCAGGAATCCTGCATTTCTGCAGGGCCTACAATCAATCTGTGTAGCTGTATAGCACCAAGCATGAACCAAGCACAGAGAATGGCCTGCAGGGCTGCTGATGTCTCCGTGAGCATATTCACACCAGTGTTAGTGTGGGAAGGGCTAGGGGATATTTGGGACTAATTTTGAGAGTAGTTTTTGCTAACTACTTTTGAATGACAAGACTTTCTCTTTTTCTACCTGTTAGGATTTGGTTAAGATACACTATCACCCACACACATAACTTAGGTATTTAAACAGTCAATCCCAAGCTGGTGGCAGTGTTTTGGGAGGCTATAGGACCTTTTGGCCATGGGACACAGCTAGCAAGGCACAGGAGCTGAGGTGAAGTGGAGTTTATGGTTTGAACCTGACCTCTCTAGTTCCTGTTTGGTGCCATGTTACAATCCTGCCACCATAGCAGCAAGCTGCCCCTACAAACATGCTCTTGGTGTCATGATGGGTTTATTCTGTCCGTGACAAGAAATGAAATTAACTATCACCCAGCCTTGGAACCATGGGACACTGACATTATCAACTCAGACAGAAACCCTCAAAGGTTTCAGTCTCTACAGAGAGAATCAGACATGCTCTTTGATGCTGGTAAGCCATTAGAAAAACTTAGGGAAAGGAGACACTGAAGCTGTCCTGAAGGTCATAACCGGTCGGCAGCAAGAATGGGCACAGGGACTAGACAACAGAACAGCAAAATGGCTTCAAGTCTAAGATGATTTTTTTGTTTCACATGGGAAGTGTGTGAAAGTGTTGGCAAAGATGGCCTGCCAAGTCTCAGGAGGAAGGGGATGAGCACACAGTTCCTGGGCAGACAAGCATGCTCAGACGAGACGGACAACATAAGGTGCTAGGGGACCGTGCAAGGCCCACTCCAAATGTCATCAAAACGCTATTGCAGCACAGCTTTTACATGAGAAAACACTCCAAACCACTGCCTATCACACAAGAAGCCAGTAGCAGCAACTTTAAAGGCAGTTAGCTTTCCAGAGCACTGAGGCTGGTATGGTGAAGTGTCCACCTGAAGTCCAAATACTTAGGTGCTAAGTACATGCATGCTAATTTCAAGACAGCTTTCAAGATGAAGCCTTGGTGGTTTCTAACTTGTAGTAGTGCGTCATGTAACTAAGAGCCATCTCCCACCAGGGGAAGGAAATAGGCAGAAATAAATAGGAAATGTAAAGAACTGATATTTAGATATGCCTTCAAATTCAACCATGAGTTGTAAGGTAATACAAATATCTATCTCCTAAAAATGCTGTGAAGACTGAAAGAGCCCAAGTCACAACTCAGCAATCTCGCACATGCACAGGCATGGACTGTCAGGGCTCGTGCTGCAGCTGTGATAATAAACACTGCATGCAACTGGCACTGTATGTTTTTGAAGCAAAGTTTTCTTTTTTTTTTTCAGTATTTTGTTTTTTATTTTTTTATTTTATTTTTTTATGAAGTTCTTTTTTTTTAATATTTTTATTACATATTTTCCTCAATTACATTTCCAATGCTATCCCAAAAGTCCCCCATAGCGCCCCCCACTTCCCTACCCACCCATTCCCATTCTTTTGGCCCTGGCATTCCCCTATATTGGGGCATATAAAGTTTGCAAGTCCAATGGGCCTCTCTTTCCATTGATGGCCGACTAGGCCATCTTTCGATACATATGCAGCTAGAGACAAGAGCTCTGGGGTTCTGGTTAGTACATCATGTTGTTCCAACAATAGGGTTGCAGATCCCTTTAGCTCCTTGGGTACTTTCTCTAGCTTCTCCATTGGGAGCCCTGTGATACATCCAATAGCTGACTGTGAGCATCCACTCCTGTGTTTGCTAGGCCCCGGCATCGTCTCACAAGAGACAGCTATATTTGGGTCCTTTCAGCAAAATCTTGCTAGTGTATGCAATGGTGTCAGCGTTTAGAAGCTGATTATGGGACGGATCCCTGGATACGGCAGTCTCTAAATGGTCCATCCTTTCATCACAGCTACGAACTTTGTCTCTGTAACTCCTTCCCTGGGTGTTTTGTTCCCAATTCTAAGAAGGTGCACAGTGTCCACACTTTGGTCTTCATTCTTCTTGAGTTTCATGCGTTTATCAAATTGTATCTTATATCTTGGGTATCCTAAGTTTTGGGCTAATACCCACTTATCAATGAATACATATTGTGTGAGTTCTTTTGTGATTGTGTTACTTCACTCAAGATGATGCCCTCCAGGTCCATCCATTTGGCTAGGAATTTCATAAATTCATTCTTTTTAATAGCTGAGTAGTACTCCATTGTGTAAATGTACCATAATTTCTGTATCATTCCTCTGTTGAGGGACATCTGGGTTCTTTCCAGCTTCTGGCTATTATAAATAGGGCTGCTATGAACATAGTGGAGCATGTGTCCTTTTTACCGGTTGGGACATCTTCTGGATATATGCCCAGGAGAGGTATTGCTGGATCCTCCGGTAGTACTATGTCCAATTTTCTGAGGATCCGCCAGACTGATTTCCAGAGTGGTTGTACAAGCTTGCAATCCCACCAACAATGGAGGAGTGTTCCTCTTTCTCCACATCCTCGCCAGCATCTGCTGTCACCTGAATTTTTTATCTTAGCCATTCTGACTGGTGTGAGGTGGAATCTCAGGGTTGTTTTGATTTGCATTTCCCTGATGATTAAGGATGTTGAACATTTTTTCAGGTGCTTCTCTGCCATTCGGTATTCCTCAGGTGAGAATTCTTTGTTCAGTTCTGAGCCCCATTTTTTAATGGGGTTATTTGACTTTCTGGAGTCCACCTTCTTGAGTTCTTTATATATATTGGATATTAGTCCCTTATCTGATTTAGGATAGGTGAAGATCCTTTCCCAATCTGTTGGTGGTTTTTTTGTCTTATTGATGGTGTCTTTAGCCTTGCAGAAGCTTTGTAGTTTCATGAGGTCCCACTTGTCAATTCTCGATCTTACAGCACAAGCCATTACTGTTCTATTCAGGAATTTTTCCCCTGTGCCCATATCTTCAAGGCTTTTCCCCACTTTCTCCTCTATAAGTTTCAGTGTCTCTGGTTTTATGTGAAGTTCCTTGATCCACTTAGACTTGACCTTAGTACAAGGAGATAGGAATGGATCGATTCCCATTCTTCTACATGTTAACAACCAGTTGTGCCAGCACCATTTGTTGAAAATGCTGTCTTTCTTCCACTGGATGTTTTTAGCTCCCTTGTCGAAGATCAAGTGACCATAGGTGTGTGGGTTCATTTCTGGGTCTTCAATTCTATTCCATTGGTCTATTTGTCTGTCACTATACCAGTACCATGCAGTTTTTATCACAATTGCTCTGTAGTAGAGCTTTAGGTCCGGCATGGTGATTCCACCAGAGGTTCTTTTATCCTTGAGAAGAGTTTTTGCTATCCTAGGTTTTTTGTTATTCCAGATGAATTTGCAGATTGCCCTTTCTAATTCGTTGAAGAATTGATTTGGAATTTTGATGGGGATTGCATTGAATCTGTAGATTGCTTTTGGCAAGATAGCCATTTTTACAATGTTGATCCTGCCAATCCATGAGCATGGGAGATCTTTCCATCTTCTGAGATCTTCTATAATTTCTTTCTTCAGAGACTTGAAGTTTTTATTATACAGATCTTTCACTTCCTTAGTTAGAGTCACGCCAAGATATTTTATATTATTTGTGACTATTGAGAAGGGTGTTGTTTCCCTAATTTCTTTCTCAGCCTGTTTATTCTTTGTGTAGAGAAAGACCATTGATTTGTTTGAGTTAATTTTATATCCAGCTACTTCACCGAAGCTGTTTATCAGGCTTAGGAGTTCTCTGGTGGAATTTTTAGGGTCACTTATATATACTATCATATCATCTGCAAAAAGTGATATTTTGACTTCATCTTTTCTAATTTGTATCCCTTTGATCTCCTTTTGTTGTCGAATTGCTCTGGCTAGGACTTCAAGTACAATGTTGAATAGGTATGGAGAAAGTGGACAGCCTTGTCTAGTCCCTGATTTTAGAGGGATTGCTTCAAGCTTCTCACCATTTACTTTGATGTTGGCTACTGGTTTGCTGTAGATTGCTTTTATCATGTTTAGGTATGGGCCTTGAATTCCTGATCTTTCCAAGACTTTTATCATGAATGGGTGTTGTATCTTGTCAAATGCTTTTTCCGCATCTAACGAGATGACCATGTGGTTTTTGTCTTTGAGTTTGTTTATATACTGGATTACGTTGATGGATTTCCGTATATTGAACCATCCCTGCATCCCTGGGATGAAACCTACTTGGTCAGGATGGATGATTGTTTTGATGTGTTCTTGGATTCGGTTAGCAAGAACTTTATTGAGGATTTTTGCATCAATATTCATAAGGGATATTGGTCTGAAGTTTTCTATCTTTGTTGGGTCTTTTTGTGGTTTAGGTATCAGAGTAATTGTGGCTTCATAGAATGAGTTGGGTAGAGTACCTTCTGTTTCTATTTTGTGGAATAGTTTGTGAAGAACTGGGATTAGATCTTCTTTGAAGGTCTGATAGAACTCTGCACTAAACCCATCTGGTCCTGGGCTTTTTTTAGTTGGGAGACTATTAATGACTGCTTCTATTTCTTTGGGGGATATAGGGCTGTTTAGATCATTAACCTGATCTTGATTCAACTTTGGTACCTGGTATCTGTCTAGGAACTTCTCCATTTCATCCAGGTTCTCCAGTTTTGTTGAGTATAGCCTTTGGTAGAAGGATCTGATGGTGTTTTGGATGTCTTCAGGATCTGTTGTTATGTCTCCTTTTTCATTTCTGATTTTGTTAATTAGGATGCTTTCCCTGTGCCCTCTAGTGAGTCTGGCTAAGGGTTTATCTATCTTGTTGATTTTCTCAAAGAACCAGCTCCTTGATTGGTTGATTCTTTGAATAGTTTTTCTTGTTTCCACTTGGTTGATTTCACCCCTGAGTTTGATTATTTCCTGCAGTCTACTCCTCTTGGGTGAATTTGCTTCCTTTTGTTCTAGTGCTTTTAGGTGTGTTGTCAAGCTGCTAATGTGTGCTCTCTCTAGTTTCCTTTTGGAGGCACTCAGAGCTATGAGTTTTCCTCTTAGAAATGCTTTCATTGCGTCCCATAAGTTTGGGTATGTTGTGGCTTCATTTTCATTGAACTCTAAAAAGTCCTTAATTTCTTTCTTTATTCCTTCCTTGACCAAGGTATCATTGAGAAGAGTGTTGTTCAGTTGTCCTTTTTCTCTTACTGCTTTTAGTATTCTATCTTTATTTAGTGCATTTGTTGTTCTGATTATTATGTGTCGGGAGGTATTTCTTTTCTGGTCCAGTCTATTTGGAGTTCTGTAGGCTTCTTGTATGTTCATGGGCATCTCTTTCTTTAGATTTGGGAAGTTTTCTTCTATAATTTTGTTGAAGATGTTTGCTGGTCCTTTGAGTTGAAAATCTTCATTCTCATCCACTCCTATTATCCGTAGGTTTGGTCTTCTCATTGTGTCCTGTATTTCTTGGATGTTTTGAGTTAGGATCTTTTTGCATTTTACATTTTCCTTGGTTGTTGTGCCGATGTTCTCTATGGAATCTTCTGCACCTGAGATTCTCTCTTCCATCTCTTGTATTCTGTTGCTGATGCTAGTATCTATGGTTCCAGATTTCTTTCCTAGGGTTTCTATCTCCAGTGTTGCCTCATTTTGGGTTTTCTTTATCATGTCTACTTCCCTTTTTAGGTCTAGTATGGTTTTGTTCATTTCCATCATCTGTTTGGATGTGTTTTCCTGTTTTTCTGTAAGGACTTCTACCTGTTTGATTATGTTATCGTGTTTTTCTTTAAGGATTTGTAACTCTTTAGCAGTGTTCTCCTGCAATTCTTTAAGGGATTTTTGTGCTTCCTCTTTAGTGTCTTCTGCCTGTTTAGCAGTGTTCTCCTGTATTTCTTTAAGTGTGTTATTAAAGTCCTTCTTGAAGTCCTCTACCATCATCAGGAGATATGCTTTTAGATCCGTGTCTAGCTTTTCCGGTGTGTTGGGGTGCCCTGGACTGGGCGAAGTGGGGGTGCTGGGTTCTGATGATGGTGAGTGGTCTTGGTTTCTGTTAGTAAGATTATTACGTTTACCTTTCGCCATCTGGTAATCTCTGGGGTTAGTTGTTATCGTTGTCACTGTTTAAAGATTGGAGCAGAAGCTGTGTTCCACTCACCAGCAGTCTCTAAATCCTGCGGCGGGGGTCGTGGGTAGCTGACGGTACCCCGGTGCTGGTCCAGCCGGAAGAGGCCTGTGGTCCTACTCAGGCCGGTTTTCTGCTTCCCTAACTAATGCAGTCTCTGGTCCCGCGCGCAATTGGATTGGAGCAGAAGCTGTGCTCCACTCACCAGAAGTCTTAACATCCTGTGGCGGGTGTTGTGGGTAGCTGGCGAGTGTCAGCTGACCCTGCGCCCCAGCTGCCCAGGTGCTTTTCTGACTGGAAGAGGCTTGTGGCCCTATGTAGGCCGGATTTCTCTCTCCCCAACCAGAGCAGTCTCAGGTCCCGCGTGATTGGACTGGAGCAGAAGCTGTGTTCCACTCACCAGCAGTCCCAAAATCCTGCGGCGGGGGTCGTGGGTAGCTGGCGGGTACCCCGGCGCTGATCTGGCCGGATGAGGCCTGTGGCCCTACTCAGGCCGGTTTCTGCTTCCCTAACTAATGCAGTCTCAGGTCCCACGCGCAATTGGATTGGAGCAGAAGCTGTGCTCCACTCACCAGAAGTCTTAAGATCCTGTGGCGGGTGTTGTGGGTAGCTGGCGAGTGTCAGCTGACCCTGCGCCCCAGCTGCCCCGGTGCTTTTCTGACCGGAAGAGGCTTGTGGCCCTATCCAAAGTTTTCTTTTTTTTTTTTTTTTTTGGGCAGCACTCCTATACATCATACATTTATTAGTGAATATCCCTCTGAAATCAGCAACAATATTAAAAAAAATAATGATTGCACTACTTGGTCAAGCAGAACTAGCAACTTTCATTTTAAAAAAAGTACAAATCTGTTAAAAATTTCAATCAGTATACACATATATAATACAACATACTAGTTATGTTAAATGCTACAAACCAATGTGAGTCCAATGGGATGGAAAAAACCACACATTTAAGCTTTAAGAACCATTTGTCTCTATATATTAGCATTTTCTCAAATACATACATGGGAAAAATGAGGTAACTGTAAGATGTGCAACAGGGCCCCCAAATCACATGTGTTTATATATATATATATATATATATATATATATATATATATATATATGTGTGTGTGTGTGTGTGTGTTTAGTTAGATATATATATATAAAACTTTTCTAACACAGAACACAGGCGCTGGGCCCAGCAGTGCTGGGGGAAGGTGCCCACTGTCATGCCTAGGCCAGAAGTTGGTAAATAAAGAGTAAACAATGCCAAGCCCCCACCACAGGAAATCATTGGTAACATGGCATCTACAGCAAGGTCGGCAAATCACAAACATCCTAAGTAATTGTTTCATAAATCTTTTTTAAATGATTAAAAACAAACAAACAAAAAGGGTGTATTTCCCCCCAGTAGCTGCTTGCTGGAATCATCACTGCAGCCGACACAATCCATGAGCCAATTCTGCTGCCCCAGGAACCACAAGGGTTTGAAAACCTTTTTTGGGGTGAGGAAGGGATGGGGGTTGGAGAAGGTGGTTCTCTGTGTAAAACACGTGGATTTTCAACACTGCTATAAATATAGAAACATCACCTGGAGTTATATACAGTAAGACTTTGGGTTCTTGTGGGGTGGGACCAGGCCAATGGGGCCTGGCAGGCTGGGGTGGGGGCAGGGCTGCGGTGAGAACGAGGGTGGTTGGAGCATCCCTGAGGCAGCAGGCGCCAATGGCTGCCTGCTAGGATGTGCCGGCCCCACACGCGGTTCGTTCACTCCAGGCAGCGCAGCAACCCCAGTTGGCGGTAGGAAAGGAAAGGAGTGGGACCTGAAAGGAGGGTAAGGAACACAGCCTCCTCCAGACCTTGGAGGGCAGGAATCAGGCCAGGAGGGGCCCCCTGAGGTGGAGGTTCATGTCCTCCCTGACCCCTGTCCTCACAGGATTGCTCAGGAGGAGACTCACCCAGGCAGGTGGGACACAGGCCCTGGCTGGAGAGGAGATGCCCTGAAAAGCAGACGGTCCCAGTAGGCTCTAGGGACATGTGCAGTACAGTGCATGGCAGTTATCAGCTGAGCACAGACCCCCCCCCCCAAACTCCGCCCCGTGACTTCCAGCCACCCAGATAAGTCCCAGCGGCACACACTCATGTGGAGGCCTGGTGTGGCACAACCTGACCCTACTCTGCCCCCTGGGCATTTGGTCCCGGTTGGTCCCTATGCCCCCACTCCTATTAAACCAAAGGGAAAGCAAGAGAATAAAAAACTAAACACCTCTTAAATATCCACACCCCCTACACGCAATTTTGGGCCAAATGAATAAACAAAAACTGCTGTTCCTCACATTCATGCAAAACGACAGAGGGGGAAGATCGAGCATGGGTCTGACACTGTCACTGGTGGAGGGGCAGCCACCAGGAACATAAGGACATGCCCAGATCACGGGAGGCTACTGCAGAACACAATGTATCCAGCTTGGAGCCCTGGCCCATTTGCTCATGGAGCCTGGCTGGGATACTCTCCAGCCTGGGGGTGGGCTGGAACGCTGTGCCTGGGGTAAGGGTCCTAGGGAGTCAGACCCACACCGCACAGCAGCGGAGGCAGAGCTGACTGCCTATGTCTGTCTGAAACCAAACAGGAGAACTCAGGAAATGGTCTCTGGCTACTCCCTGCCCACACACCTGGCAGTACCACTAGGGCAGGGAAGGACACGTCACTTCAGTACAGGAGACCAGTTGACCCAGGGTGGCTATTCCTTTGTCCGTCTGGGGTCTGGGGAATCACACCAGCCACCACTTGGGGAATGGACTCCTGCCTCCCAGAGCCAGCAGGAAGAAAGACCCAGGGGCAGATAAGAAGCAGACTGAGTTGGGGACACTCAGGCAGCTCCGTGGCGGGCAGGCAGGCAGGCAGGCAGACTGGGGAAGGAGTCTTTGGAGCTTGGCAATGCAGGGGCTTATTGCAGGGGCTTCTCCAGACTGACCCTGGCACCAGCTCTGGAGTGGCAGGTGGGAACGCTGACAGGCCTGGCCCCACCCTCACAGTCCTCCCCGGGCCATGCCCAGCTCCCCCCACCCAATTCCGGAGCTTTGGGCAGGGATCTTGTGGGTGGCTGTGGAGCCTCACTCGGCCTCCCTGGGCACCTCGGAGGCATCCGCCCGGCAAATGGGACAGGTCCGGTTGGCCTTCAACCACTTGTCAACACACTTGGCATGGAACTCGTGGTTACAGGGGAGGACTCGGAGCAGCTGCCGCACCTCGAAGTCACTGAAGCAGACCACACACAGAGTCTGCTCAGACTGATGGCTGTCAGGGTTAAAGCGATACGACGGCAGTTGTTCGATGTCTGCTTTGGTGAGGCCCCGGGGCTTGGCGTCTCCCAGCCGCTCCGCCAGGTTCAGGAGAGCCTCATAGTTCTCCATCTCCACGTCATCCACGTCCAGGTCCAGGCTGATGGTGGGGCCCACGGTGGTCGGTGACATTGGCAGCATTGAAAGGAAGTAGGGTAGGAAGCTTGGGTAGTAAGATGGTGGTGGTGGCGGCGGGGGTGGTGGCAGCGGCTGCTGCAGGCGGTATCTCTGTGTGCTCAGTCTTCGTGGCATCATGTGGGAATATGGCACACCAAAGGACAGCTCCTGGTGCAGTGGATCATGGGGTAGGTAGTGAAGGGGCACTGAGGGCGACAAGGCTGGGCCAGTGGCAGAGGTGGAGTAAGTGAAGCTACCCAAGGGGTGCTGGTCTCCTCGAAGGTCCATCTCGTTATCCAGCCGCTGCAGGGGCATACGTGGGTGCTGGGTCTGCAGGGATACAAACTGCCCAAGCGGTGCCATGTGGGTAGGCTGGGGCGGTGGGGCTGGCGGTGGTGGATGAAGGATGTAGTGGTCACTGGAGATGAGGTGGGGGTAGGTGTGGTAGGGCCCAGGGAGCTGCTGCATGGTGCACGCCTGGATCAGCTGCGGAGGTGGGAGGCAGCAGAGGGGGGTAGTGCTGCCCACTGAACATCACGGAGCATGCTGGGAGCTGCTGGGCACTGCAGCCAGGGATGTGTTGGCTTGTAGGCAAAGGGAAGCCTTGGGTTGTCACTGTGGTGACCGTGTAGGACAGAGGGACAGGTCCCTGGTGCACTTGTTCGTGGAGATCAACCATGAACGGGCTCTGCTGGGTGGCTGGGTGCAGCATTCGGGGGCTCCTGCCGGCAGGAGCTGAGGCTCGGTGCTCCTCTACAGAGAGGTTTGATGGTCTGGGCAGCAGCTGCTGGGAGGGTAAGCGCTCATCCTGGGCAGGTGGGCTGGCCAGGGGCCCCTCGTGGCCAAGGCTTCCCCAGAGCTGGCCTGGACTGCTGCTAAGCCTTGTGGAGACTCGCCAGTGACCCACAGGGGCAGAAGGTGGCCACTTAGTCACTGCCAGAGTCCATGGTCTCATCAGGAGGGAAGGGAGGTGGAGGGGCTGTGCCGGGGCTCACAACCCCGACCCCTCGGGGTTCGGACATCGCGAATGCAGTGATGGCCCTGTGTCAGTGCTGTTCTGTTCCCTGGACCTCCTGCCACTCTGACTGCCAAGGGGTGAAATGTTAGGGACACCCTCACGGGGCCACAGGGCACAGGATCCTCGCTGGAGTCCCACCATCCAAGCGCAGAGCTCACAGGAACTCGTCCAGCTCGGCGCCCTAGCACTTGGACCGAGCGGACCAGCCGAGGCGACGACTAGGGCCGGCGAGGCCTCACCGAAGCTCCCGCACCTCCCGCCGCGTCCACAGCGGCCCGCGCCTGGGCGTTACCTGGGGCCACGACTGGGCTCCACCCCGAATAGGCAGCGGCGCGTTGCTCCCGGGGCAGCCCGGTCCGGCTCCGGCTGCGGCTCGCAAGCCGCCGGCCGCGGCCCTCCCCCTGCGCCCGCAATCCAAAGTTTTCTTAAGAAGAGACTTTACAAAGTTTGGAGCTGTGACGAAAGGATGGACCATCTAGAGACTGCCATATCCGGGGATCCATCCCATAATCAGCTTCCAAACGCTGACACCATTGCACACACTAGCAAGATTTTGCTGAAAGGACCCAAATATAGCTGTCTCTTGAGAGATTATGCAGGGGCCTAGCAAACACATAAGTGGATGCTCACAGTCAGCTATTGGATGGATCACAGGGCTCCCAATGGAGGAGCTAGAGAAAGTATCCAAGGAGCTAAAGGGATCTGCAACCCTATAGGTGGAACAACATTATGAACTAACCAGTACCCCCCCCCCCCCCCCCCAGAGCTCATGTCTCTAGCTGCATATGTATCAAAAGATGGCCTAATTGGCCATCACTGGAAAGAGAGGCCCATTGGACTTGCAAACTTTATATGCCCCAGTACAGGGGAATGCCAGGGCCAAAAAGTGGGAGTGGGTGGGTAGGGGAGTGGGGGGGGGAGGGTATGGGGGACTTTTGGGATAGCATTGGAAACGTAAATGAGGAAAATACCTAATAAAAATATTAAAAAAAAAAAGAAGAGACTTTAATTCAGACTGAAGCACAGGCATTATGAAAGGCAGAGAGAGGAATGATAGACAGAGGATAGGACACGCCCTAGACTGGGCACAGCCTTCTCCAGAGTTAGTTTAAAATTAAACAGAGGTCATATTTTGTTGGTCATGGTGATGCATGTCTTTAGTTGCAACATTTGGGAGGAGGCAGGTGGATCTCTGAATTCAAGGTCAGCTTGGTCTACACAGTGAGCTCCAGGCTAGCCAGCGCTTCATAGTAAGAACCTGTCTCGAAAAATACAAACAGAAAAAGTCATAGTGTATTCTTCCCTCCAAGCCACCACTAAAAGTAATAGAGCCACTTAAGTGTGGCCTTGGAATTGAGAGGGTCCCTTCCATAGCTGACCTCTTCAGCACCAACACCCAGCCCTGCACAGCACTGAGATAATCTGGAGAGAAGAGACAGACACTAACCGAGAACGGGGACACAAGTCTTCTGCTGCTGGTAAGAGGCTGTGATGCTATTCGCAGTGGAACTGGGACCTAGGACCTAAGGAGAAAACAGGTTATGTCAACAGAGATTACACTTCAGGTGGCAGCAGACCAAAAGTCTCCACTACCAGCACCCCAGCCTGCTGCTTTTCCTAATTATGGTTCCGACAAGGTAACTGTTCTGTCCCTTATAATTTCAACATACTATCTTTCCTTATCTCATCTCGGACCTCTGTCTCCTGACTTCCAGAAACAAGTAACAGAGGAGAGAGTTCTACAATAATATCTGCCTGGCCTTTTCCAAATGAGCATAATACATGGGAGGGGAAAAAACAAAAGTCTATAGGACACACAAAGGATCCATTCTATTCAAAGAACTGTGGGAAATAATAATTTTTATATTAAAAAAATGTATGTGTCATCTTATGAGTGGAACACCAACCCTACATAGATTTCACTGGGGTCCACACCTGCAGTGAGCCTCTGGGAGATACCAGCTTTAATACTGTGAGCGTTTGCAAAACATGGTACCCAGAACATGGCCCATTTCTACATTTCCAAACAAAACAAATCCATACATGTTATCTACAAGATAGTTGGTGTCTTAGAAGCCAATATTTTCTGAGCAAAAGTGGAGAGACATTCTAAATTGTTGACTTCAAAACACTACAGTTTTGAAAATGCTATTTCTAAGCAACACCCATTACAATAAATCCAAGCATTTATAGCACCTGATTTCTAGCTGCTTTTTTTGCTGTGGTTTGTGAAGTGCTCTTTACAAATACACAGCCTCTTATCGAACCTTCAAAGCGCTTTAGTCAAACACATAGGAGAAGTATCCCTAGTAAAGGAGGAAATCAAGACCCAGAATTCAACGTTTCTAGCCAATGAAATGATTGCAAGCTCCTGTTGCTAAGTACCAAATCCAGCCTTCTGTCCACTGCCAGTGAAGGCAGGGCTGGGCATGAAGCACACTTCTCTTCAGCTGATTCCCTGGTATACGCCACCAATAAGGGAGATGGCAAAGTCAGAGAGAAAGTGACCCATCTGCTTGGAAGAGCTGTTCACTCCAGTGGCTATCCATCTCTCACTTAGAACTAGTGACTGCCGCCCACTAATCTCAGGTCCCACAACCAGCACCCTCTCCAGAGGCTGCAGACCATGGGCCTCTGGCCTGTCACCATTCCCAGCTCTGTCCGTTCTTCCTCAGCAGGGCCGGAAGATGCCTCTCTAGTTCTCTGTGTCTCTCATTTGCCTTTTCAGCCCTCCTCCCCGCCCCCACCCCCAGTGCTTGTTTAACCAACCAGGCATTAAATTCTGCATGGGGACTTTTCCTTTCTGGACTCACACACCAGCCTTCCTAAAGCCTAATCAAGATTCTCAACAATTGACTTGAGGGTTCAGGTAGCCAGCTGCGGCCTGAAAAGCACAGGGATGATAATACATGAGAAGGCTTCACGGGCACAAAGCTCCTGTCCCCTCTGTGACTTTGGATCTGGGAAGGAAAGGGCAACTCTAATCCTAGCTTCCCCTCCCTACCCCACTGGCACTGGACGTTCTCAGATCACCCCTGAGACAGCTGCATTACGTGAAAGGAAAAATAACAGCCTACTTCCCCTTAGCATGAAGCAGCAGGTAAACAGAAGCCAGCGTAAGCACAAAGCTGAGGTAGTTTAACCCTGGCACAAAGAGGGTTCTCTCTGCCGCAGGGTTATGTGGCTACAGCTGTGAGAAGGAAGAGAGTGCCCATGGCTGCTGAGGAAGCTTACCGGTGTGGTTGAACTCTGTTGGCCAGCAGGAGTCCAGATCTTTGGAACTGCCCTCTCCATCAGCTGCAGAGTACTCTCAAAGGCTCTCTGTAACTCCTTTGCTTGCTCTTCAAACTCAAAGAGAAAGAGCACCTTCAAAATAGCAAGCACTTCATCTAGAGAAGAAATGGGAAATTGTGTCGCAACTCCACTGCCAGAGTCATGCAGTAATTTCCTTCCCAAGTTGCCAGTGTCTAAGAGCACCTTACAGATGCACCCTCCCACCCCTTCCTCCCGACTGCTGGACTAACTCAGCACAACAGGAGGACAGAGACCCAGTGGGAATGAGCAAACCGCTGTGTTGTACAACCCCTGTCCCTGGCTTCAGCAACTACCCCCTCCCAGGGAAGCTTACTTAGGACTGTGTAGGGAAGTAAGCGTTCCATACACAGTGGTTCTCATTCCTTCCCACGCTGCGACCCTTTAACATAGTTCCTCACGTTGTGGTGACCCCCAACCATAACATTATTTTTTTTAAAAGATGTATTTATTATTTTATGTAAGTAAAATAATAGCTGTCTTCAGACAGTTCAGGAGAGGGCATCAATGTCATTATGGATGGTTGTGAGCCACCATGTGGTCGCTGGGATTTGAACTCAGGACCTTCAGAAGAGCAATCAGTGCTCTTAACCACTGAGCCATCTCTCCAGCCCCCCATAACATTATTTTCATTGCTACTTTATAACCCTACCTTTGCTACTGCTATGACTCATAATGTAACTACTCTGCTTTCTGAGTCTCAGCTGAGCCCTGTGAAGGGTCATTCCACACAAGAGGAGTTCCGACCACAGGCTGTGAACTGCTGCTCTAACCAGAAAATAGTATCTTTTTAAAAAACATTTCATTTGTGGGTTATCTTGGTGGAAATCAGAGAACAATGTGTGAAACGTGGGTCTTTCCTTCTACAATGTGAGTCCCAGAGTCAGACCTCAAACTGTCAGGCTTACCCTCTGAGCCATTTCAACAGCCCCACATGCATCTTAATATGTACTATCTGTCTGTGGTACCCATTGCTACTTGCTATGGTCAAGAATCAGTGAGCACTGAAGCCATACCTTTTAGTTTCTCAACGCTTTGTATCACTTCACTCAGCGCCTCCAGAAGAGCCAGGCCCTCCAGAGGACTCCCTTCTTTGAGGCTATGCTTCTTGCGCTCTGCCTTCTGACGGTTTTTAGATGACCTCCTGTCAGAAATTACAGACATTAAAAAGGAGGTTCCTCCTGAGTGAAATCTGATGAGCCAACTGTACCTATTGGCCACCACTTGCTAAGAGACCAGGGCGTCTACAGATGGCAGTCGTATCTTGGGAGATGTTAGCAATGCGGTAGTAACCCCACATATAAGTAGTGGAGTCTAGAAAGAAGCAAATACCTCAAGAGTTCTGCTTTTCTCTTAAGTTAGGAGTAAAATGCAGGGTAAGATCAGGGGTGGTGGCACAAGCCTTTAGTTCCAGCACTCAGGAGGCAGAGGCAGGAGGATTGCTGTGAGTCAGAAGCTAACTTTGGTCTCTAAAGCAAGCACCAGGCCAGCCAGGGTTACATACTGAAACCCTGTCTTAAAAAATAAGGACAAGATAAAATGAGGTTCACCTGACAGCATACTAATGAACAATGAAGAAAAGAAAAATCCAACTTGAATTCTACAGTAAGATGTGAACTTTAAAAAGCAGCCTCATCTTACGGATGTGCTGGGAGGTCCTTGCACAGCATACACCGCCCCTGAGGGACATCCTTCCACTTCCCCGCCCGCACCCCCCTCTGAGAAAGCGGATCTGTTATGCTGCTGTGTGCCTAGGTCTTGTACGTACGCAGATATCCTGGAGTTGCTGTGGGAGTATTTGCCACTCATCTCACTGCCACTCATAATACTGCTGGTTTCCGAGAAGAGGTCTGACTCTGGGCCATGGGCCACCTCGTGATCTAGAGAAGATGAACCAGATGCAGACATAAATAACTATACATTGGGTCAGCACACACTGGAGAACAGATGGATCTTACAAAGTTGATCTCAAAGTAATAAGGTAACATCAGAGTTTACCTTATTTACTCTTTTCCTTTATGGGGGAGCAGGTGGGAAGGGACTAACTCATTTTATGAAACACCGAAGACATCACTGGTCTGGCAGGATGGGGAAAGGAAGGACTACTTGGTAGAGATCTTCTGATTTCTGCCTTGCTCAGATCTTAAGCGCTTCTCCAATATACATAACCCCTATGAACTTTCAGACAACCACAATATAGCATAAAGCAGTAGTGTGTCCTGACTCAGCAACTCGTGTGGCTTAAATCTCAACGGGACAGTGATGAAGCAAGGGACTGATGCTGTTCTCACAGTTATGGAGTCCCGGCGGCTCTTGTGGGACTCCTGCACTGAGACTAGTATTGCCCCTCACTTCTTACACATGTACCTTTTGGATTTGTCAACCTGGTTTTCTGTCACAATGCCCTCCGCAAAGTCAAGCATATGTTGGCACAGAAGTGTGGATGCCCTGCTCTTCTTCCAAGACCATGTAACCAGACAGACCCTGTCTCTTTATAAACTGACCGCCTTAGAAAACGGTCAGCAGGCGAGCAGCAGAGACAGCAGCACTGGGGCCGTCTTCCACACACCACAGTATCAGCAGGAGACTTTTTGGAGGCACTCACCTACATGGACCTGTGGTGCTTGCCTCCTGAGCGCTCGAACCACCTGCAAGCGGTTTTTATGGCGAATGAATGTGGCTGTCTCAGAGTCCAGAAAGTCCATGTAATTCTTTTGGGCTGAGGATGCAGAATGAAAAATACCTTGAGCATGACATTTAAGCAAAGAGATCAAACTTAAGTGAGTGGGGTGTGACAAAGCAAAGCTAAAATTCAATAATAAAAGATGTATCCAGGTCTACCAACAATAATTTTTTTTATTCCTCCATTAATGAGTTGGAGATCCCAGATCTCAGAGTTCATCAATTCTGTTGGGAGCATGAAAGTTCTTGTGTCCACATATCTCCAGGGAAACCAGGAATGTTAAACATGCAGGATTCTTTGCAATGGAAAAATATTAAACTTGTGCTTCCATCCAGAAGGCTGAGAACTGGAGGTGTTTAATAGCCAGGTGATCTGCATTATCTGTTGGGCCAGGCCATATCAAGCTCCTACAACCAGGTCCAGAGAGGTGACTAATAATCTAATGACCTTGACATTACCTGCATAGCCAGTGGCTGCCCCAAACACCCACAACCAGAACTGGAGATAAATAATAGTCTAAATGACCCTTACATCATCTGTATAGCAGAGACTCCCCAAGGCTGCCCCAATCATGACTATAGGTGGCTAATATCCCAAATGACCTCTATATTATCTATACGATAGAGACCAGGCCAGATCCTTCCATAGGCCCTGAAGCTAATACAGGTAGCCTAACTCCAGAACCCATCTTCTTGGAAGAAATGACATGTACCCTGAGTTGAGTTTCAATGTAATCACACTTCTTTGTGCACTGGCGATTGTATTACACCAGAAAACTTTTTATCAAATTATATTGTGTTTAAATATACTGGCAATAAACCTCCTGGTATCAGACTTCCCAAGATTTGATCAAAGTTGATGAGACCAATCTGAACTGAGTAATTCAATTCTTAGCAACTGCTGCCTGCCTTGACGCCTGCAAAGACACCCTGAGGATACCATGCCAGTGCCACTAAATGTACACAGTCCTACCACTGAAGACCTGCTACCCAATCTAAAGTGAGAAAAGCAAGCACAGGAGAAGTGAAGGGAGCCGCTAACAAAGGCAGGAGGGAGAGCCTAAAGCTGCTTCTGGAAGCCACGGATATGGCTGGGAGCGTGGAACAGAAGCTTCTAATGGTTCCTGAAATCCCGGTCCCGTGGAAAAACAGCATGAGCAGCATACAAGGAAACACAAACAAACGATGCCTCCAAGGGCAAAGATATTAAGCTTCTACAGAAAAGTATCAGCATTCCCAACTTTGGGGGTTTTGTTTGTTTTGTTTTGTTTTGTTTTGTTTTGTTTTGTTTTGTTTGAGAAATGGTCTCTCTGCATACCCCTGGCTGTCCTAGAACTTGCTCTGTAGTCACGGCTGTACTAAAATTCATAGAGATCTGCCTGCCTCAGCCTCCCTGATGCTGGGATCAAATATGTGTGCCACCACTGCCCAACTTATTCCCAAGTTTTTGTCAGGGGTAGGAGCAGCCTAGATGAGGGCACAGGGTCAGAGAGGATGCTTTCCATACTCAGTCTGGGATGACAACTGGTACAAAAGTACCCACCAGTTGCAATCAGAAGCAGGAAAGGTAAGAATGTGAGTACACACAAATGTATTCACCAGGCAGCCATGCTCAGAGGGCAGCACTGAAGCCAACACAGACTCCCTAAGACTCTATATGTGAAACCAATGCTCTTTCCCAAGTTGCTTCTAACGGGCCCAGAGACCTGACATTCTTCAGCTGCTAGTTAATATTCTTCTCTTCTCTGGAGCCACATACTTTATTCTAAAATATGTTTTAGCTTATCTTGAAAAATTTCAAGCCTACTCAAAAGTTCTAACAGCCCTAAACACACATAAATCCTTCACCTATATTTACCCATACGTAGCATTTTACTGTACTTTTTACTTCCTGTTTCTCTATAAAAATGCTTATGATTGTACACACGAGCACACACGCGCACACACACACACCCTGCAACTTCTGTAGAATTGGAAATGAAATTGCATGTAGGCACTTATCTGTTAATAACAATAAAGGGATAAAACAGAAAAGTTACCACTGAAAAAATACTACCATCTAATATACTGCATGTCCAAGCCTACTAACTATCCAAACACAAAGATTCCCCCACAACAGCCACCATCAACATGTAACCCATCGCAGTGCCAGTGCCTTACAGGCAGAGGCAGGCTGCTGAGGGCAGACTTTGTTCTGCCAAGGGACACTAAAGCTGAGTCAGGCCTGCCATCAATCCAAACCCATGTATTACAAAGACTTAACCATATTGCATCTCAGCTTTCAACATTAAAATATTGACAATGTCATCATTTCACAGCTTGCTATATTCTCAAAGACTCTGGTGACGTCAGCAGAACATATTAAAATGCAATAATCTAAGGAGCCCTGCCCTATCTTTCTTTTCCCTTTCTCCATAATTCTAAAAAGGAATACTACTTAAATGTAATCCTCACCTTCTAAAATGGAAGGCTTTACGCTGGTTTCTATAATATCCACTCTGTCATACTTGTAGATCTAAGAGGGAAGAAAATGCAGCCTGTTAGGACAGGAACACTTCTCCCCAACACAGAGTTAAGACAGAGACTGAGAGAGGATCTGGACATTTCCCGAGGAACAAGCTTCCTAAGTTGAATTCCAAGGCAGTTCAACTGATTTTAGCAAGAAAAAGCAGTGTGTTGCATATGAAGGCCCAATTTCAAGGGACAGATTTGTATTTGTTGTTGCTGCTGTTATTGTTGCTGCTGTTATTGTTGCATTATTTTGTTTTTTCGAGACAGGCTTTCTCTGTATACCCCTGGCTGCCCTGGAAGTCACTCTGCAGACCAAGTTGGCCTCAAATCACAGAGATCTACCTGTTTCTGTCTCGAGAGTGCTGGGATTAAAGGCGTGTGCCACCACCTCCTGGTTTGAAATGGCTTATAGGTACTGCTTGTCCTTAGGATTGGGAAGCAAAACGTTTCTATTTAACCTCACTTACTCAGAAGCCAGGGAGCTGTAGCCGCCCGCACCGCCCACTGCTGCCCCCTCCCAGCACAGGAGAAGCCTTCAGAGCTTCCTTACCAGCCTCAGAGCTTCTTCCCAGGCAGATCCTTCTAGCAGCAGGAGTACAGCTTCTTCATAATCCTGACAAGGGAAGAGCAAGGGAGCACTGGTGAACACAGCAGCCAGAAGCCACCACACAGAGCCCCTCCTCCTCCCCAGGCAGCCCAGCCTTCACAGCTCCAGTTCTTAGCATCTTGCCTGCCCAGTATCTTCTAGATATTAATCTCCATCAACACCGGTGTACAAGACAAAGGGAGGAGTAGTTTAAACTTCTAAGTGAGACAAGCATGGTTTTGTTAGCTCCTGGGAGAGCAAAGCCCTAAGACAAGCTTGTCAAAATGGTGTTTGCACAATTCACTGCCAAGCTTAACTGAAAATAATACCATACCCTAAAAAGTATAGCGAACTAAACAGTAATTTCCTGGTTGGCTTGCGTGTTTCTTGTTGAATGACTGTTCATGTATTCTAAGGTATTAAATCACTATCAGATAAATGCTTTGAAAATATTTCTTCTATTCTGCAAGCTGTCTTTGTTCAGTCTTGATAATTCTTAGTTTCTATGAAGCCCAGTTTATAGATCTGATTTTTAGCTGCTGACCTCGGTGTGGGGTCTAAGCACACAGTCATACTTATCAATAAACTCAGCCGGGTTTCCCTAAGTGCACTGTCTTTTAGCTCTTAGGATTAGGTTGTAGATATATTTTGAGTGCCTTCAAGTTTCTTAAAGCTCAGAAAATATCAAATTAAAGTTCACATTTCTAGCTTCTCTCAAAAGGGAGAAAATAAGAGACATACATATTTGAGTCATCTGAAATTTTTCTCATCACTAAAAGCAAAAGTAGTAACAAATTACAGAATTTGTAGTATACGTAGTTAAACTCTGTTACACTAAGGAGAGGCAGGAGAGATGAAAGGTGCCCTTGTTGGGACCCTTGCCTGCATGTGGAATGGTGTGCTAATTTGTGACTGGTATTTACTGTAATTCACAGAGCAAGCATGAGGGACACTTAATTACCAACAGTGGAGCATGATGATAAATTCATGAGCAGTGCTGAGCCTGAACTGGGGCCAGAGATGAATCAAAACAATGAAAAAGCAGGCCACAGTTTTTAAAAAGCTGGACTAGCCGGATTCCCAATACACGAAGCCTACTTTAGAATGAGGAATGTGAGGAACAGTACTAACCAGTGAAGAGGGATGGTATCTGGCATGACCATGGGCAGGCATCTACCTACACCAAAGCTTGAAAATGTAGGAAGCAAACACTTGCTGAGAGGCAAGAACATGGGAAATCTAAACAGTTTTTTCCTCCCTGCAACTCAGAGTATTAAGAGAATCAATAAGAACAGAAAAGGCCGTACTGCACAAACGGCTGAACACCCCAATGTAACCAAGGGAACACTCCATCATACCATGCAGGCACACAACTTTCTCTCAATGTGACCATATTTTGGCCCATCCAATAATCTTTTTAAGTATATAATCACAACAGAAAGTAAAAATTAGTAAGAGATGGCTGGAAATTTTCAAAATACCTGCAAGTTAAATACCACATTTTGGAACAATCCATGAGTCAATGAAGAAAGCACAAGGGAATTCGAGAACAGACGCATAACTCACAAGCAGCAGCAAAATGTCGCCAAGATAGTGTGTGAGGACAAGCAGGGCATTAGCATTTGCTTAAGCTAGAAATGGAGGCGCTGGAGATGCATCAGTGGGGGAGGGGGCTTGCCCCACAAGCACAAGAGCTGACAAGCTAGACATTCCCACAAACGTATAAAACCCAGCCCTGAGTGGGCAGACAGGGGAAGACCATGAGGCATGCTGGCTTCCAGCTGAGCTAAGGAGTGAACTCCAGATTCAGATACAAAAGAAAGCAGAGTAACAAAGGATACCTAACGCCCTTCTCTGGCCCGGCCAAGCACCCAAGCATACACACAGGTGTATTAACTCACACAGAAACATACACACACACATAAATTAAAGCAAACAAAACCCAAAATATCTAGAGAGGGAAAGTAAGTTTGAAATTGGTGATTTTAAGCTGCAAGTTAAGTACTACTCATCTTTTTGCCCAGATGGTGAAGCTGTAAGTATCTGCTGTGAGCGGCTGGCTGCCTTGTATGCACAGTAAACTGTTATGGAGCCACAGCTAACATGCCTGGTGCAGGCAGGTCCAAGGGAAAGTGAGGTGCATCTCAGTAGGAACCTTCCTCTAAGCTCTCTACACTCTTAGGCAAGGTTTTGAGTTGATATTTCAGCTCAATCACCCAACACACTTTCTTCTCTTGTTTTATAAATGCTATTACTTAATCTCATCTGTATGGATGGTTTGCCTGCATATATGTCTGTGCACCACATGCATGCCAAGTGTCCATGGAGGCCAGAAAAGGGTACAGGAGTCCTGGAACTGGAGTTGTGAACTGCCATGGGGGTGAGCCATCTCTCCAGCTCCCCGCATCAACGTGGTTTCTTACAGTATCTTCTAAAATACAAATTATCATCTTTCCGTCTTAACCCATGACAGACCTTGAAATGTTCTAACAGTACAATTTTTTGTCTTAAATATGTCTACCAGTGTAGAAATTAGCCTTGATTACCAGCTTGACTGAAGCCGGGCTCTAACTGAAGATAAGCAACTGGCACAGCTATGAGGGTTTTGTAGATCTGGTCATGTAAAGTAGGAAGCCCAACCCTACACATGGACAGCACCTTCTGGTGATAGCCCAGACTAAAGAAAGTAGGAGGGGAAAGCTTTGATTTTTGTCTGCTGGGCTTTGTGTCCTGCTGGCGAGTTCATCCACCAGATTGCTGCTGCTGCGTCCCTTCACTGCTATCAGAACCCAGTCCTTCAGTCTTCCAGCATGAACTGAAGCCTCCAGCCCTGCAGTGCGCCCGCCTTGTAGACTGAGCAGCTAGTGGTTCTCAGCCTCTCCATATGAAGACAGCCACTGCAGACTACGCAGATCATACTGAGTGCGGCTCTTCCTGTCCTTTCCTTTTAATATATATTCATTCTATTGGTCCTATTTCTCTCAAGAACCCTAATACAAGCAGTGACAACTGTAAAACTCTCATAAGTCAGGTGCAGTGGTTTATGCTTGTAATCCCAGCACTTTGGAGTTAGAGGCCCGAGAATCAGGAACTCAAGGCCAGCATAGGGTATGCTGAGACCTTGTTTCAAGACTAAATAAATGAATGAATGAAAAAACAAATGAACAATAATGCTACTTTCCTCATAAGCCTGTCCACCTTATTGTGTTCCCCAGGGACCCACTGTGGAAAGAGAGAAGAACACCCTGAAAGTTGTCCTCTGATTGCCAAGTAGGTGCACACACGTGCATTTGCATGCACACATGTGTAGAAACAAACAAACGAGAAAAGTCTTCTCATTCAAAAGGTCAAAACTGAACTGGTGACGGAGGTGTAACACCTTTAATCTCTGTGAGTTCAAGGCCAACCTGTTCTGCAGAGTGAGTTCAAGCACAGCCAAGGCTGCTCAGAGAAACTGTCTCAAAAACACCACCACCACCACCAACAACAACAATAACAACAACACAAAAAGCCAAAATAACAACAACAAAATAACAACAACACAAAAAGAGGTTTCTAGGGAGAAACCTCTCCCACAGTGTTTGTAGAGACAATGCCCCTGGGGCTGGGGGATGTCAGTCTGAAAACATAAAGAATAAAACCACCCCTCAGGCCTGAAGACCTGCTGCCTTCTTAAGTGGGGGCTGGAAAGATGGTTCAGCAATGAAAGCCTGCTGCTCCCTCCAAGGACTGGAGTGTGGTTCCAGCATCCAAATTCTAACTCACTCCAGACCTGACGCCCTCTTGTGGCCAACATAGGCACCAATGTCTCTTAATAATTCCACTGAGATGGTTTCTAAATTTACAGGCATGGAAACCTCTACCCTAGGTCACTTGTTAGTCAATAGTTAAGCCTGGGTGACTTCTCTTCACCCCACGTGTATCCACTCAAAGATCTCTGTAATTCATTGTCTAGATCTCCATTGAACCAACCAACCAAACAAACCTAAATATACTAAATTGAATCATACAAAATTGTTAATATTTTGCTCTTTTGACTTGCAAAACTTGAAAGGACTCCTTAGAATTTAGGGAGTACATTCAGTAATATGTGCTACGATCATTGCAGAGTAATGGACAACCCCAAGGTGGAGGTGGGGGAGGGCCAGACACCAGCAAGCATCTGAGCTTTGAATCATCTCCGGGATGTTGACTGTTCCGAGTCCCCTCATCTTCCCTGACTCCACGCTAGACTTGGGGTGCAGTTCTTCAAGATCTGCCTTTTAAGAAACAAATCAAATATTCCACTGCAGAGATAGTGGACTCAAGGGAACCCCTCTAGGGTGAGGCATTTAAGACAACTCAAATGTGTCAAACTCTCATGGTGTCTGCCTCTGAGGTCACTAGGAGGACCCCTATCATGACAAGTCAGCAAGTACCTACAGGGTCACCACTTCAACTCTCGCCTTCATCATTTTCTGGACCTAAGAAATCCTCCCATTTCCAGCTTGTGGGCGACCTGTATCCACTCTGTTATGTTTTGTTTTCATCTGCTTGTTTTGCTTTCTTGCCTGAAGTTAATGATTATGGAGGGGGACCTGAATGGCGTTCTGAACAACCTCATGCAGGTAGTGTACCCAAGCCCCATCCTCTGCGGGCTCAGAGAGAGTAAGAGGCTCCACTTGGTGGTCAGGAGACTATTTATAAGCATGGCAGTCTTCCACATCTCAGACCCAAACCAAAGCCTCCTGGCATCCTCAGTGCTTGGTTCAGGCTAGTAACCGACTATAGACTGGTAACATTTACATGGAAATGGGTCTCCTTCTCTAGCCTGTAATTTGGCTTGTTTGCTTTTCCCTTTTGGACTTCTTTGATGCTGCTGAATGAACTCCACAGGAATCTGGAGAGAAAGAGAGAGTGGGCTGCAGAGGGGGCAGAGGTGGCAGCCATTGTGGTCGACTCCTCTGCCTCCTAGCCTCCACTGCAGTTTCCTTAGCTAAACTAAGCTGTCTCCTTCTGCTGTTTAGCATCCTAGAGCAA
Source organism: Mus caroli (assembly GCF_978045245.1). NCBI lineage: Eukaryota > Metazoa > Chordata > Mammalia > Rodentia > Muridae > Mus > Mus caroli. The sequence goes on from NW_028227261.1 coordinate 97,963,180, forward strand.
GAGTAAAATATATCAGCGTTTAGTGCCCAAGTTGAGGCGGTGAGCAAGTCTGACCCGCCCAAGGTCTTGCTTTTCTGGTGAACAGTGGTGGTACTTCACACGGGCCTGCAGACACAGCGATGTTCACAGGTCCTTAGGTTCACACCGCTCCGATGCCCTCTACCCATCCATGTGACTCCAGGCCAACCCTTTTGCGATCTCTGGTGAAGAAATGTATCTTCTATGTTCCCAGCACATAAAATAAGATAACCCACTAGTGTTCCCCGGGAAGTCCTTCATTCCAAACAGGAGGTCATTACCTTGTAAGTTTTTTCAGAAACTTCCCAAAGCTTAAACTTCCCAAAGCTTTAAGCCTTCTCACATGCCTTTACCCTCACTGGCGCCCTTTGCCACTACCTTCGAATTTCAATGTAACTTTTAACTTGGGACCTTCTGGGCTTCATTCCATTTCTGCTCTTTCCTTGCAGGGTTGGTTGCATAAGAAAGTGACTTCCGGTGCTGGAGAGATGGCTTAGCAGTTAAGGGCACTACGTGCTCTTCCAAAGGTCCTAAGTTCAAACCCCAGCAACCACATGGTGGCTCACAACCATCCGTAATAAGATCTGACACCCTCTTCTGGAGTGTCTGAAGACAGCTACAGTGTACTTACATATAACAATAAATAAATCTTTGGACTGAAGCAAGCGGGGCCGGAGTGAGCAGAGGTCCTGAGTTCAATTCCCAACAACCACCACATTGTGGCTCACAACCATCTGTACAGCTACAGTGTACTCATATACATAAAATAAATACATATATTTTTAAAAGTTACTTCCAGGTATACACTCTGAGCAAATGCCCTCAGTAAGACATGCGGAAGGACCCCTTACTTACAGTGCTGTTGGCCATGATGGAGAATAAGACACAAACATCCCTCAATTTAACAAAAACACTGGGAAGTTCACCTAATGGAATACCATAAAGATACTCGAAACAATGAAGTCAAGATGGGTGTGTTAATAAGGGTAGACTAATAAGATACACTGTGGAATAAAAGATGCAAGCTAGGGTGTGGTGAAGCACGCCTTTAATCCAAGCACTCGGGAGGCAAAGGTAGGCAGATTTCTGAGTTCGAGGCCAGCCTGGTCTACAAAGTGAGTTTCAGGATAGCCAGGGCTACACAGAGAAACCCTGTCTCTAAAAACCAAAAGAAAAAAGAAAAAAAAAAAGATGCAAGCTATAGGGTGATACACACTGTGCTATCTTCTATGTAAGAAAACAAGCTATATGTGTTGTGCTCACACAAATGCCCGTAAACACACAGCAGAAGTCTGGAAGGATGTCTGCTAACCTAGTATCATTGTTTACCTCCAAGAAAGGGGAGGGTCAAGGGGACTTTGAGATGTTTTAATAGTTCTGTTCAAAGATTATCTTCTATTAACTATATCTTTATTAACCTGAAAAAGACACAGCTCATACAGAGGGTATATAGAAAGCATAAGTTTTCACATGCTTCCTGAAATAGAATGATATTATTTGAAGGTGACCATTTAAAAACGAGTGGCTGAAAGCCAGGAATGATGGCACATGCCTGTAGCTAGAAGATGAAAATAGAAACAGCAGGAGTTCAAGGCCAACCTGGGATTCATGAGACTGTCCCCAAAACTGGTAGGTAAAATGATAAGGGTGAATATTTTCTGGAAAAAGGATGCCATAAATTGTTATCTTGAGACAGAGTCTCTATGTGTAGCCTTGGCTGTTTTGGAACTTGCTATGTAGACCTGGCTGGCCTCAAACTCGTAGAGATCTGCGTGCCTCTACCTCCTGAGTGCTGGGATTAGAGACATGCACCGCCATAGCCGTCAAAAGGGTTTTAAGCCAGCCACAGGAAACCTTTTATAAAATAAGGTAACAGCATTACTTTTATTTTCTGCTGTGTAACAGGATATCTGAGACTGGGAAATTGCAAAAGTTCCAAGATCATGGTACAAACATCTGCTTAACTTTTGGGAAGGGCCTAGTGCTGTGTCAAACATGGAGGAGAACTGTTGAGTCGGTGGGATCGTGGTAGAGAGACAGCATGAGGGGTTGGACTCGCATTACATTTAACAACCCACCTCCTTGGTAATTAACCTGATTTTTGGAGAAGGACATTACTCCTTCTGACGGACTTATTCACCTCTGAAAGATTTAACATTCCAATACTATCTTCCTGGAGACCAGCTTTCCAATATTAATTGTACACAAAGTACAGCAGCCATCAACCCATTAGTCAATGAGAAGAAAACTCAGAGTGGAACACAAAGCACCACACAAGTGCATTGGGCTTTGGACTTGAAAACAACCTGCTTCTGTAAGAAAGACTATATATATATATATATATATATATATATATATATATATATACATCAGACTGAATTTCGGTCCTTAATTAGGGTTGTGATTTAATCAGTCAGTTTCGTGATTCTGGTCTGCAGCCTCTAAAGTAAGGAGTGTGTTATCTTGCAGGCGTGTGTGAGGCACTGCTTCAGAGGAAGGCGTAGGAGGTTGTAAGAGTGTCTCACATCCACAAGAAGTTCTCTGCGGTGGCTACTCTGATCAGATTCTAGGCTGGAGGTTTTTCTAAAGACACAACAGCATCTCAGATAAGAGAAGACTTCCAGATGCAAAAACCCCCAACCTTGATCCAGCCTGTCCACACACAAGACTACCTACCGGAGGGCATTTGTTCTACAAGGGAAAATCCCTGTGTGAAATCAAGCTGGCATATCCACCCTGAGCACCAGAAGGTGCCAGCACAGGCTAAGCATTCAGAAAGGGTGTCTGGTTTGATTTTCAGATCCTTCTGTCCCTCGGGGTGACTCATGAAAGCCCAGACTTCCTTTCCTTTCATCCGGAGAGTGATTTCTGTCTCCCACAGGTTTTTTTGTTATTGTTGTTTGTTTGTTTGTTTTGGCTTGTGGCTCTGAGCCTAGGAAGAAAGACTCATGGCTGTACTGTCAAGATTCAAGGGAGAATAACCTCCTGTCTGGGAGGGAGACCTGCCCCAAACTGATATTAGTGACTACATCTGCACAGTGCTTTACAGTGTGCAGGATATGTCCTTGTCCGATAGCTGATGTGATAACTGCTTTGCCCTGGCAAAGCAATGTGATGTGAAGGGCTGGATACTGGAGTCCATGGGTCATTTTCTAAATTCCATCTTCACTTAGACAAATTGTCTTTGGCAAGTGCTGCCCCATCTCTGCATAAACAGACTCAGGTCACAAGTACTCACTCTAAAGAAAAAGTTAACCAATGCTTATTAGATAAAACTAGTATTTCATTTGCTATTTTCTTTTCATGCTAAATCAAGCCTGGAGATTTCTTCCTGTTAGCCGAGCTCTCTAGCACGGAGCCACATCGCTAGCCTTCATGCTGTTATTTCTTATCATGCTTATGCCATCAAGTGACCTTAGCTGATCCCCAGAATAACTGGCTTAGGTCATGCCTCACTCTCTCCCTGTGCACCCTCTCATCTGCCCTCGAAGCTCCTGGCTTCACACTGTCCTCAGCCGCTCTCCTATTCAAACCCTACAGTGGGCTCTCATTTTCCTGTTCCTTAAAGCCTTAAAGCCGTAAAGTCTGGGGCCTTTGAACATTCACCATCCCCTACGCCCTAGTAATTCTCCACCTTCTTTTCAGTTGACCCACCCTTGCTTGTCCCCACACTCCTGGTTCACATTCCTCACACTCTGCCCCTAGTGGTTTTGTGGACCGAGGTGGTATCTTCCCCTCTCAGTTTTCCCATTAGAATGAATATTCCCTGATGACATTCATATATCTATGAATTATCACACACATTTGTGGGGTACTGTGTAAGTGCTGGTCTGAGTGAATGCATGTTGTAGAATCTCTAAGTGCAGCTAAAATCAGCACAGACTAGCATTTAGTGATTGATCTCAGACGCTGCAAGAAGCCCAGGTTTCTACCCCCACTCTTCATATTCTCTGGGAACTCTCCAAGTTGTCTCCCAGTAGGGTCACAAAACATTGCTGGGTGATATTTTAGACAAAGCTGGACAGAAAAAGACAGAAGCAATTCATATGAATGAACCAGACTTCATATTTACAGTGCAGTAAGACCGCCAGTGGCACAAGCAGCCAGTGTGTAAAGGCCTGCTTTGAACATATCAGAAAAGATGAAATTACAGCATGACGGCCTTTGATGTCCCGTCTGTTTCGTCTTCCCAAATAGAAGGGAAACTCTGGCTCCAGGCTGAATTTTCAATGGCAAAAATAGACTAAATTCCAACCCTTAAATTATCAAAAGTGCCAAATACTTGACGGGTAGCTAAGCAGAGAGCAGAAACCACCAAGTTAGTAATTAAACGGGCTTAAGTCAAATTAACAGAGACAGACATTCTCGTCTGGCAGTCACAATCACAACAGAGGTCCCGGGAGCCCTGGGTCTAGCCCTAGTGCCTGTGTATGTCAGACTTGAGTCCTGATAAATGACTGTGGTTGTCATATCCCTCTACTTCCATCTGTCCTTCTGGAAAGACAACAGGGCAGTGGTTCTCAATCTTCCTAATGCCATTATCCTTTAATGCAGTTCCTCAGACACAGTTCTTCATGCTGTGATGGTCCCCAACCATAAAATCATTTGTGTGGCTACTTTATAGCTGTCATTTTGCTACAGGTATGAATTGTAACCTAATTATCTGATACATAGGATATCTGAGAGGTGGCCCCTCCCCCGGCAAGGAGTCAAGACCCGCATGTTGAAAACCACTGCTCTAAGCGGTGGAAGAAAGACCCAGATCAAAGATGGAAAAGAAGGTAGGTCTGAAAGGAGTCAGGGTGAGGCAGGGGGTTGGATCTTCTCCTCTTCAGAGTCTGTTTCTAGATTCTATAAAGGGTTGTGGAAGACTTCCCTTCGTATAGGCTAATTGGTGCTTAGGAGCCCTTGTAAGTATTGTGACAGAAATTATTATCTATTCACTTCTGAAATACTCAATGCAACAGTGGCCAAGGCAAAGTCCTTAGAGAGCCGCATGCTGGTGGTGAAAGGCAGACACAAAAAAGTTAATAAATAGCTGATCCTCCAGGTGACTGTGGTTGCCATGAACATAACTTCTGTGAAGGCAGGAAGATGGAGCAATTTGGGCGGGGTGGGGGGGCGGGGCATGAAGAAGAAGAGGAAACTGGAGTTGCTATGTGTGTATGCACATCTGTGCACATATACATGTGTATACATGCCTGTGCAAGAGAGCATCACTGTTGGATACTTCCTCCACTCGTTCTCCACTCAGTGTGAAGCTCACTGATTGGCTAGACCAGCTGGTCAGCAAGTCCCAGAGATCCTTCTGTGATTGGCCCCCTCAGCAATGTATTTATAGGCAGCCATTGCCATGCTTGGCATTTTATTTAAATGTGAGTCCTGAGAGCCTGAACTCAGATACTCATGATTGCGCTGCGAGCCTCTTACTGACTGAGCCATCTCCCGAGATCTGGAGTTGCTGTTTGTTTTGGACACCAAAGGGATGCTTCTCTGACAAGGGATAATTGAATATAAACCTAAGCAGGGAAGAGAATCCCAGCAAGTGTGAAGAGTTGAGGAAGTGATTAGCATGCCGAAGGGAAAGCAAGGGGTTTAGAGGGACCAGATCAGGGCAAGCATGAAGTGGGGTTGGATAGGCAATGCAGTTGAAAAGAGATGGGGGCTCAGTCATCAGACATTCTAAGGATGCTGGCATTTTATCTCAGTTAAAAATGAAGCCCTGAAAGGTTTGGAACAGATATGCCATGACTTTCAAGTGTCATTTAGGGTGTGATATTGAGAATAATGTGAGGGACCAGGACGGAGTAGGAGAGCTATCCATAGATGAAGTATCAATCCAGGAGAGCCACTCCTGTGGTGAGACTTATAAGCAGGGGTTGGCTGATGGTTTGAATGGAGGATACAAGAGGAAAAGATGCAAGGGCAGCAATAAGGATTTTAGCCTGTCCAGGTGGAAGGAGCAGGTCTGGGGGATGTTCATCAGTCTTAGATGGGAATGAAGTACAAAACTGATGCTAAAAGCTCTTGGTGTAGTTGGAGCTGAGAACAGCTTGCAATGACAGTCAAGGATCTGCTGGCTTCAAGGATGAATGAGTTGGCCATGCTGGCAGCAGGACAGCTCCAGGAAGTTGGTCCAGGCACCAAGGTCAATGTGACAACTGGAATCTGGTTCAAATTCCGGAGCACTCTTATGACCCCCTTCTGATGTCTTCCCTACCACTTGGCTGGAAGAAGAACCGAGTCACCAGAAGAACTCACTCAGGTTTTGCATTCCCTGCTGTGTTTGATAGCTTTCTTCTGGCTGGTCCTTGTTCTATGCCTCATTTGCACATGCATATCCAGAGCACATTTTCATCAGACTAGCTCCCAGCCAGAGTCCCCTCTGGATGAAGCTAGGGGCCAGGCTCCCCAGCATTCTTGCAAAAAGAATGAAGGCTTCAGAGTCTCTTGGCAAGGCACCCCAAAAGCCTGGCGGGAAACATAGCTGTAACACCCCTGGCTTCTCCAGATTGGTTGGCATTCTGTTTCTTCTTCCCTATTTAAGTTTCCTCTCTCCTGCATCAATTGTTCCTGGCTGCAAACAGAAGTTCCCCCGTTTGTTTTTCCTTCTGTCTACCCACTCCATTCTTGGAGGGAGGGCAAGACAAGCTTCTTACTGGAGAATAGACAACCTCAGTACCACCTTCACAGGTGCTGTGACTAACGAGCTCAGTCATCTTACCGCTCAGAAACACCAGGTCACTACGTGCTATCAACACAAGCACAAACCCTTTCACGGGACAAAGAAAGAAAAGCCCATGGAATGTCTGCTCGCAGTCAGGGGATGGCACGTCGATGCTTTTGTACAAGACTTGAAACTGGTGATGGAAAGCTGGCTTGGGGCCCTTGTTCTGTAGTACACACTTGAAGCCCCATTGGTCCTTGATAGATTCTTGAATCCCATCCTGGGGGGAGGCTGCCCTTGATGTATATTTTTCTTATGAGGACATTCTCATACTTTGGGGGAAGAAGACAGAGCTACAAATAAAGATGTTTCAGCCCTTTCTCAATGATTTATTTTTCTTCATTCCTTTGAAGAGCACTTGGTCAAGTTCATCTCATAAATCAGGATGATGAAGAGGATAGGGTACTTGCTAAGCACAAAGAACTGGGGTGGGGCTTCCTAAGAGCCTTCTTGCTCTGCTTCCTCTTTCCTGGTCCAACAAGGTGTTTCTTGGATGGAGATGGAGGGCAGAGCTCTGACATCACAGATGGGCATGATTGATGCCATGTTAATGACCTGAAAGAAATGCCCACTTTTAGCCAGGCATAGTGGTGCACTCCTGTAATACTAGCACCTGGTTGACTCAGCAAGAGGATCAAGAGTTCAAGTCCCTTGTCAGTGGTAGTGAGTTCTAGGCCAACACACTAATCACATGTGAAATTCCTGTACATATCAGTGGTTTACTGTTTCTTTTCCTGTGAATCAAGACAGGTCCACAGCTCATCAAGCCTCAGCCTGCTCAACATTCAGCATCTTTGCTTTTTGCATCACGGGTTTAGCAACATAGGAAAAAGAAGAGGAGGGGATACCAAGGTTATCGTATATGCCTGGTGCTTAGCCTGAGGTCGATTTAATTAGCCTCCTTGAAACCCCATCGCATTTCTGTGGCATGGGATTGATATACTGCCCAAGTACGAGGAAACTCAGTCACACAGGGCTACTTTATTGAGCATTCTGAAAGCCTGTTTCAGATCAGGATACCTGATTCTGAAGGTATCCTAGGGTGCCTTAGGATAATTTCTTCAACATTAGAATAAGCAATTTCCTTTTTCTTGTGTTCAGGATAGAAGGTCACACCTACTGCGATTGTTGTGTACCTGTTCTGCCCTTGCTGTGTGTAGGCTTCCTGCTGCTAGGGTCTGGAGCAGAGAAGTTTTCTTTTACTTCTTTTTAAATTAGGTATATTAATTATACCAAATAATGGGCTGCATCGTAACAATTCCATAGATGCGCTTACATAATGTATTCCGACCTTATTTGCCCTGTGACTGTCTCTGGTCCTCTGTCCACTCCCACTGATCTCTTTCCACCTCCCAAATAGTCTCAAGTCGGGTTTCATTTCCTTCTTTCCTTTCTTCCTCCCTCTCCCACATTTATCTTTCTTTCTTTCTTTCTTTCTTTCTTTCTTTCTTTCTTTCTTTCTTTCTTTCTTTCTTTCTTTCTTTCTTTCTTTCTTTCTGTGACCCAATGACTTTAATAGGGTTGTTCCCAGGAGCATGGTGAAAGAGGTTATTTCTTGGAGCATGGCAACTTACCAGTATCTACCCTAGAAACCCTTAGCTGACAACAGATCTTAATGAAAAGATGGTTCCTTGTGGCCCCTACTCCCTCCAGGATTGAATATCAATGGGTTCAGTCTTGTATAAGTCTTAGGCAGGTAATCTCAGCTGATCTGAGTTCATGAGTGTGTGGCATAGATACTTTCCCCCCCTCATATTGTTAATTAGAAGAAATTGTATGTAAAGATATCTACAATTATTAAATCATGTTTACAAGGAAGTAGGGTGTTTTACACAATAGAGACTAATGGTAAGCAAATCCATGTGGGCAACTATAGAAAAATACACGGGGCATAACAGATCATCTGTCTTTCCCCCCATAATTTATTTTTTATTCACATTACATTCCAATCACAGCACCTCTCCTACCTCTCCTCCCAGTTCCACCATTGCAAATCCCTCCCCTCATTCCCCTCCTCTTCTTCTCAGAGAAGAGGAAGCCCCCTCTTGGTTTCCACCCCACCTTGGGACATCGAGTCCCAGCAGGACTAAGCACATCCTCACTGAGGCCCAACCAGGCAGTCCAGGTGGGGGAAGGGGATCCAATGACAGGCAATGGAGTCAGAGAGAGCCCTCCCACCTCCAACTCTTAGGGGACCCATATGAAGATCAAGCTGCCTATCTACCACAAATGTGTGTGGGGACCTAGGTTCAGCCCCTGCATGCTCTTTGGTTGGTGGTTCAGTCTCTGTGAGCCCCCATGGCCCAGGTTAGTTGACTCTATAGATCTTTTTGTGGTGTCCTTGACCCCTCCAGCTAGCTCAATTCTATGTCCCACTTTTCTACAAGAGTCTCCAAGCATTGCCTGATGTTTGGCTGTGGGTCTCTGCATGCGTTTCCATGTAGGTGAATGACGACTCTTGGGAGGCAGTTATGCTAGGTTCCTGTCTTCAGGCATAGTAGAGTGTCATTAATAATGCCAGGGGATGGCACTCTCTTATAGGATGGGTCTCAAGTTGGGCCAGTCATTGGTAGGTTAGTTGTTTCCTCAGTCTCTGCTCCATCTTTGTTCTTGCACATCTTATAGACAGGACAAATTTTGGTTTGAGGGTTTTGTGGGTGGGTTGATGTCCTCCTCCTTCCACTGGAAGTCCTGCAATCTCTATATCCCCTGCTGATAGGAATTTTATCTGGAGTCATCCCCATCCCAGGTCTCTAGCTGGTCCCAAAGATGCCCCCTACTGATTTCCATTCTCATTCCTAGCCTGCTTCCACCCCTCCCCCATACTTGGTCCACATCCTCATATCCTTCCTTACCTGCCTCTCCCACCCATCCAGCTCTGATGACTGTTTGGTTTCTCCTTCTGAGTGAGATGCACACATCCTCCCTTGGGCCCTCTTTATTACCCAGTTTCTTTGGGCCTGTGGACTATAACACAGCTATCCTGCACTTTATGACTAATGTTCAATTATATTTGAGTAAATACCATATGCGTCTTTCTGTGTCTGGATAGCTTCAGGATGATGTTCTCAAGTTCCATCCATTTGCCTGCAAATTTCATGATGTCTTTGTTTTTAATAGCTGAATAGTATTCCATTGTGTACATGTATTTTCTTTATCCATTCTTCAGTTTGGGGACATCTAGGTTGTTTCCAGTTTCTGGCTACTATGAATAAAGCTGCTATGATGAGCAAGCGTCCCTGTAGTATAGTGGGGCATCTTTTGAGGATATGCCCAAGAGTGAGTGGTATAGCTTGGTCTTGAGGTAGAACTATTCCCAATTTTCTAAGAAGCTTTTAGATTAATGTCTAAAGTGGTTGTAGAAGTTTGCACTCCCACCAGCAATAGAGTGTTCCCTTTGCTCCACATCCTCACCAGTATGTGGCATTACTTGAATTTTTGATCTTCGTCATTCTGATGGGTGTAAGATGGAACCTCTGACTTTTTGATTTGCATTTCCCTGATGCCTAAGGACATTGAACAATTCTTTAAGTATTTCTCAGCCATTCTACCATTCGAGATTTCTCTGTTGAGAATTCTCTGTTTAGCTCTGTACCCCATTTTTAAATTGGGTTACCTGGTTTGTTGGTGTCTAGTTTTGATTCTTTTGACACCATCCACTCCTTGCCCTTGATAACATATCTACTTGCCAAGAACACAGCCACATGGCCATATTTAGCTCAAGCAAGACAGATGTGTTAAATGGGCTATGTCCACACTTAAAAATATCTTTTCAGATTATGAAACTGATATGCTGCCTACTGTGCTAAGGAGATACCCTGTCCTGCCTTGATAGGAAGGTTTGCGCCCAGTCTTATTGCAGCTTGTTATTGTTGTGTTCCATTGATAACACTGGGAGACCTGCTCTGTTCCAAAGTGAAAAAGTGGAGGAGTGGATCTAGGGGAGAGGGGAGTGGGGAGAGGAAACTGGGAGAAGTGGTTGTAGTCTGGATGTATTGTATGAGAAAGGAATAAATAAAAATAAAAATATCTTTTATTCATTGAAATTTCATATATTTATACACTGTATATTGATTATGTACAGACTAAACCAGTCTGTACCCCCAACTTCTCCTTGTGCCCTCCGACCCATCTTTTTCCTAATGTCATGTCCTTTTTTGGTATGTTATTCATAACTCCTTGAGTCTAATTAGTACTGCTCATAGGTGCATGGGTGTGTGGCCATCACTGGGGAAGCCAAGCCTCCAAAGGAGAGTGTGACTCTCCTTACTTCAGCTGCCATCAACTGCCAATAGCTCCTCTAATGAGGGTGTAGTCTTGGGGTTCCTCCCACATTCATACTAAAATTTTAATTGGCTAGATCTCTGGTAACCACAGCAGCTGTGAGCTGTGTGCAAGAGTCATGCTATATCCCAAACTCAGAGTTATACAGATATCCTCCCTCTCTGACTCTCATATGCCTTAATCTCCATATTATACAAAGTTCCTTGAACCACGGATAGTGAGAGCTTGCTATAGACAACACATCCACCATGGCACACTCAGAGTTATACATAACAGCAATGTGGGAAGTGTAAGCTGAATAAATCCTTTCCTCCCCAACTTGATTCTTGGCCATGATGTTTGTGCAGGAATAGAAACCCTGACTAAGACACCAACTGATGCTTTTCTTCCTCTAGCAGCATGTGAAGCACATGCCAGCATTATATAAGCTAGGCAGCAGGGAGTGAGATTCTTGTTCAATTCAAGGTTGATTTCTCTATGTCCCAGTGACTTTAGCAATGCTGTCTCACCATCTAGTTATGGTGGGAAAGCTAGAGCAAATGCAATAGTCTGGGTTGCTTTTCATGTCTCTGGGGCCTCCCTCAATAGTAGTTTGTAGAGAGGTAACCCATGCCCGATACTGGAGTTTTTATTTAATAACCCATGTCTTTTGGGAGTAGCGTTCTTCTTAGCACATTAGGCAGAGCATCCAAGATTCAGAGATGACCCTCAGCACTTAGTGCGGGATTATTAGTGACTTGATGGGCCCGTTTAGAGAGGCACTGCATGGACCTGAGAGTGGGGTGAGAGAGAAACCATTGTCCACTTAAACTTAAATGTATGTCTTTGTATTTTGCTATTTTATGTATGTATGTATATATGTATGTATGTATGTATGTATGTATGTATGTATGTATGTATGTATGTGTGTGTGTATTTTGCTAGCAGCCTCTTGTTTTTAAGAAACTGGAAACTTGGGAATTTTTCAAATATTTCTCTGTTTTTCCACAGGGAAATTTAAAACCACACATTTAATCTTACTTAGTTCATTTGGAAACATTTCAGGGAAGCAGATCTACTATGGAAATAGGTAAGAATGAATAAATAAAATAATGTTTTGCTTTTTTTTTTAAATCAGGAAAGAAGCAATTTCTTGTGATTTTACTGGGGACCAGTTAATACTAGTTATGGCCACTGTTATTAGAAGTTCAGTTGTCTTTGGAGGGCAGCATTGGAGGGAGTCTAATTTGTAGGGTCAGAGACAAATTCTACCAAGACCTCAGTATGGGGACACTGAGTTGAGGGACATACCAACAGAAGAAAAATTTCCATTACTGAATCCAATGGGTTAATTACCTTTTAAAAGTGTGCGCGCGCATGTGTGTGTATGTGTGTGTGTGTGTGTGTACATGTGTATATGTGCATGCAGGTCAGAGAATAATCTCATGCGTTATTCTCAGGAGCATCATCTGCCTCCTCCCAGGCAGAGCGTCTCATTGATCTGCTGCTTCACCAGTTAAGCCGGTGAGCTTCAGGGTCTAGTTTGTCTCCATGTTCCCAGCCCTGGACTCACAAGCATGTGTGACCACACTGCTTTTATGTGAGCTCTAGGGAGCAAACTCATGTCCTCCTGCAATGCCTTCCCAACAGATCCACCTCCCTGGTCCCAGATTCATGTCTGAACACTGCAAGAGAACATTACAAACTTCTGACCATTAATGCCGTGTGGGAGACAGGCGGCAGGCAGGTCAGCAGATTGGCCTCACAGATATTATTGTGCTTAATTCTAATTATTAATGAGTTTTAAAACACATGGTTTTGTTCTGAATGAGTTAATACTCACAAATAAGTGGAAATGTTTGACTTTTATGCACTCAGTTTGTGTTTCTATCATATAAATTACAGCAGGATCCAAGGTTAATTAATTACCCTCACAGTTTGAATTTGAATCTGAACTTTTTGCCTATGCAGGGATAAAGTGGCTTTCTGCAATAGTGGGGTAGACGAAATTTTCAATCTGTCTGCTGACCCACTGAGTCATTTCCATCCGGTTAGCCATAGAGCCCAAAGGGAACACTATTGACCCTCTAAATTAAAAACACCAGCAGTTAGGGGTGCCTTGTAGAATCTCTTTCCATAGATTTTGTCTTAGTTAGGGCTTTACTGCTGTGATCAGACACCATGACCAAGGCAACTCTTAAAGGACAACATTTAATTGGGGCTGGTTTACAGGTTCAGAGGTTCAGTCCATTATCATAAAGGTGGGCACATGGCAGTGTCCAGGCAGGCATGGCGCAGGAAGAGCTGAGAATTCTACATCTTCATCGGAAGGCTGCTAGCATAATACTGGCTTCCAGGCAGCTAGGATGAGGGTTTTAAAGCCCACATCTACATTAATGACACACCTACTCCAAGAAGGCCATACCTACTCCAATGGGGTCACACTTTCCAATAGTGCCACTCTGGGGCTGAGCATATAGAAACCATCACAGATTTCATATTAGTGGCTTGTAGAGCTATGACTGACTTGTCACCTAGCTGAAAAAGCAAATTTGTTTTGATGCTTGATTGCTTTCTTCATTTCCTTCCCTTCTTCCGTCCCTCCTCCTTTTTCCTCTTTTTTTTTTTTTTTTGGCTAGGGCTTTCCATCTAGCTAAGGCTGGCCTGGTACTTGTTATGTAAGCAGCTGACCTTGAACCCAACCTCATACACCAGCCCCCCAGACCCACCCCAATGCTGAGATTACAGGTATGTGCCATCATGCCTAACTAGATTTAAAACACAGTCAAATGTACATTCAGAAAAGAATAACATATGTTATAGCTTGAAATTTTACAAATCCCCACCCATGTCATTAAGGCTCAAAATAAGAAACAGAAACACTGTTAGGACCCTAGAAGGTTCCCCCATTCCTCCTTGAAGTTTGTTCACAGAACTGTACTTTGTCTTAGGCACAGAAGGCGAAAACTCCTCCTTCGTCTCCACCTACCCTCAGTACTATCCAGAAGTGAATGAGCCCTGCTCAAGGTCAAGCCATTCTGATAACAACAGCACAGGTGAAAGTCTTCCACTGTGGTTTTATTACTGTCTCACCAGTTTTGCATACATTTTCCTATCTAACTTTGCAGCCTCCATGGCAGTACGGTTCCCACTCACCACAGGACACGTGAAGAGCCGAGGGAGGTTCGGTGGTGGTGGGGAGGGCACACGGCAGACAGCCCAACACAGCTAGTTTCCCACCTAAGACATTTGGTGCAGCAAAGGTGTGTGGCTTCCATCTCTCCATAGATGGCCTTGAGAATCCCTGGAGGAACAGACAAAAGAAGAAGGGTGCTCCTCCTTCATTCCAGGATGTGCTAGCTCTCAGGAATCCACAACAGGACCGGAGGAAAACCGCCATCCACTAGTTCACTCTTTGGCCTCTTCTCTTTGCCAGGCACAGCGTGGACATAAGGAATATGGCCTGTGGGGTTTTATTGTAGGTCTCTCTTGGTGCCTAGAGAAAGACAGAAAAGAGACACATGAGCTGGCTCATAGCCACATCAGTGGAAGACAGCTAATGAGAATCAATGGGAGTCATAGGCTAATATATTTGAATGCTTGGTCCCCAGATGGTGAAGCAGTTTTGGGAAGGATTAGAAAGTGGGATCTTGTTGGAGGAGGTGTGTCCACTGGGTGTGGACTTTGAGGATTCAAAAGCCCACACTAGGCCCACTCTCTCTCTTTGCCTCCAACCTGCAGATCAGGATGTAAGCTCTCGGCTATTGTTCCCGAGCCATGCCTGCCTGCCTGCTGTCATGCTTCCCATCATAATATCAGGTCATGGACTCACCCTTGGCACTGTAAGCAAGGCCCTAGTTAGATGTTTTCTTTTATAAGTTGCCTCGGTGTGGTGTCTCTTCACAACAGTAGAAAGTTAACTAAGACAGTGGTTTTCTGTAATTGTCTCTTGCAAAAAGAAGCCTCTTGGTTGAAGGGTGAGTGATATACTTACCATGAAAGCTGGTTTGTCAGCAGTGGGTCATTGTAAGAGCTTGTCATCTTTAATTAATTAATTAATTAATTAGAGGCAATTTATATTTCAGCTGGACTAGTTGGCCAGGTAGTCCCAAGGGTTCACTGGTCTCTGCCTCCCAGTTCCCATTTCTGGGGCTACAGATGTGTGCTGCTATGCCTAACTTGTGTGTAGATACTAAGGCCCTCCCGTTTGTACAGCAGGCACTTACTCACAGAGCCATCTCCTCAGCCTGGATAGCAGTTATGAGCATGGTGATGCTTTCCTTCCAGACCCAGGCCTGATGTTCTGGGTTGGGACTGTGTCACACACAGACCTCAAATCTTGCAGTGCTGAGTCAGTAGACTGGTATGAGCCAGTCTTCCTTCCTCTCCTCTAGATGCTGAGTCTTCCCTTAGCCTCCTCAGTTATTTGTGTCTTTGGCTGAAACACTCCAAATCCAGGCGTTCAAGAAGCTCCTAGTTTCACATTCAAGTTACAGCTCGGATATCACCTCCTCAAGGGCACGGAAGTGGCTCTAGGGCAGAGGTTCTCAACCTGTGGGTCACAACCCCTTTGGCGACCTCTGTCTCCAAAACGGTTCATAACGGTAGCTAACGCACAGTTATGAAGTAGCAACAAAAATGATTTTATGATTGGGGATCACCATAGCACGAGGAACTATATTAAGCATTAGGAAAGTTGTGAGCCACTCTTTTAGGCTTTTAAGTGTGTTTTATATCTTGGTTGATGACTTTGTCAACATTTATCAAGTGGTACACATGTTGCATGTAGGCTTTGATATGTATTTATACTTCAACAAAAGGTTTATTTTATAGATGTCACTACCTCCAGTGGACAGTGCAGCCTCAAATGAACAGTGTAATTGGCTTGGCCAGGAGGCTGCTCTGCTCTGTACTTGCCTGTGCAGGACTGTGACTTCTCCTGCAGTCATGGCTGCCATCACGAACCCTCTGGGACCAGAGGTATAGAGGAAAGATCAGGTCCCTGGTGTTTGCTACAGTTTCTTCTGGAGGCCTCCCAGGCAGCCTCTTCCCCAAGGACCCGTTTTTCTCCCAGGAGGCTTTTAGACACTGTTCATTCAGACACTTAACATCTGTTCCTGTCACAATCATGTGTGCCCCAGAGGCCTGACTCCCAGCCAACACTCAGCTGGATCTCTCTCTAGGGAGCTCCACAGCCTGCATGTGCTTCACCGTGCAGGGCAGGGCCTTGAACTAGGAACCCTCACCTCTCCCAGAATTGTGTTCAGTGCTTTTCCAATTTCTTAAAATCCTCAAAAGCTGGTCAGGCAAAGTCATGAATTGATGGGGATTTTGGGGAACCTTGGTTTTTCTGTTTTGCAATCACTATGAAGTGAATGGGCCTGCTCTGCAACATCCTGCTGTGATGTTCCATGCTGCTGTGAGCACCAATACATGGGACCAAATGGGCGTGGATGGAAAACTCCAAACCTGAGCCAATGGCTTCTGAACCCTTTCTCTTTTAAGTTTATTTGTATCACATAGCTGCTACAGTAATGGAAAACTAGCTAACACATTTCTTGTCCATGGAAGACATAGTTTGCTTTTTTTGCTAAAAGGGCACGGGGCTGAATGCACACCCATGCCAGTGAGGTCATAGCAGGTTGCTGAATAAGGTGGGCAGCAACGTTGGTTTTTTGAGCCACATAAAGATGACAGCATTAGGGGTAACTGCATAAAAGATTCTTTATTTCACACCTATCTGGCTTCTACATGGGTTCTAGGGATCTGAACTTACCACGTGAAGCACTTTATCTTCAGCTAGACTGGCTAACCTGTGAGCTCCAGGGAATCCCCCTGTCTCTTCCCTTCCTTCCTAGGGCTGGTTGGGATTATGGGCATGCACTGGGTGCTGGAGAATTAAACTTGCACAAGCAGGAAGCCCTTGACTGAGTGAGACCAACGCCCTGGCACTTCTCACAGTTTTTGCTTGAGTTTCTCCCATAAGTGGGCACAAATGCCTGTAAGTATAAACAGTAGCCATCATGCCTTGCAGTGTGCTGTATGTCTCTTTGCTGGTCTCTGCTTATTTCCTCTAGAGTTCATCCACCCGGCTGCCTCTAACCATCTCAATTTTCATTCTCAGCTACCAGCATTTAGTGCTCTTTGGAAAAGGCAATATGGTGTTGGGGGAAGTGGAGCTGCTCTCTGCCTTCTGTAAGCTTTTCTGGTAAGTGGGCAGAAGTAGCTTCAAACTCCAAGAGGGAGCCTGCAGGCATAGGATGGGTTCCCCCGGGGGGAGCACATATAGGACACAGAATTGGCCTCTTAGAAGAGAGTGAAGGTGGCTTGTGAGCTCTCCAGGGGACCAGGCTGCCAGTGTATTCAGTCTGGGCATTGGCAGGAGGATCTCACTCCAGAATGCCACTTAGACCACTCCTGGCTCGGTTCCTTTCTTTCTTTTTTTTTTTTTTGATTTTTAATATTTTTATTACATATTTTTCTCAATTACTTTTCCAATGCTATCCCAAAAGTCCCCCATAGCGCCCCCCACTTCCCTACCCACCCATTCCCATTCTTTTGGCCCTGGCATTCCCCTATATTGGGGCATATAAAGTTTGCAAGTCCAATGGGCCTCTCTTTCCATTGATGGCCGACTAGGCCATCTTTCGATACATATGCAGCTAGAGACAAGAGCTCCGGGGTTCTGGTTAGTACATCATGTTGTTCCAACTATAGGGTTGCAGATCCCTTTAGCTCCTTGGGTACTTTCTCTAGCTTCTCCATTGGGAGCCCTGTGATACATCCAATAGCTGACTGTGAACATCCACTCCTGTGTTTGCTAGGCCCCGGCATCGTCTCACAAGAGACAGCTATATTTGGGTCCTTTCAGCAAAATCTTGCTAGTGTATGCAATGGTGTCAGCGTTTAGAAGCTGATTATGGGATGGATCCCTGGATACGGCAGTCTCTAAATGGTCCATCCTTTCATCACAGCTACGAACTTTGTCTCTGTAACTCCTTCCCTGGGTGTTTTGTTCCCAATTCTAAGAAGGTGCACAGTGTCCACACTTTGGTCTTCATTCTTCTTGAGTTTCATGCGTTTATCAAGATACAATTTGATAAACGCTCGGTTCCTTTCTTTGTTCCTTCTCAGCCACTTTTCCTACCTAATTGAACCCAAATTGCTGCAAACAAACTTTCTCAGGGTTGTTCGCCTCCTGCTGGGTATCAGCTTTCCATAAAACCAAAATTGCTGCTTTGTCTAGACCTGCACGCTCAATCTTCTATTTTGAGAGGAGCCCCAAGTTCACAGCAGCACAGCGGGGAGGTCATAGTTCCACAAAGGCCTGCCTCCCACGGACACCCTCTCTCAGCCATGTCAGCTTTATGTAGCACGTCTCTGGGTTGTTTCTGAACAGACCTCCGTTGCTCTGGTCTTACCAGGGATGACAGTGAAGACAGAAATAGCATGTTCAAAGCGACAGAAGAGAAAAAATAGCGCAGAAAAGCAAACCTGAGACCTGAGGGTGATCACCCAAAAGCCCCAGTCACAGAGGACTGGGGTCCCCAGGCTTTCTTTTCCTCAGATTCCACAGGCTTTCCTGCCTGCAATTCCTGGGGGTGTTGGAAGCATTCTTTTTCTATCATTATCTCCCTTGGGACAATAGTATTGCCTAACACCTGGCTATCCAGGAAAAAAAAGTGCGGGTTGCTTGTTTGCTCGTTTCCATAGCATCAGTGTCTAGGCTGTTATTATTCCAGTATCTGCATGATCTAGCAGCCAGAGGTGAGTGGACATGCATGGCCACACAGCTTTATAGGGTTTCCACCTTATAGGCAAGATTCACATCAGCTGCTTGTAGATTACAGCATTGAAGCTAAAACTGACCCAGAGCCTGTGGACTGGCATTGGCCTTTTTACCTTTAAAGAAAAATCTTAAAATATTTTTATTTTTAAGCCGGTCCTCTCCTTTCACTGTGGATCATAGAAATAGAACTCAGGTGTCAGGGTTGGTATTGACAAAACTTTACCAGTGTTCCGTCTCCCAAGCCTTCCAGGAATTTGTCAATTGGCCGACAGAAGCTCATACTGCCCCATAGACTGTTGCCATTCCAGGCACCCTGAGGGCTTCTAGCTCTTCACACAGTAAGTGGGGAAACTGAGATTCAAAGTGGAAGAGGATTCCACAGTGGTAGGCAAGTCCCCGAGAGCTGGGTCTCAGAGTCTGTAAGCCTGACCTTGCACATTCTGGGCTTTGCGATCAATACTCACGGTAGCTTCCCCTTTCATGGCTGCCTGCTTCCTCCGGGATCTCTGTCAGCCAGGTTGGCTTCAGTGCAAGGGCAGCTAGTGATGCTCTGGCTCATGCTTCGATGAGTTTGTGTTCATCTCCTCTCCCCAGAGCTTTGCTTGGGTCAGCTCCTGACTTTTTACCAGTTGTCACCTTGACTCCTTTTACAGGTCTGTGTTCTAGGTTGGCTTCCTTGAGCCATCCTTTTGCCCTAAGCTCTCTCCGGGGTTTGCATCCCTGATTTCCTGTGATAGGAGGTTGATGTTTTCTGAGAGGAAGGGAGAAGGCAGGGATAGCTGGCCTGGGTTCCTGGGAACATGTTGCTGCTGGGGTGTTGGGGACGGGGTGGGTTTTACCCCTGTGAGATGTGGATACAGCATTTGGGATCTAGGCTGCAGAAGAAAGAGGGAGAAGAAGGGCAAGGGAAAAGGAACATAAAACTGTTTTTACATTGATTGACTCTGTGTGTGTATACGTGTGCATGTGCACGTTTGCATGCATGCACACACTCATGCCTGAGTATGGGGGAAGAAGAGAGGAGAGAGAGACACACAGGAGAAACACACATAGAGAACAGGTACAGAAAGAGAGAGAGACAGAGACAGAGAGACACAGAGAGATAGAGAGACAGAGAGACAAGAGAGAAACAGAGAGAGAGAGGGGGGGGTTAGAAGAGAGGTAGAGGGAACACGAGTAGTGTCGGAAGCCTGGGCTCTAGTTTCTTAGTCCCTGTGGCTGTCTAACCCTCCTGCACACTCAGATGAGCTAGTCTCAGCAGAAAGGGAACAGGCCTACCTTCTATAGCATCCTTATCTATCATCCAATTGCTTTGTGAACGATAGCCCCATCAGCTACTCAAGTGGATGCAAAACATCCACTGAACACAACTCAACTGAACACATCAAGCTTTATGATTTTAAAAGTCAACATGGTAGGCGTATTGGATTACAAAAAAGATATTTAAGGGGACTTGGAAGTGTACAAAATAAATGCTTACAAAGAAAAAAATTTAAACAAAAGCAGCCCAAAGCACAGCATGGAGCAAAGGGGGTTGAAATAAGAGAACAAATCAAAGCCCCTGGCTTGGAGAGGGATGCGGTCGAGGGTAAAACCTGCGCTTTCCCTACAGCCTTAGCCTTTGCCTGGCTGGCTGAGGGTGGGCCCTGTAGGAGCTCTAGGATTCCTTTTCTCCAGCTGCCAGCTTTTCCCTTGGCCACCTGCAGGGGCTCTCTGACTTAGTTGTCATCTCTCCTTGAGGGGACAGGTGTAGCTTCAGAGAGTGAACAATGTCCCTTTGTGAGTCCAGCTGTCACAGGAGTGCTCCGCTCCCCTAAACCCAGGGTCTGGCCTGCTCTGCTGCCAAGGCCTCTGAGGGCAAACAATGTCCAGTTGTTTCCCTCTCTGAGGGGTTGCCCACCTTCCTCTGTGGAGTGGCCTTTGGAAACCAGGGTCCCTTTACACAGCTGAGTCTCTGGCACTGGAAACGGGACAGACACTTAAAGTCCTGGGAACCAAGTTGAAGTGACGCTGGCCTTACCACTTTCCATGAAAGCTCCAGTGGCAAACTGAAGGGGAGGTCCCATAGCACCAGAATTTTTCTTCTGGAAACTTCCACGGTCTCTACAATAGGCCTTAAACACCCACACTGTGTACCAGGACAACTACTGTTTCTGCATCTTTGACTTCAAATCAAATACAAGAACTTTGTGCTGAGTATAAGTGACTCCGAGTTTTCACCTGGGGACAGGTGATATGGAGGACTGCCCTCTCTCCAGCATGGGCTCAGGGAACTTCATGGAAGAAGGGAAGAAAGCATGCAAGAGTCAGCGGATGGACAAGGAGGGCTGTGACTTGCTGACTTCTGAACATGGCATGGTTGTTTCACACATCAACTTATGGCGGCTGTGGTTAACGTACAAGACCTACACAAGACCAAGTCAGTCAGAATCTCTACGTGGTGGACGGGTGGACGGGGAAAGGTGTTCTTGAGCTCCCCTCCCCCGTAGCGTTGCTATTGGCAGTTGATTGCTGCTGAGGGAGGTGGAGTCACTCCCCTTTGGGGGCGTGGATCTGGTAAGTTGCTCATGTCTTAGTGGATGGCTGCACTTATGTGCATATGGGCAGCACAAGTTAGCACTCTGGGGATGATTAATAACAAATATAAACGAAGATATATAAAGAGGAGATGGAGCTGGGAAGGAGATGGGGGGGGCACTAGGGAAGAGTTGCAGGGAGGTAGTGGCAGGGACGTATGATAAATATACATTGTATAAGTGCTCAAAACTTTCAGATATTAAAATCATTAAAAACTTGTGAGGTAGGCAGAGGGTTTCTGGATGTTAATGCTGTTCTAGCTTCTATAAGGCTCATCCCTACTTCTTCATGACAGGGCAGGAAATGGGGAAAGCTAAGTCCCAGCAAAGAAGGGTAGTTACTAAGCTTGGAAGGTGGGGTTTGGGATGTGGGATGTGCATCTTCCTGGGCAGGACTATGTCCTTGTCACTCCATCATCCTGAGTTCAGTAAAGAGCAGGGTATGGAAAGGGAGGTGGAGAAGGAGAGGGGCAGGGGTGAGTGTGGAGGGGCTGGGGAGACTTACTGTATGGGAGCCATTCAGGTATGCAGTTTTCTGAGTTTGGCTTGCACCAGAACTTCTTTTTGGTGATCCTCTGGCATCCTAGGTCTCCCTCCCTCCCTCCCTCCCTCCCTCCCTCCCTCCCTCCCTCCCTCCCTCCCTCCCTCCCTCCTTCTCTCCCTTCCTCCCTCCCTCCCTCCCTCTCTTCCCTTCCTCTTTCTGTCTTTCATTTCTTGGTTTGTTTGTTTTAGTGTAGGATGTCATGTAGCAATGGCTGGCCTCAAACTTATTACATAGCTGAGGATGACCTTAAACTCCTGACCATCCCGTTTCTGTCTGGGATTATCAAGACCACCATATCTGGCTTCATATTGGGTTTCTTGCTTAGGTTTTTCAGACAGAAAAGCCATCTTCTGCTGAGCACGGTGTGTGTGCCTTTCGTAGAAGCCACTGAGGGCTGGAGGAAGATGGCTCCTGGACCTCAGGTCCCTCTGCTGGGGACCCACAGTGGATATTTATCACTTCTGTTGAAGTCTCAGTGTTTCTCCCTTTCAGGTATATACCCCCTTATCAAAGGGACCATTAACAAAATGTCTTAGGGTTTCTATTACTGTGACAAAATACCATGAGCACAATCAACTTGGAGAAGAAAGGGTTTGATCTTACTTTAGAGTTCTATACCACAGTTCATCATGGAAAGAAGTCAGGAGCCTGGAGGTGAGAACTGAGGCAGAGGCTGTGGAGGGTGCAGCTTACTGGCCTGCTCCTCATGGCTTGCTCAGCTTGCTTTTTAGTAGAACCCAGGACCACCAGCCCAGGGATGGCCCCACCATAATGGGCTGTTCCTCTCATATCAACCACTTAATTAAGGAAAAGCCCTACAGACTTGCCTACAGTCCATTCTTATGGAGGCAAGTTCTCAATTGAGGTTCCCTCCTTTCAGATGACTCTAACTTATGTCAAGTTGACATAAAACTAACCAGGACACAGAAGGAAATAATTGTTAAATAATTGTTCCTGGATACCTGCTTTAGGACAAGTCCAGGCCCTGGAGATTGCACAAAAATCCAGACCTATGGGAGGGGATAGGGTAAGAGCAGGGCTTATCAATCACCTTGGTTTGTTGTCCAGCCTCTGTGCTCAGTCATGAACACTTTTCCCTCAGTGGGATGTCCCCTGAACCTACTGTGTAGCCACAACTCCTACTGGAGCATGATGACCCTCCCCCAACCCTCTATCTTCCCCCTCTCCATAAGCAAAAGCTCTAGAGAGACAGTATCCAATCATTCCAGAGTCCTTAGTGAGGCAGGAGTCATTAGCTAGGAAGGGCAGGGCAGGGCCTGTGGTGGATCCTGGGCTAGTCAGACATCTGTACAGTAAGAAAGGGTCATGCACGGCATGCCACCAGCTTTCTCATTGAACACACAACACATGATCACGTCTCTGGTTGGGTCAAAGGAGCGTGCACTGGGCATATGGACTCCTCACTGGATCTGCCCGTGATGCACCCTAAGTGACTAATCTCAGTCTCCATCCAGTTCCAGCCATAAGATCCATAATAGATCTTATTGGGCAGAGCAACACAGCCCAGCCTTCCTGGAGCCCCTCCCACCACCAGAAGTCTTCTTATCTTCCAGTAATAAGCCTACATTTTCTTATTCACCCGATGTCCAGGCTTCCCTATCCTTCTTTGGTGTGAGACACTGAATCTGGAAGCTACTGGTTTAGGGCAGCTTTGGTGACTGCTGCTTGCTGGGTACTCTAGCTCCAGGGCTGAGCTCACGAAGCTGAGAAAGCGTCTGTGGAACTCAGAGAATCCATATCCTTGGCAACGAGTCCACACTCCGTGTTTAGCAAGGGTCAGAGCCTTGTTGAGTGACAGCCAGGGAATTTTCTCTGGGCTCCAGTCGGTCATCTCTGAGCAGCAAGTGAGCATCCTCTGAAAAACACAGGTGGCTCTGTATTGCTCCTGTGCCCCAAACCCCTTAGTGGCTTACGGTAGTGCATGGGGTGAGATCTTTGTCCTGGTGGCGCATTTCCTCAGATGCCACTGCTCCTATCACAGTGGGTCTTTCCACGGGACATTTTCTCTTGTCTTAGCATGGGTGGCATAGAGTCTCCTGAATACAGAGCTACCCATCCCTTGGGGCATGAGGGATAGCCTGGTTCCTGCTCAGTCTGCCCGACTGTGGGTGGTGAACCAGCTCTGGGACCTGCAATTGTCTTTTGCTGAGGTTTGCACTTGTGCATCTGGGCTCTGCCATGTAGTATTTTATTATAATTATTTAATTTTTTTTATTATTTTACTTTTTGGTCATTTTAACAGAGATTACATACACACACACACACACACACACACACACACACACACACACACACACGAATTTATTTTATATTACTTCAGATTACTTAATGATCTCAGGGCCAACTTGGACCACATAGCGAATTGAGGTCAGCCTGGTCCTGGTCAGCAAGGCCCTGTGGCCGCAATCTTTCCCCCCAACAAAATTAACTCACGAAAATTACTCCTGAATCTTTTTTCTCTCTCCTTTCCCCTCCTCCTTACTGTCTTCTCCTCCTCCTTCTATTTTATCTCCCTCTTATTTTCCTCCCACTTAAAAAATATAGCATCTTTTCAATTTTATTTGCTGCTTACTGTGTGTCAGGCCACATCCTAGAGTGTGGGAGAAGAATTTGGTGAGAAGAATGTGAGTTTTGTTGTCTTCTCTTGTTCATGTCCTGGAGTGAACTTTGAGCCTGTCTATATGACTCGGCCTCAAAGGGCAGCCCAGCAAACGGGGGATGTGGGGGAGGGAAGTGTAGACAAAGAGCCCCAAGGATGAAAAAGATCTGCCTCTCTGGATTCAGCCCTCTCCACCCACAGCCCAGCAAGACCTCTTCCCATCCTGATATGGAAATGCCCTTCCAGCCGCAGCAGCCTGAACGCCCTGCTGTTGGAATCATTGTTTCATTTTAGGAGCCAAGGGATAACTTTCTGAGCTGTGACCTCTTCCGACCCTCCAGACACTGAGCGTGGAATGAAACCCAAGCCATGAGGTCTGAACCTCTCGAAACTGAAAGGAAAAAAAGTCGGGTTAAAAGGAAAAAAAATCTTCCACTGTACTTTTGGATGAAGAGGTTTGTTCAAAATAAGATTACCCCAAAATAATGTCCTCAAATTTCCTTTAGAGAAATCACATGCCCGTGGGTGAAACTTTGTCACTCACAGGAGAGTACAGGTGCAGTGTGGAGTAGGGGCTGTTTGTGCTGTCATTGCCCAGAGAATATGAAATGCTATTGTGGGTTTTTATATATTTTTTATTTCTTTATTTTTAGCTTTTTGGTTTTGTTTTTTATTTTTTATATTGGGAAAGGACTATGGCTAATTGTGCCGGCTCGTTTTGTATCAACCAGACACAAACTGGCATCACTGGAGAGGAGGGAGTCTCCATTGAGAATAGGCCCCTATTAGATTGGCAAGCCTGTAGGGCATATTCTTTTCTTTTCTCTTCCTATTTTTCAACTTTTTTATCCATTCTTTGTGAATTTTATATCGTGTACCCCAATTCCACTAATTTCCCTGTCCCTTCATATCTGCCTTCTGCCCTTACAATTTCCCCACTCGTGCTCCCCACAAAAGAAAAAAAAAATCCCCCCCCAAAACCCCAAAACATCTCACTGTGGAAGCTGCAGAGATGGCTCAATGGTTAAGATCACTGACTGATCTTCCAGAGGTCCTGAGTTCAATTCCCAGTAACCACATGGTGTCTCGCAACCATCTGTAATGGGATCTAATGCCCTCTTCTGGTGTGACTGAAGACAGCAACAGTGTACTCACGTACAATAAACAAACAAACAAACAAATCTTAAAAAAAACCTGATTGTATAGCTTGAGGCAGATTTAGGGACCATAAAAACCCTGGGTTATAATGTGACACTGATGTAATATTGATAGTAAATAATAATATAATAGTTTTCTTACGATTCTTCAGATTTCAGTTCTTTTGTAAAACATACATATACCTTGTCTTCCTCTCCCCCTGCACCCTCTCTTCGTGTGTTTTATGTGCGTCTGCTCACATTTATGCGCATGTGGAGGTCAGAGGTAGACATTAGTGTCTTCTTTAATTGCACCATATGTGTGTGTGTATATATGTATATATACACATATATATGTGCATATATGTATATATACACACATATGTACACATATATACATATATAAATACATACACATGTGTGTGTATGTGTGTGTATGTGTGTGTATGTGTGTATATGTGTGTGTATGTTCTTCTTTTTATTTTTTTAATTTTTAATATTTTTTATTACATATTTTCCTCAATTACATTTCCAATGCTATCCCAAAAGTCCCCCATAGCGCCCCCCCACTTCCCTACCCACCCATTCCCATTCTTTTGGCCCTGGCATTCCCCTATATTGGGGCATATAAAGTTTGCAAGTCCAATGGGCCTCTCTTTCCATTAATGGCCGACTAGGCCATCTTTCGATACATATGCAGCTAGAGACAAGAGCTCCGGGGTTCTGGTTAGTACATCATGTTGTTCCAACAATAGGGTTGCAGATCCCTTTAGCTCCTTGGGTACTTTCTCTAGCTTCTCCATTGGGAGCCCTGTGATACATCCAATAGCTGACTGTGAGCATCCACTTCTGTGTTTGCTAGGCCCCTGCATAGTCTCACAAGAGACAGCTATATTTGGGTCCTTTCAGCAAAATCTTGCTAGTGTATGCAATGGTGTCAGCGTTTAGAAGCTGATTATGGGATGGATCCCTGGATACGGCAGTTTCTAGATGGTCCATCCTTTCATCACAGCTCCAAACTTTGTCTCTGTAACTCCTTCCATGGGTGTTTTGTTCCCAATTCTAAGAAGGGGCACAGTGTCCACATTTTGGTCTTCATTCTTCTTGAGTTTCATGCGTTTAGCAAATTATATCTTATATCTTGGGTATCCTAAGTTTTGGGCTAATATCCACTTATCAGTGAATACATATTGTGTGAGTTCCTTTGTGATTGTGTTACCTCACTCAAGATGATGCCCTCCAGGTCCATCCATTTGGCTAGGAATCTCATAAATTCATTCTTTTTAATAGCTGAGTAGTACTCCATTGTGTAAATGTACCATAATTTCTGTATCCATTCCTCTGTTGAGGGACATCTGGGTTCTTTCCAGCTTCTGGCTATTATAAATAGGGCTGCTATGAACATAGTGGAGCATGTGTCCTTCATACCGGTTGGGACATCTTCTGGATATATGCCCAGGAGAGGTATTGCTGGATCCTCCGGTAGTACTATGTCCAATTTTCTGAGGAACCACCAGACTGATTTCCAGAGTGGTTGTACAAGCTTGCAATCCCACCAACAATGGAGGAGTGTTCCTCTTTCTCCACATCCTCGCCAGCATCTGCTGTCACCTGAATTTTTGATCTTAGCCATTCTGACTGGTGTGAGGTGGAATCTCAGGGTTGTTTTGATTTGCATTTCCCTGATGATTAAGGATGTTGAACATTTTTTCAGGTGCTTCTCTGCCATTCGGTATTCCTCAGGTGAGAATTCTTTGTTCAGTTCTGAGCCCCATTTTTTAATGGGGTTATTTGACTTTCTGGAGTCCACCTTCTTGAGTTCTTTATATATATTGGATATTAGTCCCTTATCTGATTTAGGATAGGTGAAGATCCTTTCCCAATCTGTTGGTGTTTTTTTTTGTCTTATTGATGGTGTCTTTTGCCTTGCAGAAGCTTTGCAGTTTCATGAGGTCCCACTTGTCAATTTGCAATCTTACAGCACAAGCCATTACTGTTCTATTCAAGAATTTTTCCCCTGTGCCCATATCTTCAAGGCTTTTCCCCACTTTCTCCTCTATAAGTTTCAGTGTCTCTGGTTTTATGTGAAGTTCCTTAATCCACTTAGATTTGACCTTAGTACAGGAGATAGGAATGGATCGATTCGCATTCTTCTACATGTTAACAACCAGTTGTGCCAGCACCATTTGTTGAAAATGCTGTCTTTCTTCCACTGGATGTTTTTAGCTCCCTTGTCGAAGATCAAGTGACCGTAGGTGTGTGGGTTCATTTCTGGGTCTTCAATTCTATTCCATTGGTCTATTTGTCTGTCACTATACCAGTACCATGCAGTTTTTATCACAATTGCTCTGTAGTAAAGCTTTAGGTCCAGCATGGTGATTCCACCAGAGGTTCTTTTATCCTTGAGAAGAGTTTTTGCTATCCTAGGTTTTTTGTTATTCCAGATGAATTTGCAGATTGCACTTTCTAATTCGTTGAAGAATTGAGTTGGAATTTTGATGGGGATTGCATTGAATCTGTAGATTGCTTTTGGCAAGATAGCCATTTTTACAATGTTGATCCTGCCAATCCATGAGCATGGGAGATCTTTCCATCTTCTAAGATCTTCTATAATTTCTTTCTACAGAGACTTGAAGTTTTTATTATACAGAACTTTCACTTCCTTAGTTAGAGTCACGCCAAGATATTTTATATTATTTGTGACTATTGAGAAGGGTGTTGTTTCCCTAATTTCTTTCTCGGCCTGTTTATTCTTTGTGTAGAGAAAGGCCATTGATTTGTTTGAGTTAATTTTATATCCAGCTACTTCACCGAAGCTGTTTATCAGGTTTAGGAGTTCTCTGGTGGAATTTTTAGGGTCACTTATATATACTATCATATCATCTGCAAAAAGTGATATTTTGACTCCATCTTTTCCAATTTGTATCCCTTTGATCTCCTTTTGTTGTCGAATTGCTCTGGCTAGGACTTCAAGTACAATGTTGAATAGGTATGGAGAAAGTGGACAGCCTTGTCTAGTCCCTGATTTTAGAGGGATTGCTTCAAGCTTCTGACCATTTACTTTGATGTTGGCTACTGGTTTGCTGTAGATTGCTTTTATCATGTTTAGGTATGGGCCTTGAATTCCTGATCTTTCCAAGACTTTTATCATGAATGGGTGTTGGATCTTGTCAAATGCTTTTTCCGCATCTAACGAGATGACCATGTGGTTTTTGTCTTTGAGTTTGTTTATATACTGGATTACGTTGATGGATTTCCGTATATTGAACCATCCCTGCATCCCTGGGATGAAACCTACTTGGTCAGGATGGATGATTGTTTTGATGTGTTCTTGGATTCGGTTAGCAAGAACTTTATTGAGGAATTTTGCATCAATATTCATAAGGGATATTGGTCTGAAGTTTTCTATCTTTGTTGGGTCTTTTTGTGGTTTAGGTATCAGAGTAATTGTGGCGTCATAGAATGAGTTGGGTAGAGTACCTTCTGTTTCTATTTTGTGGAATAGTTTGTGAAGAACTGGGATTAGATCTTCTTTGAAGGTCTGATAGAACTCTGCACTAAACCCATCTGGTCCTGGGCTTTTTTTGGTTGGGAGACTATTAATGACTGCTTCTATTTCTTTGGGGGATATAGGGCTGTTTAGATCATTAACCTGATCTTGATTCAACTTTGGTACCTGGTATCTGTCTAGGAACTTCTCCATTTCATCCAGGTTCTCCAGTTTTGTGGAGTATAGCCTTTGGTAGAAGGATCTGATGGTGTTTTGGATGTCTTCAGGATCTGTTGTTATGTCTCCTTTTTCATTTCTGATTTTGTTAATTAGGATGCTTTCCCTGTGCCCTCTAGTGAGTCTGGCTAAGGGTTTATCTATCTTGTTGATTTTCTCAAAGAACCAGCTCCTTGATTGGTTGATTCTTTGAATAGTTCTTCTTGTTTCCACTTGGTTGATTTCGCCCCTGAGTTTGATTATTTCCTGCCGTCTACTCCTCTTGGGTGAGTTTGCTTCCTTTTGTTCTAGTGCTTTTAGGTGTGTTGTCAAGTTGCTAATGTGTGCTCTCTCTAGTTTCTTTTTGGAGGCACTCAGAGCTATGAGTTTTCCTCTTAGAAATGCTTTCATTGCGTCCCATAAGTTTGGGTATGTTGTGGCTTCATTTTCATTGAACTCTAAAAAGTCCTTAATTTCTTTCTTTATTCCTTCCTTGACCAAGGTATCATTGAGAAGAGTGTTGTTCAGTTTCCACGTGAAGGTTGGCTTTCTATTATTTATTTTGTTATTGAAGATCAGCCTTAGTCCATGGTGATCTGATAGGATGCATGGGACAATTTCAATATTTTTGTATCTGTTGAGGCCTGTTTTGTGACCAATTATGTGGTCAATTTTGGAGAAGGTACCATGAGGTGCTGAGAAGAAGGTATATTCTTTTGTTTTAGGATAGAATGTTCTGTAGATATCTGCCAGATCCATTTGATTCATAACTTCTGTTAGTTTCACTGTGTCTTGTTTAGTTTCTGTTTCCATGATCTGTCCATTGGTGAAAGTGGTGTGTTGAAGTCTCCCACTATTATTGTATGAGGTGCAATGTGTGCTTTGAGATTTACTAAAGTTTCTTTAATGAATGTGGCTGCCTTTGTATTTGGAGCATAGATATTTAGGATTGATAGTTCCTCTTGGAGAATTTTACCTTTGATGAGCATGAAGTGCCCCTTCCTGTCTTTTTTGATGACTTTGGGTTGGAAGTCAATCTTATCAGATATTAGAATGGCTACTCCAGCTTGTTTCTTCCTACCATTTGCTTGGAAAATTGTTTTCCAGCCTTTCATTCTGAGGTAGTGTCTATCTTTTTCTCTGAGATGAGTTTCCTGTAAGCAGCAAAATGTTGGGTCTTGTTTGTGTTGCCAGTTTGTTAGTCTATGTCTTTTTATGGGGGAGTTGAGTCCATTGATATTAAGAGATATTAAGGAAAAGTAATTGTTGTTTCCTGTTGTTTTTGTTGTTAAAGTTGGCATTCTGTTCTTGTGGCTGTCTTATTTTAGGTTTGTTGAGGGATTACCTTCTTGTTGTTTCTAGGGCGTGGTTCCTGTCCTTGTATTGGTTTTTTCCTGTTATTATCCTTTGAAGGGCTGGATTCGTGGAGAGATAATGTGTGAATTTGGTTTTGTCGTGGAATACTTTGGTTTCTCTATCTATGTTAATTGAGAGTTTGGCTGGGTATAGTAGCCTGGTTTGGAATTTGTGTTCTTTTAGTGTCTGTATAACATCTGTCCAGGATCTTCTGGCTCTCATAGTCTCTGGTGAAAAATCTGGTGTAATTCTGATAGGCTTGCCTTTATATGTTACTTGGCCTTTTTCTCTTACTGCTTTTAGTATTCTATCTTTATTTAGTGCATTTGTTGTTCTGATTATTATGTGTCGGGAGGTATTTCTTTTCTGGTCCAGCCTATTTGGAGTTCTGTAGGCTTCTTGTATGTTCATGGGCATCTCTTTCTTTAGGTTTGGGAAGTTTTCTTCTATAATTTTGTTGAAGATGTTTGCTGGTCCTTTGAGTTGAAAATCTTCATTCTCATCCACTCCTATTATCCGTAGGTTTGGTCTTCTCATTGTGTCCTGTATTTCTTGGATGTTTTGAGTTAGGATCTTTTTTGCGTTTTACATTTTCCTTGATTGTGGTGCTGATGTTCTCTATGGAATCTTCTGCACCTGAGATTCTCTCTTCCATCTCTTGTATTCTATTGCTGATGCTCGTATCTATGGTTCCAGATTTCTTTCCTAGGGTTTCTATCTCCAGTGTTGCCTCATTTTGGGTTTTCTTTATTGTGTCTACTTCCCTTTTTAGGTCTAGTATGGTTTTGTTCATTTCCATCATCTGTTTCGATGTGTTTTCCTGTTTTCCTTTAAGGACTTCTACCTGTTTGATTGTGTTATCCTGTTTTTCTTTAAGGACTTCTACCTGTTTGATTGTGTTATCCTGTTTTTCTTTAAGGACTTCTACCTGTTTGATTGTGTTATCCTGTTTTTCTTTAAGGCCTTGTAACTCTTTAGCCATGTTCTCCTGTAATTCTTTTTTTTTTAAATTTTTAATATTTTTATTACATATTTTCCTCAATTACATTTCCAATGTTATCCCAAAAGTCCCCCATAGCGCCCCCCACTTCCCTACCCACCCATTCCCATTCTTTTGGCCCTGGCATTCCCCTATATTGGGGCATATAAAGTTTGCAAGTCCAATGGGCCTCTCTTTCCATTGATGGCCGACTAGGCCATCTTTCGATACATATGCAGCTAGAGACAAGAGCTCCGGGGTTCTGGTTAGTACATCATGTTGTTC
Source organism: Mus caroli (assembly GCF_978045245.1). NCBI lineage: Eukaryota > Metazoa > Chordata > Mammalia > Rodentia > Muridae > Mus > Mus caroli. The sequence continues at coordinate 97,995,179 of NW_028227261.1, forward strand.
CAACAATAGGGTTGCAGATCCCTTTAGCTCCTTGGGTACTTTCTCTAGCTTCTCCATTGGGAGCCCTGTGATACATCCAATAGCTGACTGTGAACATCCACTCCTGTGTTTGTTAGGCCCCGGCATCGTCTCACAAGAGACAGCTATATTTGGGTCCTTTCAGCAAAATCTTGCTAGTGTATGCAATGGTGTCCGCGTTTAGAAGCTGATTATGGGATGGATCCCTGGATACGGCAGTCTCTAAATGGTCCATCCTTTCATCACAGCTACGAACTTTGTCTCTGTAACTCCTTCCCTGGGTGTTTTGTTCCCAATTCTAAGAAGGGGCACAGTGTCCACACTTTGGTCTTCATTCTTCTTGAGTTTCATGCGTTTAGCAAATTGTATCTTATATCTTGGGTATCCTAAGTTTTGGGCTAATATCCACTTATCAGTGAATACATATTGTGTGAGTTCTTTTGTGATTGTGTTACCTCACTCAAGATGATGCCCTCCAGGTCCATCCATTTGGCTAGGAATTTCATAAATTCATTCTTTTTAATAGCTGAGTAGTACTCCATTGTGTAAATGTACCATAATTTCTGTATCCATTCCTCTATTGAGGGACATCTGGGTTCTTTCCAGCTTCTGGCTATTATAAATAAAGCTGCTATGAACATAGTGGAGCATGTGTCCTTCTTACCGGTTGGGACATCTTCTGGATATATGCCCAGGAGAGGTATTGCTGGATCCTCCGGTAGTACTATGTCCAATTTTCTGAGGATCCGCCAGACTGATTTCCAGAGTGGTTGTACAAGCTTGCAATCCCACCAACAATGGAGGAGTGTTCCTCTTTCTCCACATCCTCGCCAGCATCTGCTGTCACCTGAATTTTTGATCTTAGCCATTCTGACTGGTGTGAGGTGGAATCAGGGACTAGACAAGGCTGTCCACTTTCTCCATACCTATTCAACATTGTACTTGAAGTCCTAGCCAGAGCAATTCGACAACAAAAGGAGATCAAAGGGATACAAATTGGAAAAGATGAAGTCAAAATATCACTTTTTGCAGATGATATGATAGTATATATAAGTGACCCTAAAAATTCCACCAGAGAACTCCTAAGCCTGATAAACAGCTTCGGTGAAGTAAGTGGATATAAAATTAACTCAAACAAATCAATGGCCTTTCTCTACACAAAGAATAAACAGGCTGAGAAAGAAATTAGGGAAACAACACCCTTCTCAATAGTCACAAATAATATAAAATATCTTGGCGTGACTCTAACTAAGGAAGTGAAAGTTCTGTATAATAAAAACTTCAAGTCTCTGAAGAAAGAAATTCTAGAAGATCTCAGAAGATGGAAAGATCTCCCATGCTCATGGATTGGCAGGATCAACATTGTAAAAATGGCTATCTTGCCAAAAGCAATCTACAGATTCAATGCAATCCCCATCAAAATTCCAACTCAATTCTTCAACGAATTAGAAAGTGCAATCTGCAAATTCATCTGGAATAACAAAAAACCTAGGATAGCAAAAACTCTTCTCAAGGATAAAAGAACCTCTGGTGGAATCACCATGCCGGACCTAAAGCTCTACTACAGAGCAATTGTGATAAAATCTGCATGGTACTGGTATAGTGACAGACAAATAGACCAATGGAATAGAATTGAAGACCCAGAAATGAACCCACACACCTACGGTCACTTGATCTTCGACAAGGGAGCTAAAAACATCCAGTGGAAGAAAGACAGCATTTTCAACAAATGGTGCTGGCACAACTGGTTGTTAACATGTAGAAGAATGCGAATCGATCCATTCCTATCTCCTTGTACTAAGGTCAAGTCTAAGTGGATCAAGGAACTTCACATAAAACCAGAGACACTGAAACTTATAGAGGAGAAAGTGGGGAAAAGCCTTGAAGATATGGGCACAGGGGAAAAATTCCTGAATAGAACAGTAATGGCTTGTGCTGTAAGATCGAGAATTGACAAGTGGGACCTCATGAAACTACAAAGCTTCTGCAAGGCTAAAGACACCATCAATAAGACAAAAAAAACCACCAACAGATTGGGAAAGGATCTTCACCTATCCTAAATCAGATAAGGGACTAATATCCAATATATATAAAGAACTCAAGAAGGTGGACTCCAGAAAGTCAAATAACCCCATTAAAAAATGGGGCTCAGAACTGAACAAAGAATTCTCACCTGAGGAATACCGAATGGCAGAGAAGCACCTGAAAAAATGTTCAACATCCTTAATCATCAGGGAAATGCAAATCTCCTGTAATTCTTTAAGTGAGTTATTAAAGTCCTTCTTGATGTCCTCTACCATCATCATGAGATACGCTTTTAGATCCGTGTCTAGCTTTTCCAGTGTGTTGGGGTGCCCTGGACTGGGCGAAGTGGGAGTGCTGGGTTCTGATGATGGTGAGTGGTCTTGGTTTCTGTTAGTAAGATTATTACGTTTACCTTTCGCCATCTGGTAATCTCTGGGGTTAGTTGTTATCGTTGTCACTGTTTAAAGATTGGAGCAGACTCTGTGTTCCACTCACCCGAAGTCTCAAAATCCTGTGGTGGGTGTCGTGGGTAGCTGGCGGGTGTCAGCCGACCCTGCGCTCTAGCTACCCCGGTGCTGGTCCGGCCGGAAGAGGCTTGTGGCCCTACTCAGGCTGGATTTCTGCCTCCCCAACCAAAGCAGTCTCAGGTCCCGCGTGATTGGACTGGAGCAGAAGCTGTGTTCCACTCACCCGAAGTCTCAAAATCCTGTGGCGGGGGTCGTGGGTAGCTGGTGGGTGTCAGCCGACCCTGCGCTCTAGCTACCCCAGTGCTGTTCAGGCCGGAAGAGCCTGTTTGTTCTTCTTCTTGGTGTGCTTGTATATTCAGCAGTTAGAGCAAGTCCAGGCCTCTCACTTCCCTTGGTCCTTGCAGCACTAGTGGGGCAGTAAGTGTGAGCAAGTGTGCTCTCTCTGCTGCAGTCCTCATGCAGTCCTGGGTATTGGGTCCTTTAGACCCACGATTGTTATAGCTCTTCTGTGGGCTTAGGAAGACTGGATTCCTTAGTCCTAAGCTGCAATACCAGTTAAGCCATGTGTTAAGTATAGGGACTCCTTAGACCTTGGTCATAGCCAGTGTCACAGCTTTGGGTAGGCAGCTTTTTAGGAAGCATTACAATTCTCAGCCAGGGGTAGAGACCCTTGTCTCTAAGATATGATATCTCTCTGGAGCTCCTGTGATGACTGTGGCCTGTAAGTCTCACCCCTACCCCTCAGGCTCCGTATAGACATCATCCTTCATCCTCAGCTCTTGGGACCCTCTTCGATCTTTCCTCTGCCCTGGTGGCTTTTGAACTGTGCAGCCGCCACTTCATCTGTCAGGCAACCAGCTGCCCTGTTGCTTTCACAACTGGGACTGCCACTGTCACTGTCACTCTGTTGTTTCTTCTGTCTCTTCATGTAGTTAGCACAGCCCTCATTACTAAAAGCAGTCAAAATATTACCCGAGAGAAGCCCTTTACATGGCCCAGTGTTGCAAAACTTAAGGATGCAGCCAGGGGCCCTCTGAGCCTGAGCGGCCAGCTTATATAGCTTACAGGGGCATGGGATCAACCACAGCTATCTGTTTCCGGCCTATCACAACCTTACCTCTTAGCACCAATCACAGCCATCCAGGTTTGTGTTTTGCATCAGTCATTGCTTGCCTCTTTACTAACAATCCCAGCAGTCCCCTCACTAGGCCACCAGGGGAGGTGCTCCCTCTCTGCACTAGGTGGGCATGATTGCAGGGCTCTCTAGAGTTCACTAGGGATTGTGACCATTTAAGTCCACGACAAAGCAGTCCAGAAAGCACTGCCTGAGGCTGCATCTTTGAGACCTAAGACAATGACTAAGAGCTTCCCATAGGTTCTGAAGGTGGCCATGGAGTGTTCAGGATGGCTGGTTCTGACATAAAGGGCATGCAGCTGCTTGCTTGACTGATGGCCTTTTCTTATTTTTATTTTTTTATTTTTTGCTTCAGGCAGCCAGGGCGGAAAGAGACTAACTACTTCTAACTAGGGAGTTAATTTACGTATCCACCAGAGTGTTTGCTTATTTACAGGAACTTGAGCATCATGAGGGCGCTTGCGAAGAGAATGTATCATTCTCTTTCTTGCGAGTCTTTATCTCAGAATCTAGGCTTCCATGTTGTTAGGAAGCCCCGGCTCAACATGAAGTCATGAGCAGTAAACTATGATATATGTTAAGTGCAGACTATCACCCAGACATTAAAAGATATTGCTTTTGAAGAACCTATGGGTCTGGAGAGATGGCTCAGAGGGTAAGAGCCCTGTGTGCTCTTCCAGAGGTCCTGAGTTTGAGTTTCAGCAACCACATGATGGTTCATCACCATCTATAATGAGATCTGATGCCTTCTTCTGGCCTGCAGGCATACTTATAGGCAGACTGCTGTATACATAATAAATAAATAAATAAATAAATAAATAAATAAATAAATCTAAAAAAAATCTATGGTATAGCTTGAGGACATATTTTATAGTGATAATATTTAAACAATAAGACAAAACTGCATATCTAACAGAGTCCCCATTTTGTTTTAAAGATTTGAACATAGGAGAATAGCCAGCAGGAAACACAGAGGCATGATGATGTAATAGGATTAGAGGTAATTTTAAGTAATTATTTTCCATTCCAAAATTTCTATAGTGATTATATATTTGGATAGTTAGAAATAAATGATAACATCTAAGGATAACAATCCCTTCTTTCATTTCCTTGCTGGTGTGTGTGTGTGTCTCATCTGTTCCAGTTTCTGACATGTGTTAAGTAGAGTTTTCGTCTTCACTCCAGGAAGCAGCTACAAATAGATGGTGGTAACTGGAAAGTTGGCTTTATCAGAGCTAATCTGGAACCAACAGGCTCTGGTCAGGCTCTCTGGTCAGCTCTACTTTCTTCTCCACTTATGTAAGCTTGACCCTTCACCTTATTTCTTCCTGCCGACAATTGAAACTTGATGCTTTCTGGAACAATCTCCCAGAGTCTCCTCTAGTCTTGTTCTGGCTTCTATTCACAAAACTTAGGACATTTTGCTCTCTTAGGAGCAAGAAGCATCTTTCTGGAATTGTGTCTCTGAACATCACATATGCTGTTCAACAGCAGCCCCCACATGAGATTCATATTCTCTCTCTCTCTCCCCCTCCTCCTACCCTTCTCTCTTTCTCATATTCCAGAGGATAAGGAGATTCAGGAATGTCAGAGTTGGGAGAAACTCAACAGATGGTTTGATTCCACCCCTTCCTTCAAATCCAGGAAGTTAAATATTAGAAACTAGTGGAGTCCAGGTTTGTGTTTGTTTTGAGGTAGCAGAGTTGGCTAGAAAGTGTGGCATTAGTCACTCTTGAGCTCAAGAGTCTGCTCTACCAACTCATGAGTAAAATTATTTCATCTTGTCCAGATGCAGTTTCCCTACCTATAAAACTGTACTGGAAAGATTATTTTTCATCTTCTTTGTAGGTAACCAAAATGAAAGTTGTTATTGCTGGTTTTATTTGATGATAATTTCCTCTCCTCTCCTCTCCTCTCCTCTCCTCTCCTCTCCTCTCCTCTCCTCTCCTCTCCTCTCCTCTCCTCTCCTCTCCTCTCCTCTCCCCTCCCCTCCCCTCCCCTCCCCTCCCCTCCCCTCCCCTCCCCTCCCCTCCCCTCCCCTCCCCTCCCCTCCCCTCCCCTCCCTCTCCTCCCTCTCCCTCTCCCTCTCCCTCTCCCTCTCCCTCTCCCTCTCCCTCTCCCTCTCCCTCTCCCTCTCCCTCTCCCTCTCCCTCTCTCCCTCTCCCTCTCCCTCTCCCTCTCCCTCTCCCTCTCCCTCTCCCTCTCCCTCTCCCTCTCCCTCTCCCTCTCCCTCTCCCTCTCCCTCTCCCTCTCCCTCTCCCTCTCCCTCTCCCTCTCCCTCTCCCTCTCCCTCTCCCTCTCCCTCTCCCTCTCCCTCTCCCTCTCCCTCTCCCTCTCCCTCTCCCTCTCCCTCTCCCTCTCCCTCTCCCTCTCCCTCTCCCTCTCCCTCTCCCTCTCCCTCTCCCTCTCCCTCTCCCTCTCCCTCTCCCTCTCCCTCTCCCTCTTCTCTCTCTCTCTCTCTCTCTCTCTCTCTTTCTTTCTTTCTTTCTTTCTTTCTTTCTTCCTTCCTTCCTTCCTTCCTTCCTTCCTTTCCATATGTAGATATTTTGCCCTGTATGTATGTATGTATGATGTATGTATGTGTGTATGTATGTATGTATGTATTATGTATGTACATCACATGTATGCCTGGATCCTGTAGAATACAGGAGAGAGTATCAGATCCCCTGGAACTGGAATGGTTGTGAGATGCCATAGAGTTCTGGGAATGGAACCTGGGTCTTCTAGAAGAACAGTTAGTCCTTATAACCACAGAGCCATCTCTCTAGTCCCTGATCACATAATTTCTTAAAATGTTTTGATCATATAGTTTCTTTAAGGATACTGATCCATAATGTAGATTATTGAATTCTCTAGAAACTAATACAGATCCTCCCTAGGGTCACAGTTGTGAACATTTAAGTTAACTGAGTATCTTCCCCAGGTCAGCAGTGCCCTCCTTTCAGTCTGTCCAGGCAGATTGTTCATCATCAGGCTAATTGTATTTTCCCTTGACTGTTTTTGGGTCTTAGGCTGAACAGCCCTATTTTCTATTCCATTGTCTACAATTAATTTTGCTTCTGAGCCTTTTTTGTTTTGTTTTGTTTTTGGAGACAGAGTTTCTCTGTATAGCTCTGGCTGTCCTGGAACTCACTCTGTAGACCAGGCTGGCCTCGAACTCAGAAATCTGCCTGCCTCTTCCTCCTGAGTGCTGGGATTAAAGGTGTGCACCACCAAGCCGGGATGAGCCTATTTTTAAAATCAATTCACATTTAAAAACTCTGACACTTGTAAATTACCTTAGGAAAAGAAATCTCATCTATTTATTCATTTATTTATTTTGAGACGGTGTCTCACCGCATAGTCCTGGTGGTCAGGAATCCCCTATGTAGATCAGGTTGGCCTCACACTTACAGAGGTCTGTCTGCCTCCGCCTCCGCCCCCGCCCCCGCCCCCGCCCCCGCCCCCGCCCCCGCCCCCGCCCCCGCCTCCGCCTCCGCCTCCGCCTCCGCCTCCGCCTCCGCCTCCGCCTCCGCCTCCGCCTCTGCCTCCCGAGTGCTGAGATTAAGAGCATGCACAACTGTGCCTAGGTCTTGCCTTCATTTTATCCATTAAACAATTCACTTGTGTACAAAACAAGACATTCACTTTTATACATTTAGTGTATGTGTGTGCCCACGTGCACATGTGTGCCCATATGTGTATATACCATGGAATGCATGTGGCGATCAGGGGACAACCTTACGATGGCAGTTTTCTTCTTTATGTAAGTTCTGAGGATCACACTTTGGTCATCAGGCTTGGCAGCACCACTGAACCATCTTGCTAGACTACGAAACAGGCTTTTAGTTTTAGAGTATAATAAAAACCATTGCAAGAAAAGACATTTTCATCCATTAGATTGGCGAGAATGACAACGCCTTCTATTCTGTTTCACAATTTCTTCGGTGAAATTGGCTGTGGGCGGGGCCTTTTGGGAAGCCATCTTGTATTTATTAACTTAAGCTTAGCCTTTATTTGTACACATGAGTGTCTAAGAACATTCATCGAAGCACTGTTTATAATCTAGAAACGGCAGCAATGATTAATGGGAAATGATTAATGAGTGGCTCATTCATTTCACATAATTCTCTGAAGCTGATGAAGATAATGCAATTTGTCTATGTTTGCCCAGGGAAGATCTGTAAGGCACAGCTCTGCCGGAAGAGCACACCCGTGAGCATGGCATACAGTTTGATACCGCATGTTATTGTTGAATCCAACAGTTCCTAAGACCTCATGCACTGAAGGCTTGGTACCCTGTTGGTGACATTATTGAGAAAGCACTAGGTAAGGAGGGTGCTAACCTATGGGTGAATGAACCCACGGATGAGGATGTCATGGGGTAAGGCAGCTGAAGGGGACAGACAGATCACTGGTGCATGACACTGAAGGTACTTTTAGTCCCTGGATTCCCCTTCTCTCCTGGCCCCCACCGTGTGCTTTCCTCCACGGTATCTGGCTTTCTCTGGGGACCATGGGACAAAACCTCTGAAATCATGAACTAAAATAGAACTTTTCTTTCTTTTTTCTTTTTAAAATGGTTTTAGAGCTTTATTGTAGAAAGGCAGGGGGAAAGGAGAGAAGGGAGAGAGAGAGAGAGAGAGAGAGAGAGAGAGAGAGAGAGAGAGAGAGAGAGAGAGAGAGAGAGAGCAGCCATGGCCATGTGGAGGGAAGGGAAAAATAGAATTTTTCTGCTTTTATTTATTTTTTCAGGAATTTTTAAAAGATGCATTATGGAATATATAATTGCTCAGACATATGTAGAAATTCACAATGGACAGTGACAGCATGCTTATTTTGGGAAAGCAGAGTGGAGTTTTTCTAATTAACTAGGATTCTTTATGTAATTACTTAACTGATTCATTCTTACTTTTTGAGACGGGGTTTCAAAAACCACATTGTCACCCAGTCTGTTTTGGAAATCACTACATAGCTTAGGAGATCTTTGAGCTCTCAGCAATCCTTCTGCCTCTCCCTCCTGAGTGCTGAGGGTATAGATGTAAGCCACCACGCTTGGCTCTTAGTAAATTAAAAAAGACTATTTTAAAATTGAATTATGATTAAAATCCAAACACTACTCATATGATTTTGATGCCTGCAAATGCTTGGATAATTATGATATTTATTGTTGTGTAAACAAATGACTTCACAGTTTGATAGCTTCAAGTAGCACCCATTCTGTCTGCTGCGCTGTGTGTGGGTCAGACATACAAATCAGTCTTGCCTTACATCCTCAGCTATAGAATGAGAGCATCTATCAAGAGGCTGCAACCGATTGTTTAGCTAGGGTGGTTGTATAATTTTGAGTCTAGACTGGAGAAAGTTCTGCTTCTACGGTTCTGTCCACAGTTGTTGGCAGGGGAGGGTTTGTCCTTTCTAGGCTATTGAACTGAGACCCTCTGTTTCTTAATGGCTATTGACTGGAGGTCCTTCTCAGTTCCTCACTGTGTGAACCTTTCTAATAAGTCACTGGCTTCACTGAAGCACACACATTAGAACTGGAGAGGGAGAGGAAGAGAGAGAGAGAGAGAGAGAGAGAGAGAGAGAGAGAGAGAGAGAGACCGACCACAAGATAGAAGTCCCAGTGAATGGTAACCTCACCATTGAGCAGACTTCTTTAGCTTTGCCAAATACTATTCATTAGAAGCAAAATACTAAGTCTAGCTGAGACCCAAAGAGAAGGACGTGAGTGTTGTGAATAACGGAAGTGGGCATCATGAGGAGCCATATCGGATTCTTGCTACAGAAGCCAGAAGCTTAGGTAATTGAGAAAAAGATGCAACTTCAAATCTTTCTCATGTTAGCATTTCTGTGGTCAGTCTCTTCCTCATTTCTGTTTGCTCTCACACAGTTTCTGTTTCAGTTAGATTTGGTGCATAAATTAATTCAAAAATTTAATGTCGTGAAAAGTAATGATTGTACAATTATTGTTCATGAGTGGGTGGTTGACTGGCAGTTGTGCAGGCAGCTGGGTAGCCTGACTGGTCTATGGTGGCCACCCTCACAGATCTGGTGCTTGCCATGTTGGCTGTTCAGTGGGGCACCAGCTAGGCAACTGTTTACTTTGTGCAGTCTTCCATATCCCAGGAAGCTAGTCTGTGCTCCCCCCCCACGACATAGCATGAAGGGAAATTTCATTGGTCAAAGTATACCACAAGGCTTCATATTGTCTTGATTTTACTTTGTGAGCAATGTGAGAAATAGCCATGGAGGGAAACCTGTATTCTTTTAATAAGTCAAAATGGAGGATGCTATGGGCGATATTTTTCAATGTCTTGCACATTAGCTGCTAAGTGAAAAACTCCTTCTAGAATTCTTTTCTTACTTGATAAATGGTAACCTGTTTTTCTGCATAAGGCAACTAGAAGTGGGTCTGCCATTCCTTCTGTTTGAAGCTTGGGGAACAGTTGAATGTCAGAGGTAAAAATGTAAAATTTAGTATGTTGTTATAGGAGTTTTTTTTTTTTTCTTTTTTGAGACAGGGTCTTTCTATGTAGTTGACGATCCTGCAACTCAATGTGTTGACAGACTGTGCTGTTCTTGAAACTCACAGAGGTCTACCTCCTCTGCCTCCCAAGTGCTAGGAATTCTTAAACCTGTTATAGTATTCTCTCTCCCTCCCTCTCTCTCTCTCTCCCTCCCCACTCCCTTCCTCCTCTTCCTCCTCCTCCTCTTCTGAATGATTTTTTCTCTGTTTATATGTCTTTAATTTTTGGCAAGTGTTGGGGGTTGAGGTGATAAGAACACAAATTCACACAGATTGAACTCTCCTGCTTGTGAGCAGTTGCTTATGCAGCCCCTGCATGGCGCATAGGCTGAGGCAGTCTTCTAAGCGATACTTGTTATGACACAGGGTCAGCTGGCTTGGAATTCGCCTTCCAGCTAGGGTTGATCTTGATCTTGGGTTAGTATTCCTGCTTCTGCCGCCTCAGTGCTTGGATGCCAGGAGCACACTGATTTTGCTCATTGATCTTTAAAGTCCCTTGCATTCATAAAGTCCACGGTGACATTCATCTCTCTTCCTATCATTTACACATTCTATGCTTTCTGAGTTATTCCAGCTTATTTAACGTTGGAATGGTTTAGTATAGAAAGTGGCAATTCAGGTTCGACTCAGTGTGGATGAAGATTTCCTCAAATGTCTTGTGTGTGGCCAGACTCTTCAGTTGGGACTCCCTCATGTGAATCTTAGTACCCATGTGACACTATGGGAATGACTGACAGACAACCTTTATGACACTATGGGAATGACAGACAACCTTTCTGACACTATGGGAATGACAGACAACCTATGGGAATGACAGACAACCTTTCTGACACTATGGGAATGACAGACAACCTTTCTGACACTATAGGAATGACAGACAACCTTTCTGACACTATGGGAATGACAGACAACCTATGGGAATGACAGACAGACAACCTTTATGGGTTGACTCATGAGAAGCTCTAGTTTTGATTTATTTTTAGAGTAACTTAGATGCCTGATAGCTACCATGGACTCTCCAGCATTCTTAACTTTAGCCAAACTGGGTCTTGATGATGATCACAGCCTTGAGCTTTTAGACGCTATAGTCATTTGAATGAAAACAGCCCCCATTGGTCCACAGGGATCCACACTATTAGGAGGTGTGGCCTTGTTGGAGGAAGTGTGTCACTGGGAGTGGGCTTTGAGGTTTCAGAAGCTCAAGCCAGGCCCAGTGCTGTTCTCTCTTCCTGCTGTCCTTGAATCTGGATGTAGAACCTTCAACCTCCTCTCCTGCACTATGTCTGCCTGTGTGACTCCATGCTTCCTGCCATGATGACCATGGACTAAATCTCTGTAAGCCAGCCTCAATTAAATGTTTCCCTTTATAAGAGTTTCCATGGTCATGGTGTCTCTTCACAACAACAGAACTCTAAGTAAGGATGGATGCTCTTCTGACATTCTGCTGTTTAGTTTGGCTGGTTCATTATAAAGAAAACTTAAAAAAAGACTTTGGGTGCAAACTGAACATGAAAACCTGCTATAAAATATAGACACCTTAAGGACTTATTTCTATACAATCTACTATCTGTTGCTGTAGAGAAGAGAGGCATAGGTACTGCTGGACTAAGGGGTTAGGGGTGGGTACCAAGCCCATCCCTCTCTTTCTCTTCCTAACCCCATTACTCCTCTAAGGTCCCTCCAACATTTTAATAGGCTGCTTATCCCCACCCTCTCTCATGCATGTGTGGAGGCCAGAGGGAAGTTTATGGGAGTTGGGTCTCATGTTAGAGTGGGGTTTAAGATCCTTAAAGGTCTTAATTTTCTGTCCTTGTTTTACTAGTTCACGAGCAGGCAGGAGTCCCTGCCTGAATGTCTGTCCAGTCACCATCTCCTTAGAACTGCACAGAACAACACCCATTTGTGACAACAGATCTCTTCCCCACAGGGTCACAGGCAAATTTGACATAACATACGGCTGAATCTTTTCTGATTTCTCTTTCTCATCTCTCCAGGTTAGCAATTTGGAACTACGTTTTGGGTTACTGGCGTACCCAATTCCTTGAAGATGAGTCAAGGAAGCAGTCAAGGGCCAGTTTGAGGGCCAGTCCTGTCCTCTAATAATTGTTACGTCGGCCCCGGTATCTATTAATCCTTCAAAGCCTTTTTTATCAAGAGTCAATTTAAGGTTAGGTCTCTGATTTGTGATGGATTTTACCCAATTTACGCCCGAGGAGTCAAAATTATTTTGTCCTTCTTCACTTTTAAAGAATCTATACACTGACTGGCGTAAAGGGATCAAAGTAAGTTGAGCAATTTTTTGATTAGCAGGTATAGTTATAACACCACGAGGGCAAGCGGCTATGATTTTAAGTTTTCCCTCATAATCATTATTTATAACACCTGGAAAAATCTGAAGGCCTTTTACAATAGAACTGCTTCGTCCCAAGAGAAAGCCACAGGTTTTTGTGGGCAGTGGTTTAAAGACTCCGGTAGGCAGAGTTTGGACTCCCATTTCTGGGGTTAATACTGCGTGGACAGTGGAACAGAGGTCTAGTCTTGCATTTTCTGGGTTTGACCTGACAAGTTTAAGAACTGATCTTGTTGGCTGGGCAGCAGATTTATGGCCCCATAAGCTGTCTTCTTTGAGTAACTCGGGGCCTGGGGCTGACCCCTTTCTTCGTTTCCCGGCACCGGGCGGCTCAAAACCCTTGGTTTATGTTTACAATCTTTTGTCCAGTGGCGGCCCTTCCCACACTTGGGACAAATTTCTGGGGTACGGCCTGTTTGTCTACCCTTGGCGCCCTTGTTCTTAGGACAATTACTTCTAAAATGATCTAAACTTCCACAATTAAAGCATGCATTATTTTTTCGTTTCCTCGAGAACATTGCTTGCGCGTGGGTTTCCTGCGAGAACTCGCAGGAAGGCCCGATGTCTGCGCAAAGACGGACATATTTCGCCAAATCTGTCTGTCCTTTATGCGGTTGAATTGCAGCTCGGCAAGTTGCGTTAGCATTTTCATAAGCCAGCTGCATAACAAAGGGACTACCTGTGTCTGGACTTTCAAGGATTTTACTAGCGGAAATCAACAGCCTGTCCACAAAGTCTTGATATGGTTCATCAGAACCCTGCCGAATGCTAGCTAAACTTCCACTAGTATCTCCTTTAACTGGCAACTTTCCCCAAGCACGGCGTGCGGCTGTCGCAACTTGCACGTACACTGCAACGGGAAAATCAATCTGATTTGTCTGTCTCTCATATGGACCCTCTCCTAAAAGCATGTTGCTATCCCAGTCTGGGTTACCAGCGTGAGCATTAGAAGCAGCAGTTTTTTTACTGGCGTCTCGCCATTCAGAATCCCAAAGCAAGAAATTTCCTCCTGACAGGGTAGCCTTGGACAGAGTCTTCCAATCTGAGGGGGTTAAGTTTGACTCCGCCACTGTGTCCAGTAATGCTTGAGTGAATGGGGCTGAAGGACCATATTGCACAACAGCTGCCTTTAACTCTTTTAACAACTTGAAATCCAAGATCTGGTAATGTCTGGTCCTAGCATCTTGCTGATCAACTGCCTCGACCACAGGAAAGGCCAGCGTATTAGACGAATTCTGTCCTTTCCCACGAGTCTGACTCACAACTCTTTTTAGCGGCACCTGGTGAACTACAGAAGAGTTACTCTTCTCCGCTTCTGAGATCTTTTTTAGTTCCCGAAGCTCATTAGTCAGCCTCTGAAGCTTAATTTCAAATTTTAACTCGATTAGCCGTGTGTCCCTATGCGTAGCACCTCCCGAAGTGGTAACTATGGGTGAAGCGGGAGATTCACAAGAGGACCAATTCTCATTAGGGTAATGGGCCATTTCTCTATCTGAGTGATTTTTGTTAAAATTTAGTCCATCATCAGAGTTTCCACAATTATCAATTTTTGAGTTAAGAAGATCTTTTCCTGAGGAGGCCTTCTCTGATAGGCACTCCTCCTGAGATACCACAAGTTCCGCCTGAGGGCAATTTAGCCCTGGGGAAGTTGCATCTTTTATAGCATCATTTACAAACGCCCAGAGACCTAGGGTAAAATTATCTGTCTGAGCGATATTCAGGGCCTCACCAACTTTTTCCCAGGTTTCACAATCTATCGTTTCTTCTTCTTTGAACCATGGACAACAGCTATCTATCTTATCTAAAAAATTTCTTACTAATTGTACTTCAAGCCTTACTCCTTTTTCCTTAAGCAACTCCTGAAAACTAAACACAATCGCCTGATCCATGATTTTGAACTCTTTTTTCTTTCACCTAAGCAGTTTTCTAAAAAACTGCGGCACACCGCCTGTCTCCGTATCTAGTTTCGATTTACGAACTGCTGACCCCAAGCAGAACCAGTGTTGGGTCAGCACTGCTTCAAACTTGTTCGTATCCTACCGCATCCTCAGCAACACTTTACAAAACTGAAATTTTTTAGGCTAGCGCTAGCATGTGTACCTGTCTGTTGCTCCGATGCTCCTCCGATACGAAGATTCTTTCCTTTCTTGTGGAGCTCCACACAGCAGTCGTTTTTCTTAACATCCCTCTGCCATTCTTCAGGTCCCTGTTCGGGCGCCAACTGTTGCGGCCCGCCCGCGGTCTACAACACGAATGGTTCAACTGAAAATGGCAGTTCAGGCTGAAAAGAGAGGAAACTAGTCGGGGCGGAAGAAACAATGGAGTCAAGACAACATTTGGATCAAGACTCAATTTAATATTTCCAGACACTCAGTTTATAAAAAAAGGGGGAGAAAACCCAATTTCCCGCCAAGTAACTCAGGGTCCAGTAGCAGGACGAACACGTGTGTGACTCCAGGCAGCAGAGGCAGGTTCCAGCAGTGGGCGTGGCAGGACGAATGAGCCGGTAGCTCCACCCTTGAGCAGGCAGGTTCCAGGCTGGGGGGAAGGGAGGCCACACACACACTTATTAGACCCACCCTGAAGAAGTGTAGTCAGGAAATGGGCAAAACTGGTTTGCAGAGAACCTGGCACTTAGCACACACTTAATAGTCACCAGCTATTGTACACTGCTGTTCATGCTAAGTTACAGAGTCCATTTTCTGCTTTGTTTCTTCTCTGTGGAAAACTTTTATTGGGATCAAAATGAGCTACATGACCTTAGAATTCTGCTAGTTTAATTGCTGTCCACCAAAGTCCGATGTGTGTGGAGGTGTGGAAGAAACCAGAGGTCTGGTCTTGGGGGTTGTCTCTGTTACTTCATGCTCAGATGTGCTATCTTGACAAAGTTCTTTATGATTCTGGGACTTTGTTGTTATGTTTCTAAATACATGTTGCAGTGTTGCAGAGATCGTTCAATGGCTAATAGCATTTTCTGCTCTTACTGAAGACCCTAGTTCCATTCCCAGTAGGTACATGGTGGCTTACAGTTACCTGTAACTCCAGGTCCTAGAATCCAACACCCTTTTCTGGGCGCCAAGGGCATCAGGCACACGCACATACACACACACACACACACACACACACACACACACACGCACAGACATACGTGAAAGCAAAAACACACACATACACCAAAATGTATAAATCTTAAAAATGCCCAGTGTGCATCTTCCTGCCCACATGGCTGCTGTGGAAATCCCATGGATTTCCTGTACAATCAAGGAACAAGTGCTTGATACAAAGTGCATCTGGACGGCAGGTCTCAAGGCAGAGCTTCCAGCAAGGGGTTGCTTGGGATAAAAGCAGGATTTGCCTTGACTGTCACAGTGACACAGGGTTGATTGCAATGAGCTGATGAGGTGGCTGAGGCAGGGCTCTGCATTGTCTCTTAGCACACACCTACAGTCTTGCACACAGAAAGTTTTCTTGTACCAAATCAAACAGAATTCACACTGGGGAATACAGGATTGGAGGAGGGTCTCTGGTTTCGAGTCATGAGATTTAAACAAGTGTGGATGCTGGTGCTACTCCCAAGAAGGGAGTGCTCCCAAGAAGGGGGTGCTCCCAAGTTAGGCTGCTGAGCTGTCTGCTGTTAAAGGACATCTTTGTGGGTACCACCTTCTCCAAGACCTTGGTATGTGTGCAGTCTTCTGCTTATACTGTCTGATGACAGTCGCTGTCATTCTACAAGCACATCCTCTTGTGCCTCCTTTATCATGCTGGTCATACTCCATCCTTAGGGCCTGTGCCCTGGCTGCAAGCTCTGCTAACAGTTCTCCTGCATAGCTCTTCCTCACCTCTTCACATCCCTTTGCACAGACATCGTCTCTGCAATTGCCTTTTGGAAAATTTTAACCATTCTCCCATGTTCCTGATTCCTACCAGACACCTCTAGCTATGCTACTTAATTTTTTGTGAAATAATATATTTATATGAATTAGTTTTCTCTTCTCCCACTAGGATGTAAGGCCTACAAATTAATTGTGAGTGAGGGAGGAAAAGGTAGGATAGATAGATAGATAGATGATAGAGAAAGAGAGAGAGGAGGGGGGACAAAGAAGGGAAGGAGGGAGGGAAAGAAGGGGAGAGAGTATTAATTAATGTACAATAGGTGCTTCATCGATTAGAGCTGTTCACTGAGAGAATAAATAAATGGACTATAAGTGAGCAAACACAAGAACAACTAGAAAATGTAGCAAGAACCAGAGCTCTGAAGTTGCAATAGAAAAGGACTCATGGGGCTGGAGACATGGCTCAGTAGTTAGGAGCACTGGCTGCACTTGCACAGACCTAGGGTTGGTTCCCAGCACACATGTGGCAGCTCTAGTTCTAGGGAATCCATTACTTTCTTCTGGCCTCTGGGCACCAGACATGCATGTGGCACACAGACATACATGTGTGTGTGTGTTGTATGCAAACATGTACATGGGTATATGCATGCAGAGGCCAGAGGCTTTGTGTAGCTGCTTCTTCTATCACTTTCCATTTTATTAGTTTTTTGAGACAGAGTCTCTTATGTGGGTGCTGGGAATTCGAACTCAGGTCCTTGAGCTTTCAGCAGGCATTCTTACACATCAAGCCACCTTTCCAGTCACAGACAGTCCTTCTTAAACTTAACAAAAGTGGCTCTTGAGTTCTTTGAAAGAACAACTGTGAGAGAAGCCAGGGAAACTGGCAGAGCACTGAGATAGCGGGCAAACCTCAGGCCAAGACACAGATATATAAAGCCCAAGAGTGGTGTGAAGTGAGGAGCTAGAGAAGCGATACAAAGCAGAACTGTCTGAGCATCACTGGTCTGTGTGAAAGGTCTCCCATACATTGCTTTCTTGGTTTTTTTCAGTGTCACTGGGAATGCTGGAGCATTATGACTTCAGGACTCGTCTGTTATAAACAAAGGAGTGAGGTTGTGGCAGTCTCTACCCAGCCCAAAGCTGCCCAGACAGCACACAGAATCCGAACCCAGACCCAGCACCGATGTTCAGACACACACCTTCCACACCATTTGAGGAAAAGATGAATAGCTCCAGGATAAATATTTGAAAAACAGTCTCATACTGATTTAACTGTGAAAGGTGAAGACTCAGCAAACACTTTGACTCCCCCCCCCATTTATAACAAAATCCCAAAGCCACATGAAGATCACTTTCCATTTTGCCTTAAAGTTAGATCAATCTACAAATTGGAGAGCTAGCCAATGCTAAAATACAAGCAAGGGGAGAACAGGGTATGTACACTCCTGTAATCTCAGTGTTTGGGAGGCTGAGGCAGGAGGATTGATAGTCTGGGGCCAGCCTAGCTGCATAGTGCATCCCAGGCCAGCTTGGACTAAGCAGTGAGAACTTGACCATCAGACAGGCGAGCTGAACTGGGCTGGGGGTGGAGCTCAGTTGGAAGAGAGCTTGCCCAGGATATGCAAAACCATGAGTTTTCTCCTTAACATCTCTCCTTAGCCAGGGGATGCGGTGACTGTCATTAATCTTAACACCCTCCGAGGAGGATGAAGGTCATCTTCATCCACATAATGAATTCCACGTCAGTTCGGGATGCATGTGACCCAGCTTCAACAAAACAAACCCAATCCAAAACAAAACAAAACAAAACAAAACAAAACCCAAACAAAACAAAACACCCTCAAATTACAAACCGTAATCCCCAAGCCCCACAAAATAGGACATTTAAATAATATGAAGAAGTATTTTTAGTGTGGGTGAAAAGAGCTGTTTGCAAAGCTGCATGCATAATGCGATACCGTTTCTAGAAAATGTTTTTATATGCATCTGGATCCTAGAAGAGAAAAAAAAAAAAAGAAAAGGTGCCATTGTGTTATATGCATGCAAAGCAGGCTCCCAGCGATGAATTCAGCTACTGATGTTCACTGTTGTGAGATAGCCTGTCACCGGTAGCAAACAGAAATGGCATCCCAATTCTTTGTATGGAGAGATGCCAAGGTCTTCCTGCCACAAGCCGTGCTTAACCTGTCACTGCAATCAACCAGCCCAAATGACAGCCTGACTCTGTCTGTGTCAAATTCCCACAGGATTCTGGATCTCCTTCGATGTGAGTGGTCAAACCTTTTAAACTCTCTCTCTTATTTTTTATTTTTTAAACTCTTCTTTTGAGGTCTTCCCCCCCCCCCAGCTATTTGAATGAGGATCTTATTTCTTATCTGGTTACAGGGCTGGAGGGAAGCCATTCTCTCGGCTCTCTTCATTAGTGATGGATGCATTGGTCCACACACGAGCTCCTTGTCAGTGTCTGCGGTCTCAGAAGGTTGGGGGATGCGACAGGGGGATGCTGCAGCAGGAAGGATGCTGAGGTAGAGAGGATGCAGGAGTGTGGTGGACGCTGGATGGCAGGCCACTCTGAAGGGCGAAAAGGTGCTGGAGAAGGACAGTGCCCCGGGTCCCGGCTCATGAACTGTTCCTACTTCCCCCCACCCCACCGTGTGAGAAGCGCTTGCGGCTTTGTGTTCTGATTGTTTAATAGGAGTCATCCTGCCCAGTTAAAATGCATGAAGGACACATCAGGGCTTCATCTCCTCATCTGCAGCACTTTGTACTCAGCGTGGCGTTAGGGGAGAAGCTTTGACTTGGGGATTCCCCAGGTCTTCCTGGATTCTTCTGTGTAACTCTGGGCAAGGCTTTTAAGCTTTTTAAAACTTTCTTTCATCATCTATAAATTGTGTCTAATGACACTCAGCCAATGTGATCTTTAATAAGACTAACGACCTGACAGCGCTAGCCCAGAGCCCGACCCATGGGAGTCTCTCACCGGCTCGGGACTGAAGACTTGACCTAGTGACTCCCTGGGTGGGGCTGACGTCTCTGTGTGGGTGGAGAGGATGCCTCCTGGCAGTAATCAAAATCCACCACTAGGAGGAGCCCGAGCTCCATCATTGATCGTTTTCACGGCCATTTCTCAAGCTTGGCTGCTGGATTCAACCCCTGCAACACTTAATTTGTTACTTAAGAGTCAGTGCCTGGCCTGGCCTGCCTTGCCCTGCCCCGGCATTCTTTTTTTTTTTTTTTTTTTTTTTTTCTGCCTAGTTCCTCTTGGGGCACCTAAGTCTTGTTGGCTTCATATCTGTGCACACGGCATACATTTGACTGACAGCCAATGCATGTCTTGATGAGAAGGCTTCTGTCCTTAGCTATGGGAAAAGAGAAGCAGGCCCGGGTTTATTAGGAATCAAGGAAGACATTTGTGTTCCCAAGTGTGCTGGAATACATCTTTGCTGTCTCAGAAGATACATTCTTGGTTCTTATCTTTTTTTTTTTTCTTCCCTCTGCTGTTTCTGATATGTTCCGTGAGCTGTAGTGATATACATCCAGTTCACCGTGCTGACTTTGAGAATTGTAAGGGACGAGGGAGCCCAGTTTGCCCTGAGATGACGAGACTGTCGGTTTGCATGGTGCTAGGATCTTGAGTTTCATGCTTTCTTCAGGGAAAACAAGATAACCAGGCTGGGCATTTTCTCCCCCCACCCCTTTTTATTGGTTATTTTATTTATTGTTCTTTCCCAGTTTCCCCTCCACAAACCCTGCATCCCCTCCCCGCTGCCTCTATGAGGATGTTCCCCCACCCGCCTGACCACTCCTGCCTCAGCGCCCTAACATTCCCCTACCCTGGGTCACGAAGCCTCCACAGGACCAAGGGGCTCCCCTCCCAGTGATGCGCGATAAGGCCATCCTCTGCTACATATCCAGCTGGAGCCAGGGGTCCCTCCATGTGTACTTTTTGGTTGGTGGTTTAGTCCCTGGGAGCTTTTGGGGGGGTGGATTCTAGTTGGTTGATATTGTTGTTCTTCTTATGGGGTTGCAACCCCCTTCAGCTCCTTCAGCCCTTGACTTTGCTAACACTGGTCTAGCACTGACATCTTTCCACTTGCCAACAGAAGACCACGCCTACAAGCCCAGTTCTCTGGCTCACATGAGTTGCACAAATTCCAGTTGTGAAGAGGTGCTTCGAAAGACGTGCCGCTGTGATTTATGAGTGTGTGGCAGTGTGACCCTGGAAGCCACATAGAGGCTTTCTCAGAGATTCTAAGCCTTGGAACAAGCTGTTCTGCTGAGCAAGGCAGGGCCACATCAAGCACTCTGGCAGTCCTTGGCTTTGGGGTCTGTGGGTCTCCTGTGCAGTCTTCCGGTGTTCTGGGCATTTATTTCATTTGCTAGGAGAGGTGAGCACACACAGTCAAAACGCAATGGGTAGTAGCACAATTGTGGAAGCCAGCGGTCCAGCCGCTAGGATAAGCACACGGCCTTCTGACATTTGACAGGCACTTGGTATTGACTCCAGGGAGAGGGCTCATGGACAGGAGAGCGCTGGGGACACAAATGTCAAAACTGGAACAATGCATTTTTAGAAACTGATGGGGGCATGTGAGGGAAGGATTGGGATGTACCGGGTACCTGTCTTTAAACACTTCCTGTCTTTGGGGAGGATTGTGAATGGGGGAGTGCTTGAAAACACAGTTAGCACACAGCCCAGGTGAGTTACTCTGGTGGACATCTTCACAGGACCATCTCTGCTGGCAGTAAAGATTGGCACAATGCCATACAACAGCTTCATGGTGACCCAGCGTGAGTCTCTAGGCCTGGCCCTGGCTTTTAGTTTCATTTATAAGTCCCTCCTCCCCACAATGGAGCATAGGAACCTGTCCTAAAAAATGCCGTCTCCAGTGTGAGCTGTGCAGGCTGAGGCTGCCAACCTGGTAGGCAGGGCATGGATGACATTCTAGGGAGGTGTACCCAGCAGCAGTTTTGACAAAGTAGGGTTTCAGGGGCTTAGAGTTGCAGCTGGTATACAGTAGGAGCTCAATCATTGCTTCCTAGCATACTGTGGCATGCTGAAGTGTAACAGGAATCCTGGAGTTTATGAGCCTAGGACCACAAACAACTGGAAGTGGAGACAGGATGAGCTGTGGTGGTGGTCTGGGAAGACAGGACACACCCCCAAAACTTTATGGGTTTTTCCCCTCCAGCCAGCAGGCTTTGTGATGTGTGTGTGTGTCTGTGTGTGTGAAGAGGAACCGTGGCAGTCACCCTGAGCTTAGTCTTGTCCCTTGGGTCACGTAGTCAGCCATGATGGTGAGACTTATGATGTCTTTGCCTCTCTCATCTTCAGCCCTTGCTCTTCCTTCTTCTCGGGACACATGGCCTAAGACACCACCACCACCACTACCACCACCACCACCACCACCACCACCTCCTCCTCCTCCTCCTTCTCCTTTTTCTTCTTCTAGATTTATTTATTTATTTACTTACTTATTTATGTGTATACACGGTAGCTGTCTTCAGACACACCAGAAGAGGGCATTGGATCCCATTACAGATGGTTGTGAGCCAACATGTGTTTGCTGGGAATTGAACTCAGGACCTCTGAAAGAGCAGTCAGTGCTCTTAACCGCTGAGTCATCTCTCCAGGCCCTCTAAGACACTTCTGAAAGATGGGTCGTGTCAGCATTTGCAGGTCTCACCCTTGTTCTTCTCCAGGGCTACCTGGACTGGAGAGTTCACTCTGAGCAAGAAAGCCATCAGTGGTGCGTATGCACCAAGCCACCTGTGACAAGTGCAAAGTGTCTGTTTTCTTATCCCCCACCATGAATGGATGGCCAACTCGGATGTTCATAGTCCAGACGTTTCAAAGGATCCTAAATGAAAATAACACACAAATTCACTTAGGCTCAATTTTGTTTTTGGAAGCTCATGGACAATTTTATTAGAGTCTCAGAGAAAAACAACAGGGCAGGCATGCTTTAAGTCTCAGCAGCTGCTGGGGGAGAGACGGGGAGAGGGGAGGATGAGAGAAAGGCATGCTTATGAGTTAGGCATGAAGGTTAGCAAAATGGCCGCAGGCCAAGCATCTGTGTAGGGAAAGAGTAGGGTGCTCTGGAGGAAGGGAAGCCCCAAGTGTCAGAGGCTTTGACCTATATCATAAGGAAAGAGAAAAAAAAAAAAGAAAAAAGAAAAGGAAAAAGGGAAAACTTATGCTTTTCTGAGTTAGTATCCAGACCAGTGGACAGATCCACAGTTCTGTAAGCCACCGCTAGGCTCAGCTTTTAATGGGGGTGGGGGTGAGTGGGGTGTGGGGCGTCTGTGGGTCAAGGCTTAACCGTCACTTCTGCCATGTGAGGAACAGCCATGCAAACCTGCACATGAGTATAAAACAAGGCAGAGATGGAACAGTCCTGGAGACAGGGCAGCCTCTGCGGCAATGTCCCCAGTGTACAGCTGGACCTGACCACACATTTAAGCAGAGCAACACAAGATGCAGTCATGGTAGCATTGAATTCTTCTCCTTCGACATCACAGGCATTGAACCCAGTGCTTTGTGCATGCTAACCATTTGCTCTACCACTGAGCTACACTGCCATTCCCACAACTGTATGTTAGTAAGTACTTGTCTCCCTCAGAGTTAATAATCTGCCACGTCCAACATGGCCTAGTGTGGAAACGTGCATGGGCTGCCCTCTTCTGGTGTGTCTGAAGACAGCTACAGTGTACACAAATAAATAAACAAGTAAGTAAATAAATAGATTTTTTTTTTTTTAGAAGAAGAAGTGTCTTAGGCCATGTGTCTCGAGAAGAAGGAAGAGTGAGGGATGGAGATGAGAGACACAGGGTTACTGAAAAGCTTCTATCAGACAGGCTGTGTGAACCTTAGTGGAACTGTGTCAATAACACAACTGCACTCTGGGACCTCAGTTTTTATTATGCCCAGCACAGGGCGCGGGGCTAGCTGGACTATAGGAGGTCTCTGTAGGCGAGCAGTCCCAGGCTGTAAGCACACAGCAGGAGGAAGCTGTAGTTACGAGCTTCTGCACATGCTGCGGACATTTGCACTCAGACCAGAGGCAGGCCTTGCCATCCTCTGAGTCACCGGGCTTATGAACTGGGGATAGGGGAAGTGGGCACATGCAGGCTCCTGCTCGCTAGCAGAGGTTTCCTTTCTGATTCAGTCATTGTCTCTTCACCCGACTGCCTCCTAAGCTCTGCAGTTTGATCTTCTGAGGGTCTGTCAGTTGGTACCATATTTTTCTGAATGACTTGAAAACCCATTTAAAGAGTCCTTGCCTGTGCCTGCATTTTGAAGCATTTCCCCTACACTTCCCTCCTTTCTGGAGTATTTTGGGTCTCACATTAGGTTTTTGATCCATCTGGAGCTGATTTTGTACAGGTGAGAGGTTGTGATCTAGTTCACTTTTCTATGTGCGGACATTCATTCTGTTTGTTTGTTTAAATTCTCTCATATATGACATCCCGGTTGTAATATCCCCCCCACTTCTCTACCCTCACCCACTTTCCTCCACTCTGGTGTACCCCAACTCCACCTCCCCTCAGAACAGAGCAGGCCTCCCAGGGACATCAAGCAAACACAGCATAGCAAGCATGGTGCCACCACACCAAGGCTGGACAAGGTAACTCAGTAGGAGGAGAAGGCTCCTGCAAGCAGGCAAAAGCATCAGAGAGCACCTGCTCCCACTGTTAGGAGTCCTATGAGAGCACCAAGCTACTCAGCCATAACGTATATGCAGAGGACCTAGGTCAGACCCCAGGTCTCTGTGAGTCCTCATGAGTTCCAGTCAGTTGACTCTGTGGGCTGTGCTCTTATAGTGTCCCTCCCCCTCTTGTTCCTCTGATCCATCCTCCTCCTCTTCCTCCTCCTCCTCCTCCTCTTCCTCCTCCTCTTTCTCCTCCTCCTCCTCTTCCTCCTCCTCCTCTTCCTCCTCCTCTTTCTCCACCTCCTCCTCTTCTTCCTTCTCTCCCTCCTCCTCTCCCTCCTTCTCATTCTCCTATCCCTCCTCCTCCTCCTCTCCCTCCTCCTCCTCCTCCTTCTCTTTCTCCCCCCTCCTCCTCTTCTTCCTTCTCCTCTCCCTCCTCCTCCACCACCACCACAGGATTCCCTGAGCTTTGCCTAATGTTTGGCTGTGGGCCTCTGCATCTACTCCCATCAGTTGCTGGATGAAGTCTCTTTGGTCTCTCTGATGACGATTCTGTTAGGCTCTCGTCTCAGAACTCTCTCTAATGAGGTCAAACTGTAGGTGAAAGATTTTGTGGCTGGGTTGGTGAACCAATGCCAACACTTGAGGCCTTGTCTGGTTAGAGAAGATGGCCTGTTCAGGCTCTCTGTCCCCCATTCCCAGGAGTCTTTGCTAAGGTCACTCTTGTAGATTCCATGGGCTTTTCATTGCGTTATGTTTCTACCTTGCACCCGGAATTTTCTCCAATATTTTCTACCTCTCCCCAGCCTGATCTCCCCCTGTTCCTAATCACACACACCTCCAGTCCACCCACAAAAATCTATTCTCTTCCTTTCCCAGGGAAGCTGTTTCATCCTCCCTTAAGCCCTCCTTGTTACTTAGCCTCTCTGGGTTTGTGGACGGTAGCATGATTGCCTTGTACTTTATAGCTAATAACCACTTTTTATACGTGAGTACTCACCATGGTTGTCTTTCTGGGTCTAGGTTACCTCACTCTGGATGTTGTTGTTGTTTTTTTTCTAATTCCATGTATTTGCCTGCAAATTTCATGATGTCATTTTTTTTAAACAGCCGAGTAATACCCTATCATATACATACACCATATTTTCTATATCCAACTTTGGTTGAGGGACATTTAGGTCATCTCCAGTTCCTGGATACTATGAATAAAGCTGCTACGAACATAGTTGAGCAAAGGCAGACATTCAGTTTTACCAGCATCACTTGTTAAAGAGACTGTCTTTTTACCAATGCATATTTTGGCATCTTTACAAAAAACAAAACAAAACAAAACAAAACAAAACACCATTCAGGTGGCTCTGTCTCTGTAGGTTCAGAATGTGTCCTCTGTTCTACCCATTGATCAGTGTGTCACCTTTTGTGCCTATTCCATGCTGTTTTGATTGTTCTGCAATATAACCTGGGATCAGGCACACTTATTGTCCCAGCATCCGTCTGTGTGCTCAGTGTCTCTCTGGCTGTCTGGGCTCCTCTGTGCTTCCTTATTATCTTTTGAAACATTTTATTTTATGTGTGATTAGTCTATATGTAGCTAAGAATACCACAGGCATGAAGTGTCGGCGGAGTCCAGAAGAGGATCACATTCCTGGAGATGGAGTTACAGGTGATTGTGAACCAACATGTGGGTGCTGGGAACCAAACCAGAGTCCTCGGGAAGAGCATCAAGGGCTCTTTTTTTTAACTGCTGGAGTCATCTCTCCAGCTCCTCAATATTAATTTTAAGTTGTTTTCCTGTGCCTGAAAAGAATAACATTGAGTGCCCCTAGAGGTGTTGCAGGTGTGGCTGCTGTGTCACATGTGTGTCCAGAGGTGGCAGAGAGGAGAGAGGCTATGTCTATGCTCACTGTTCTGACCTGTGAACTTCTGAATGGTTAGTAGCCTAACATTCCCTCAAGAAAGGGAGCCTGAGATGACCACCAATCTGGAGTCAGAGGATTCGGATAAGGAACTGGCCTGAGATGACACCAGTCTGGTGCCAAGCAGGTCCAGGCAGGCTCCCAGGGTAGGAAGCAAGCTAGAGACTAGAAGAACCCTGCCTGGGACCGTGGACCCTGGGCGTGAGTGAGCCTGAGACAGATGTTCCCTGCAAGGTGCGACTTCTGTGGGCTGAGCCAGTTCAGGAGTCAACCCAAGATGATCCCCATGGGTCCCAGACAGGGAGTTAGCCTGAGATGCCCACTAATCCTGTGTCATGCAGACCTGGTAGAGGGTTGTGGGTAGACCATGTTTGAGATGACCCCTATCTGACACACAAACAGGGCATAACACTCCAGAGACCACTTCTGAGATGACCCTTGACACCAAAGATGCCAGATGCTGCTAAGAGGAGCACGTAAGTGGTGGCAAAATGGAAGAGAAAGAGAAGCAGAAGGATACGTGCACAATGAAGAGAGGCAGAACTGGAGACTTGAGGGTAGTGAGGAACGGCCCAATGTGAGTAGCCTGGATAACCTGTGCTACCAGTGGGGGCCACATCTGGGTCCATGGCCCGGCAGTGCAGGGTCTGTTACCATCAAAGGTCAGGCAGAAGTCCCTGGTCTGGGTTGTAGGGCAGGGACATTTTATGCCTGAGGGCCATGCAGAACTGGCTCCACCCTTCTCCTGGGCATTGTGGGAAAGCTGGCCTGGGGGTCATGAAAGCAGGACGGCTGACCCTACCCCTCACTAGCTGCATCACTTGGAAGAGCAGGCCCTACACCTCGCCTGGGCAACATAGTAGAGCTAGCCTGATGTTGAGGTTGCAAGTGAGCCATCTGTGAGGGTGTGAGTGCAGGAGAGGTGTTCCTACCTTTTTTTTTTTTTCTGGGCGGTGGCATGGATGAGGGAGAGATGCTCTCCTCCCCTCCCTCATCCCTCAAGATCTATGGCAGGTGGGAGAGCTGGCCTTAGTATCATGAGAGTGGGAGAACTAGCCATGTTCCTTACCAGCTGCAACACTTTGGAGAGAGAGCCCTGCACTTTATCTGAGCAGCAGGCCAGAGCTGGCTCTAGTTGCAGGGTTTGCTGATGAGCAGGCCCCAAGGGTGTGAGAATGGGGGAGCCAGCAGGCTGACCAGCTCAGATACCTCTCAGGCCCAGATCCTGGGCTTTGAATTGGCCCACCCCAACATCTACCCCATCGATGAACTGCTGGAGTGCATGAAGGGGCTGGTCCTACAGATCCAAAACTATAGATCTCCACGACCTAGGGCAACTACAGGGTAACACAGAGAAGTCCCAGTGAGGTTCCAGTATTGAGAGTAGCAGAAGCTGGCTCAAACCAGACCAATGAGTCACTGCAATGAACATTTGCAAGCAAAGATGTTGTGTGGACAAAAGGGTGACGTCCTGTGAGACATTACAGCTTCCACAATGAGATTCCCCCTCCCCTCTGTTGCAGTGGGGTTTGTAAGGGTGGAGGATGGGTACAAGGAGAGATGAGTCCACAATGAGATTCCCCCTCCCCTCTGTTGCAGTGGAGTTTGTAAGGGTGGAGGATGGGTACAAGGAGAGATGAGTCCACAATGAGATTCCCCCTCCCCTCTGTTGCAGTGGAGTTTGTAAGGGTGGAGGATGGGTACAAGGAGAGATGAGTGGGATTGGGGTACATGGTATCAAGTTCACAAAGAACCAATAAAAAAGTTAAAATAATAACATTGGAATTTCGATGAGGATTGGATGAAGTTTGTAGATTACTTTTGGCATTATAGCGGTCTCCACAACATTATATTTTCCAATCTGTGAACATGGCAGTTCTTTTGATATTTCAGTGTCTTCTTAAGATTCTTACTTGAATGTTTAAACGTTTTCTTTGTAAAGATCTGCTATTTTCTTGGCTCGGTTTATTCCAAGGTATGAGTGGGATTGCTTTTCTGATTTATTTATCAACAGGTTTGTTATTGGTACATAGCAAGAGCACTGATCTTTGTATGTTTGCTTTATGTGTTCTTCCACTTTGCCAAAAGTATTAATCAGACTTAAGAGTTCAGGGTCTTTTACACATAAGATCATATCATTTTCAAATAAGAACACTTTGATGTCTTCGATTTCTTTTTTTTTTTAAATCCATTTTGTTTTCTTCTCCTGTCTTATTGCTCTAGCTGTAGCTTTAAGCACTATTTTTAATAAAAGTAGACACCTTTGTCTTGGTCATGATTTTAGCTTTGGCCAATTTCATATATGATGGCTATAGGTTCATTGCATATAGCTGTAATCATGTTGAGATGTGTGTCTTCTACTGGTCTTTCTAGAAGACATTCCCCAGTATTTCTATCTCCTTAGTGAATGTCTTTGTTTTATCTTGTGTTGACTTATTTTATTCAGATATTTCTGTTCCTTTCCATCTGTTTAAGAGTTTATTTGTACACTCTTTGATTCCTTTGAACATATTTATAATCATACTTTTGATTTTTTTTCTGGCTTGGAATTTCATTTAATTCCTTCTCATTGCTGGATATTACTGTGGGGATAGTAATTTTTGGGGAGAGTCATGTTTCCTTGACTTTTCATATTTCTTATGTTTTTGCATTGAGATTTATGTATTTGGGATCAAGTAATTGGATGACTTATTCTTCTAGTGGAACTTCTTCCAATATTCAAGAAACACTAGTTTGAAGTAGAGGTAAGTTGTTGCTTCTATCCATTGGACTGGGGAGTCTAGCTAGGTAGTTAGACTCATAGCCTAGCACTTTGGGCCTTAGGCACAGTTCCTTAGTGTTACCCTAGAAATAGGGATTGTTCATGGAAACAATCACTGTTAGCATGATGTTAATGAACATGATAACCACTATGATAATACAGTAAAAATCAGTTAAATAGCCACCATCTGATTTGACTCCATTGATTTTAAGAAGTGAATTGGTTTGGAATGATGGCTTGGTGGGTAAATACATTTGCTGCCAAGCCTGCTGCCGGCTTAAGTCCTTAGTGGTGGAAAGATCTGAATCTCATAAGCTATCCCATGATTTCCAGATCTGTGCCCTGGCACAGATATTAGTTATCGAGGGTATGAGTGGGATAAAAAAAAACAGAGTAAGGATAGTGATTAGTTTTGTGGTTAAATAAAAAAAAAAAAAGAAAAGTGGAGGAGAGGAAAATAAATAGAAATGGAACAACAGGGGAGAGTGTGGGCAGCTCTGGCTGATGGCAGACAGAAACCAGAAAGGGGAAAATGTCATCCAATGGCCTACGACAATCCCACTAGATAGTCTTGAAGGAAGTAGGTAGATAGAAGTAGGATTAGAAATGGAAAAAGGAAAAATCTCATGGAAGTCATTAGTTTATAACTTCCTTATTGGTCAAATGTTTTGTGCTGTGGGAGGAAATAACTTTCTGCTCTGGCTTGTCGATAATTAAATGTCAAGTTTCCAAGTAGCCGTGTATTACCCCAAGTGCTTTCTTTCTTTATGATGGAAAAGAAGCAGCCTGAAAATTTGAACTCTGTCATCTCTCATTTGTGTGACTTCTAAGTTAGCTAATTCATCTCTCTGAGCCTTAGAATCCCTGTTTGCAGAGTAAGGGGAGTAATGCGAGAGACACAGAAAGGGAGGGGCTTGACTTATTTGACACAGTAGGAGCAGCTGATAGACACTGTGATATATATACGTTGAGATATGTGGACGGACATCCAATTGATGGATAGAAACAGCCATGGACAGACAGATACTAGTGAGCAGACTCTAATGAATGGATAGAGAATGATGGATGGAGAAAGAGTGTGAAGGATAAGAAGGGGATATGATGAGGATTAGGCCCATGGTGAATAAGCAGAACCTGCAATGTGTAGATGGAGACTGTGATAGGCTTGTGATGGATAGAACAGTAGACACATGCAGACTGTGGCGGATAGTGATTGTGATGGGAACTGTGATTGTGGGACCTGGAAGGAGGCTGTGATGGGGGAGTGGAGACTGTGATGGACAGATGGTGACGGTGATGGATGGATTCACGATGGAGCCTGTGGGGGATGGATGGATCCTTATAAACAGACTGATATAGGTTGGTATGATAGATAGAAGCTGTGATGGATAAAGATTTTGATGGGGTGAGGACTGTGATTGTCAATCGGTGACTGTGATAGATGGATGCTCTAATGTGATGGATGTGTGAAGGATAAAGGAAGACTGATGAAGATGGATAGTGTGGTAAATGGAAGTAGTAGTGGGTAAGACTTTGATGGGAGATTGAAGCCATCCTAGGTAGATGGGGTTATAGTAGATGTGAGGCTGTTATAACCTTTCTGGGATATGAAGCTAGACAAATGTCAAATTATTTGAACAGAACTGTGGTTCCTCTGTGGCAGACATTGTAGGGGTCTCTCAGTTCTTGTATTTTTGTAGGAATGACTTCACTCAAGAGACACAAACGTTTTGCACACACACACACACACACACACACACACACACACACACACACACACTTAGCAAAGCAGCAGTTAAGTTAGTGAAACTGAGAAGAACACTTCAAAGAGGCTCTGGAGTAGGCTGCCCTGAGAGGAGCAGAGTAGCACCCTAGTAGAACCTAGTGGGTTCTGTGTGGTGAATTTTTGTTTGTTTTGTTGAGACAGGGTTTCTCCAAGTAGCCTTTCTCACTATGTAGATCATGCTGGCTTTTAACTCACAGAAATACACATGCCTCTGTCTCCCAGGTGCTGGGAATAAAGTTATACAATACCATGACCAGCTGTCTTGTAGATTTTTAGTTACTTTTATGACTATTTAAGAAGTGAGTGGCAAATTCATGGGATAAGACTCTTTTTCCCAAATCATAGTGGATTTTCCTTTTAGGGCATTTCTTCCCATGATTTCTACAAAAGTGGAGGAGTGTCAAAACAGCAGTGCAGGTGATCTTTGGATGACATCATCTCTTTTTGAGACCAAGGATCCTTTGTTAGCGTACGTGTGTGGGCAAATGCCCAGGTGGCCTAGTTTCTGGTGTAGCGGAAACAGCTCGACTGCAGCTTCAAGGATAGCTAACCACAAAGGGGCACCTGACCTTCAGGCAACAGAGCTACATGATGCAACTGCAGTTTTCCTCAGTGACATCACAGTTAACTCCCTGTCTGGAATAGAGATAAGAATGTAGAGGACACTTTAATATTCTATCCATTCAACAACAACAGCAACAACAACAACAACAACAACAACAACAAAAAGCAGTAAGTTTACTCTTGGGGTGCAGTCTATGAGCTTTCTAACTATAGCTGCTTAACCAGATTTACCGTATCAGGCATGAGTCTTCTCCTGTGGAGTAGGCTTTAAATACAATTAGAAAGCAGTTTGGGACCCCCATGACATTCATGCCATGATCGCAATGATGGGCATATTTGCCATGCTAATTGTTAATAGAGCTCACAGGATTCACCCTGGGTAAGACTTTTCTCCCTGAGCAGCCTGTATAGAACCTTCTGGTACTCTGAAAGTTTGTTAGCAGAGAGAAATCTTCTAGATCATTGGTTTCTCCTTGTACTATGACGAAAGTATGTGGTGTCTTTAGCAACAGGGTCTTACATCAAGTTCTGGTGGGCAACCAAGAGCAATGGTGATCGTCCAATTCAGGCCCATGTATTTACCTTCCTTAGTGTTTCTTACTTCATGATTTTAATCCTAACATTCCTCTTTTTGTTGTTGTTGTTGTTATTGTTTGTGTTTTTAATTGGATATTTTCTTTATTTATATTTCAAATGTTATCCCCTTTCCTGGTTTTCCCTCTGAAAAACACCCTACCCCTATCCTCTTCCCTCTTCCCCTGCTCACCAACCCACCTACTCCTGCTTATTGGCCCTGGCATTCCCCCATACTGGGGCATAAGAAACTTCATAGGACAAAGGGCATCTCCCCCCCATTGATGTCTGACTAGGCCATCCTTTGCTGCATATGCAGCTGGAGCCATGAGTCCCACCATGTGTTTTCTTTGGTTGGTGGTTTAGTCCCTGGGAGCTCTGGGGGTACTAATTAGTTCATATTGTTGTTTCTCCTATTGGGCTGGGAACCCCTTCAGCTCCTTGGGTCCTTTCTCTAGCTCCTTCATTAGGGACCCTATGCTCAGTCCAATGGATGACTGTGAGCATCCACTTCTGTATTTGTCAGTCACTGGCAGAGCCTCTCAAAGGACAGCTATATCAGGCTCCTGACAGCAAGCTCTTGTTGGCATCCACAACAGTGTCTGGGTTTGGTGATTGTATATGGGATGGATACCCAGGTGGGGCAGTCTCTGGATGGTCATTTCTTCAGTCTCTACTCCACACTTTGTCTCTGTAACTCCTTCCATGGATGTTTTGTTCCCTGTTTCTAAGATAGATCGAAGTATTCACACTATGGTCTTCCTTCTTCTTGAGTTTCATGTGGTTTGTGAATTGTATTTTAGGTATTCTAAGCTTCTTGGCTAATATCCACTTATCAGTGAGTACATATCATGTGTGTTCTTTTGTGATTGGGTTACCTCACTCAGGATGATATACTCCAGATCCACCCATTTGCCTATGATTTTCATAAATTCATTGTTTTTAATACTGAGTAGTACTCCATTGTGTAAATGTACCACATTTTCTGTATCCATTCCTCTGTTGAGGGACATCTGGGTTCTTTCCAGCTTCTGGCTATTATAAATAAGGCTGCTATGAACATAGTGGAGTATGTGTCCTTATTACCAGTTGGAACATCTTCTGGGTATATGTCCAGGAGTGGTATTGCTGGGTCCTCGGTTAGTACTATGTCCAATTTTCTGAGGAACCACCATACTGATTTCCAGAGTGGTTGTACCAGCTTGCAATCCCACCAGCAATGGAGGAGTGTTCCTCTTTCTCCACACCCTTGCCAGCATCTGCTGTCATCTGAGTTTTTGATCTTAGCCATTCTGACTGGTGTGAGATGGAATCTCAGGGTTGTTTTGACTTGCATTTCCCTGATGATTAAGGATGTTGAACATTTTTCAGGTGCTTCTCAGTCATTTGGTATTCCTCAGTTGAGAATTGTTTGTTTAGCTCTGTACCCCATTTTAAAATAAGATTATTTGTTTCTCTGGAGTCTAACTTCTTGAGTTCTTTGTATGTATTAGATATTAGCCTTCTATTGTATGTAGAAGATCTTTTCCCAATCTGTTGGTGATTTTTTTTTGTCTTATTGACAGTGTCCTTTGCCTTACAGAAGCTTTGCAATTTTATGAGGTCCCATTTGTCGATTCTTGATCTTATATCACAAGCCATTGATGTTCTGTTCAGGAAATTTCCCCCTGCGCTCATATGTTCAAGGCTCTTCCCCACTTTTTCACTGTAAGTTTCAGTGTACCTGGTTTTACCTAACATTCCTCTTGATAATAACATTTGTTTTTACCCTAACACATCTACAGGGATCTTGACTCTTGAGGGAGGAGTTGTGGGTTGCAAGACCTTCTCTATTGAGCAGAACTGGGCATCTGATATTTCTTTGGAATGATAGGCAAATTATGGTTCATATAATCACTCCAGACCTCCTTGTCAAGTAGGACTTCCAGGACAGTGAAATCACTCTATATTGAATAGATATCAAGTACAGTTTGAAGAAATGGTCCTTACTACCTGTTACCCATTGTAATCCTCACAGTCTACATTTATCTAGCACTTCTTGGGAAGCAGGACCTGCATCTACTGCTTTAAGAGACAATCATGTTAAACCTCTGAGCCCTTCCTACAAGGTGGGTGCCAATATAATCACCCTGAAAGTGTTAGGCTGATATGAGCGGAGAGACCTGGCTTCCCACAGTCTAGCTGCCTCCCCAGACATTGGCATTTCCTTCTGCTGGTGATGGCCCAGAGCTCACAGTCACCAGCTCTTTGATGCCCAACTCCAGGCTCCGTATTTTTATTTCTTTGAGTCCTTTATGCTTCTCTCTTTGCTTTGCTCCTTCTCATCCCTCTAGGCTCAACCCTGTACCCTCATTTTAGAAGTTCTTCTTGGACTTTATTCTCCTGAAGGCCCCCCATGCTCCAACTGTCTCACGTTTGCCAGGCTTATTTTCTCCCCAGTGCCTGTTAAGATCTATCCTGATGTCCTTATTTGTTTTTCTGTTTGTCTCTCACCCTGCACCAGTACTGCACCATAAGATCTATGCAGTCAGGGGAAAGAGGGCTAATTTTAACTACCTGTCCACAAGTCCTCTATCAATTGCCTAGTGAGTGTTTGCTGAGATGGGTGAGAAGACAAAAGAATGAATGAATTGTAACTGTAGATGCTGTTGCTATCAAGTTCCTGGAGTCACTCAAAGACTCCATCAACACCAGTTCCATGGCTAGTGTTTTAGGGTTTTACTTCTGTGAAGAGATACCATGACCAAGGCAACTCTTATAAGGACAACGTTTAATTGGGGCTGGTGTACAGGCTCAGAGGTTCAGTCCATTATCATCATGGTAGGAGCATGGCAGTGTCTAGGCAAGTGTGATGCAGGAGGAGCTGAGAGTTCTACCTCTTTATCTGAAGGCCACTAGAAGAAGACTGGCTTCCAGGCAGCTAGGATAAGGGTATTAAAGCCCACACCCACAGTGACACACCTATTCCAACAAGGCCACACCTACTCCAACAGGGCCACACCTAATAGTGCCACTCCCTGGGCCAAGCATATACAAACCATCACAGCTAGGCATGATGCTATGTACCTTTTATCCCAGCACTAGGGAGGCAGAGGCATGCAGAGCTTTGTGAGTTCAAGGACAATTTAGTTTGCATAGAGAGTTCCAGGGCAGCCAGGGCTGCCCTATGCCAAAAATGAAATCAAAACAAAACCCAGTTCAATCTCACAGTTACATGACAACCAATCAAACAACCACAGGGATGTACTTTGTGGCTGGCCATGGTGGTCTATGCTATAATCCTAGCATCCATAGGCCAAAACAAGAGTTTAAGGATAGCCTGGGTTACATGCGAGACTGTCTCAAAGTAGACATTTCTTTGGGATGAACCATATTTGCCACACATGTGAGGGGAACAGGGAACTTTGATAAATTTCCAGTTCTGCAGATTCCCACTTGCTCAAATCTTTCTATTTGCTTTGATGATCATCCCTTGGGAATGGAGGAAAACCTTCAGGCCACCTTAATCATGGATCCTAGTGACTCAGTGCCAAAGAGAGTCATTATGCCCGAAACCTAACAAATTGTTCCTATTCTCTATGGATGCTCTCTTGTGTGGCTGCAGGTTTCTTGGTAGATTCAACAGTTTGCAGAGGAGGAGCGATTTCTGACTTGGAATACAGACACCTGGTTTCAGATTCCTGTTTGTCAAATGACAGCCTCTGGCTGAGTCTCATTTTCAGCACATGTGATGTTGGGGCTGGAGGCAGAGATCCTCTAATAAGGAAATGTAAGCTACCAAACCTGGTGCAGGATCTGTATTTATAAATAAAGTTTCGTTGAGGCACAACCATGTTAATTCACTTTCACAGGGTACTTTTTCTGTTTGTTGACTTGCTACAGTGAGCTGTATCAGAGGCCGTGCGGATGATATGTAGTATCTGGCTTTGTACAGAAAAAATTCCTGTCCCCTTTTGTTTTGTTTTTGTTAGTCAAGGTCTTGCAATGTAGCCCAGCCTGGCTTCAAACTCAGAGCAGTGATTATAGCTGTGTACCACATAGTCGGCTAGTCTTTTTGTATGTAGTGAATTAATTCCAGAAAGAGAAAGAGAAAGCATCACATAAAAATTAAAAATGAAAAGACAAAATTGATATAATCTTAGGAAAGGAAAGATGAAGGTTGAGAAATATTCTTCCATGGTCCAGATGCTTGCTTGAGTTTATCCAGTGTTGAAAGGAACGTCTACTCTCTGAGAGAGGCCCACATGTGACAGGGGTTATCATATTTAAATGGTTGCAATCAATTTAAAGGATGTGAATCCCTTGGAGAGTCTGTACTGGAGGAGGATTTTCACTGAAACCCCACAAAGCTGTCAAGATGAGCACCCACAGACCCACAGCACCCAATTGTGCTTCAGTTTTGAAGTAATCTGCCAGAAGTCATGATTCATCTGTAATTCATCATTTTGGAAGCTGTGCTCATTTGGTGATATAAATTTCTATCATGTATCTTTGCATATTGTCAAAATGTGTCATTCAACAAATGGATGGTACAAACAACATTTTAGAGGCGGGTCTTTTAAAGGATGCATGTTTTAGGCATGGCTCAGTTAGAACTGTTTATCTGAAACTCATCAATGTCTGCCCCAATCATACATTGCTAATAAATATGTGTCCAAGGTCCCTTTGATCATGAAAATACCCTGACACTGTCTTTATTTTCTTTTTAATTACATGTATGTATGTATGTATGTATGCATGCATGCATGCATGTGAGCCATGGCTCACATGTGAATAACTTGTAGCTTTTTAAAAAAGATTTATTTATTTTAATTTTTATGAGTACACTGTTGCTGTCTTCAGACACACCAGAAGAGGGCATCAGATTCTATTACAGATGGTTGTAAGCCACCTTGTGGTTGTTGAGAATTGAACTCAGGACCTCTGCAAGAGCAGTCAGTGTTCTTAACTGCTGAGCCATCTCTCCACTCCAACTTGGAGCTATTGGTCTCTCCTCCTCCTCCTCCTCCTCCTCCTCCTCTTTCTCCTTCTTTTTTGGGGGGGGGGTGTTTCGAGACAGAGTTTCTCTGTGTAGCCCTGGCTGTCCTGGAACTCACTTTGTAGATCAGGCTGGCCTTGAACGCAGAAATCCGCCTGCCTCTGCCTCCCGAGTGCTGGGATTAAAGGCGTGCGCCACCACACCCGGCTTGGTCTCTTCTTCTACCACAAAGGTTCCTGAGAATGAACTCAGGTCATCTGGCTCAGTGGCAAGCACATGTACTGGCTGAGCCATCTCTCTAGCTTGATACTCTCTCTATTAGGATATATTACATTTTAAAAAAAAACTTTAAAAATTAAAACATAACGCTCTCCCTTTTCTATTTCCTTCATCTAATCCTTCATAAGTACAGTTCATGGTATTTATTTTTTTAATTATTTATATGTGTACGTGTACGCGTACATGTGTGTGTGTGTATGTGTGTATAAAATTTCCTCAGTTAATATAATGTTATTAAGGGCTGAAATACATGATTTCAGGGCTGACTACTTGGTATTAGATAACCAGTTTTTTGGGGGAGGGGAAGAGAAAGGACCCTCCTATGGAATATTATTTCTGCTTTCAGAATTCCTTAGTTGCCTGTTCTTTGTCTAGAGTTGAGGCCTCATGAGATTCTCCACTTTCATGTTGATACATCTATTAGTATCCTTCTTGTTCAGGTCTTGTTTAGGCAGCCATGTTGATGAGACTTCATGGGTGTACCTTCTGACATTTCTAAGAGACAAATTCTCACAGCAAACTTCCTGTTCCTCTGGATCTTACAATCTTTTTACCTGATCTTCTGCTATGCTCTTTTAGTCTTAGGTGCACAAGTTGTGCTGTAGACATTTTAGTTAGGGCTGGGCACCACATGGTCACTTATTCTGTGCCTTCTGATGGGTTGTGGTTTTCAGTAATGGTAATGGTCTCTGCTTTTTGCAAGAAGACATTTCTTCAATGAGGGGTAAGACCTATATTTATCTGTGAGTATAAGAATATTGTGTCATGCCTGGCAGTGGTGGTGCACACCTTTAATCCCAGCACTTGGGAGGCAGAGGCAGGCAGATTTCTTAGTTTGAGGCCAGCCTGGTCTACAGAGTGAGTTCCAGGACAGCCAGCACTACACAGAGAAATTGTGTCACTCTGGTCCTTGTTTTAGTTCAGAGGAACCACATCTTGGTAGAATGATTGGTTGTCTCTCTCCTTCTGATATCACTTAAAGCTGATCCTCAGAGAGGAGACTTCCAGTTCACAACCAGCTTGCATCTTCTGGGTGCTGTTTCCAAAGTACCTGGTGTATCCAGCAGTAGAGTCTTACTTGCTTCTGGGATGCAACCAAGGGCAACAGCAATAGACTAGATTTGGAGAGTGTCTTGGAAAACCTTGACCAACAATTCAAGTCTGTCTCTCAGAATTTTTTTCATTTGCTGATGTCATTCTTCTGCCTTAGAAGGACCCCTGCAGAATATCAACGAAGGAGAAAAATCTTACCAGTCTTGGAATGGTCTTGATGGTAAAGTCAGGACACTGATATTTAGGGGTACAATGAGAAGTTATTCTCTGCTAGGTTCTCTTTCTGTCTTTCTGATTAGTC
This sequence comes from Mus caroli, assembly GCF_978045245.1. Lineage (NCBI taxonomy): Eukaryota > Metazoa > Chordata > Mammalia > Rodentia > Muridae > Mus > Mus caroli. The sequence goes on from NW_028227261.1 coordinate 98,033,378, forward strand.
AAGGAGAACTCTTAAACATATTCTGGATGGTTCTTAGCACCTTTCTACTGTGCATACTTCCTTCTGTTTCACAGGAAGGGAGGAAGGGGAAGGAAAAGAAGAGGGGAGAGGAAAGGAGAAGGGGAGGGAATGGTGAAGGGAGTAGGAGAGAGATGGAGAGAAATATTCCAGGCACCCAGGCCTGCAGGAAGCACTTCCCACACTCTTGGACATGATGAAAAGCATCACTGAGTTTTCATTGTATTTATTTTATGGCTGACTTCTGCTCTGGCCAGGGAGAGCAGTTTCCATTCATGCTAATTCTGCTGAGTTTCCTCTTAAAATCACTTTCAAGGAAAAAAGTGAGGAAATGAGGCAAGCTTTACCAAAAAATATTGTGCAAAAAGTACAAAGGGTATGTGGGTAAAAGTCACAGTGTTGTGGCCATGGGGAGTAGAGAAGACATGTCCATGTGCCTAAGACTGAAGAAAACAGTCTAGTTCATTGACCTTATTTTATGGGACTGAAGCCAGTGTCCAGAGAGGGCTTGCTGCTGCACAGCTCTGGTGTTGGGACCAAGGTTAGAACTCTTGTCTCACAGTCTTTCTGCCACAGATCTAACTTGGCATTTTGGTCCTTCCTATCCAAACACAGTCGAGTATTTGAGACTTTGGGCTTGTTTTTTAAGAGCTGTTTCCACCAATGTATCCTGCCTCAAGCTAATTACTGTGACACTGAAGGAACTTCCTGGAGTCACAGCAGGCCTGCTTTCTGTTGTGGTTCTGATTTAATTTGTAGCTCCCCCCCCCCCAGCCCCATAGCATCACAAGGCCACAGAACACCGACTCTGAGAAGAACAAGATTCTTCCTAGAAGAGGGGTCTCCTTTTTCATTAGCGTCCCAGGAGACTTTCCTACCTTCCCGCAGTGGGGAATTCAGCACTTTACTAGGTTGAACAGTTCAGTTCATGGCAGTGAATGAAATCGGGAGCCAGATAAAATACTTCGTGTTTCATGTCCTCATGCCTGTTTTAGGTACAGAGGACTTGAAAACTTGAAGAGTGTCCCATCGTGACAGGTTCTATTGCTTCCCTGTCATTTCGAGCTGGGAGACCCGGCAAAGGACAAGGGACTGTCTTTTATTTTGAAATTCCTTCTCCCCTTCCTCCCTCCCTTTTTTCTCTTTCTTTTTTTCTTTTCTTTTCTCAACCTTGGGAATGGAATCCAGGGCATTGCATATGCTAGGTAAGTCTTCTGCTACTGACTATACCACAAACCATGTATATCTGTATATCTGTATATATCTGTATATGTGTATAAAATATATTTATTATATATATTTAAATACATTTTTATTCTTTCACTGAGAACTTCATATGTGTTTATAATGTTTCTTGATCATATTCACCTTTTCTCCTCACTCCAACTCCTCTCAGACACCCCATGTCCCTCTTCCAACTCCACATCTTGTTCTTTAAAAAACAAATAACCCACTGAGTCTCATAAGCATTAGAAACATGTGCATGGATGTGGGACAGTTCACTGGCACACGGGGGGGGGTATACATCCGAAGAACACTGACTCCCCCAACCATTGTCAGCTGTTAACAGCTCACAGCCGAGTAAGCCCATTGATAACTTTCTTCTCCTGGCAGCCTTCATAGCACTAAAAGGTGAACAAGTGGGGCCTTGTGAATCCTCCGCCATCCATTCTGGAATGTTGACCAACTTGATCATGTGCAGACTGCCACAGCTGCTGTGAAAATTCGAGTACAGAGGACACTGCCTCGCCTCAGGTATCCATGGCCTCTGGCTCTTACAATCTTTCTGCTCCATCTTCCATGATGTTTCCTGAACTTTGGGGGAGATGAGGAATCGTGACATTGATGTCCCGTTCATGGCTGACCACTCTACAGACACTTACTCTCTGCCCTTTGGCTAGTTGTGGCACTCTGGCTCTGTATCAAGGGATCTTTACTACAAAGAGGAAGCTTCTCTAGTGAGGAGAAGCTCCACCCTCTGAGGATAGAGATAAGGGATTTAGTAGACAGTTTGATACCATGTCCATTTAGCGACATAATAGAAGTAGGCTTTCTCTCAGGGATACATAGCACCAGGCATGAGTTTCCTCCAGTGTAATCGGCCTTAAACCCAATCCGAAAGCAGTTGGTTATTTGGATAACATTCATGGAAATATTGAACCCATGATCCTGCCTTTTCAGGGTGGTTGTTATTGTCGCTCACAGGGTTCCTAACAGAGGAGGACTGTTGATAACCTTTCTCTCCTTGTAGTCTTCATAGCACCAGAAAGTGAAAGCTAGAACACAGTGGGGAAGCTTCCTGGTCAGTAGCACCTTGATTTCCTCCTGTCTTGTGACCACACTGTCTGGTGTCTTCAGCAATGTGGTCTTTTCACTGAAGTCTGCTGGGCAAGCAGGAGCAATGGTAATATAGCCTGTGTTATTTTGAGGTCTCTGGGACACCTGGCCAACAACTTGAAGGGAGGTATCCATCTCTTGTCATCAGGCTAAGCTCTTAATCTTTGAGACAGAATTTCCCTAAAGTGTCCAAGGTGGGCTTGAGCTCACGAATGTAGCTCAGGCAGGCCTTAACTTACAAATACATAAGTCAAATACAAGGGAGGGCCCATGGCTATTATTATTTTTACACTGGCCTCGCTTTTTATCATCATGTGTTTTTGTTCACCTTACAAATACCCCTAGACGGTGTTAAAAAGCCTTGTTAGGTTTAATGGAGGAATAATGTATGTGTGGTACAGCATATAAACTCTGCCAGCCTCCTAAACATGCAGAATGTATGCTGGCCCGAGTATAGATAGCTCCCTCAGAGCTCTGTGTTTTAGATTTTATTATTAGCATGTGAATGTGTGTGTATGATATATGTGTGTGAGTGCAGGTACACCCTTTTTTGTCTCTGTGAGAGACAGCTGAGAGAAAGTTTTACTCTGGCCTCCTGTTTCAGATGTATTAATTCAAGCTTAGCTGGATCCATTGCTTTGAGTCAGTGGGAGGCAGAATATGATGGTGGGTAGAAAGTATATGTCAGGGGCTGTTCACCTCAAGGTAGACAGGGAGCAGAGAGGGAGGAAGGGACATGGGAATAGATTCAACCTTTAGCGGCGTGCCCTAGTGACCTATTTCTTCTAGGTGGCCCTGTCTTTTAATGTTTGTGACACCTCCCTAAAGAACAGCACTAGTTAGGAGCCAAGCCTCAAACACATGAGCATATGGGGAACAGCTTAGATTCAAACTGCACTGGGCTATGCAGGCGGGGTAGGATGCAGTCTGCAGGTCTCAGACCTGAGCCTTGGGGAGACCTCAGAAGTATGGTCCAGGGAAGATAAAAAGGGAAGTGTGGCTTCTTCATAAGACATTAGAAGGTCATGGACAGGCGTTGGGAAATAGACAAGAGGTTTGAGGGGGGTGGCTGATGAGCTGAGACTACAGATGCCCATTTATCTAGGGCCAGCATGGCAGAGATGTGGATGCCCCAGACCTTTGAATCCCAATGAAACCAGGGAACAGAGCCTTCTGTAACCTTTGGTGTCAGTCTCCTCGTGGCAAGTCCAGAGGAGCCTTTTGGAGTGATTGGCTAATGACTATTCCATCCTACCTCATTCCTCAAGTTCCTGACCTGTGAGTGCAATTAAGACGCTGAGTCCTTCCAACCCCAGGCTCTGCCTGTTGACACATCTTGACAGCATCCCAGGCATGTGGAACACGGACAGATGTGAACTTGCTCTGAAAACCAAGCAGCGAAGAGAACACAGGCTCTCGCCTCAGAGGAAGAGACACCAGGCTACATCGTTATGCATTTTTCAGATGCCACCAGCTCCACCTGAGCCAGTGGTTGTCTCCAAACTATGCATCTGCTTGCACGGTACATGACGATATCTGTTTTCAATAGTTTCCATTCCAAGGCACAGATGCCTGTTGAAACAGGGGATGGATGGTGCAACAAGGCAGCCAGTGGGGGGCAGTGGGGAACCAAGGGGGACCAGTGGGGGGCCAGTGGGAGATCAGTGGGGAGTCAGTGGGGGGTCAGTATGTGGGGTTAGTGTGTGGGTCAGTGGGAAGGTCAGGGGGTCAGTGGGGGTCAGTGGGGAGGTCAGGTTGCAATCGGTGTTTCTGTCCCCCATACTCAGCTTTAACAGTTCATGGAGGCTCAGCTGAGCTCTTCTTCACTTCTCTCCATGTTGGGTCCTTTCCTTCTCCTTCAGGAAAAGTTGCCACCTTCTGAGACTTAGTTTCTTTAGTTTTCTTTATGCCACCCCTTCTCCAACAGGTTTCCAAAAAGCTCTGATCCTGTACTTTGCCTGACTTGGTCTCCTTGTTACCATGGGAACTGGAGTCTCTTCTGAATTTCTCTAGTCTCCCTGTCACATTTCAGTAAATACCTGGAACCCTGTGAACTATCTCAGTTGTGTTTTTGCTTTTGATATCAGTGGGTTCTTGCTTTCCGACCTCCCCATCTCTTCCCACCTCTTCAGTCAACCAGTCGCTGGTAGACTAGGCTAGACTCAGCTTTTGTATTGGAATAAAAGTCTTCTCTACTTGGGCAAAGTAGCTTGATGATTAAAGAAAATACTCTAGAGAAGTGGATGCTGATGTTATGAGGACTGAGTACCCTCTAATTTGGAGGCTTAATGCTTTGAGAAAGAATAAAGGCTCATAGCCTGTGACACATCCTACCCGGGCTTTGTTCTAGCCAACGATGTTTATTGGCCAGAATGTTTTTCATGTTCTGCTTTGGGCTGCCTGAATTCTTGTCTCCAAAAGGCAGATGGGTCACAGTGGAAGGGGGTAAGTTAGCAGTAATGAAACCTTTTCTACAGGGCTGGTAATGGCCAATGAGGTAATCTCTCTGACACAGGTGGCAGGTGGTAGGTGCTTAGTGAATACGATGTCTTGGAACCTTTGAGAAGAAAGGTGCTCAGAACTGGGGTGAATTTTCCGTGTTCATATAAAGAGTATAATGGGCTGTCCCAAGGATGAGCAGCAAGTCACTCACTTTGAACCTGGCCTTATTGGGTTTTGACCTGGTCAGGGAAGCCCGTGGGCTGTGCCAACATGCATTTGTTTTGTTACTCACCATGGATACCTGGTAAAAATCCACCCTAAGGCAGCAAGGTGTTAGCTATGTATATTTGGTCCTAAATAACAGAGTCGTCTGCTGCTCTGACTTCTCTCTTAGGTTTTTCCTTAGTTTTACCTCTCGTGAACTTAAGTTCTTGTCCTGATAAAGAGTGTGCCATGTGTAAGGACAGCTCTTCTTCTCATTGCTCTCAAGACATTCTGTCACTGTCTCCAACTGTGGCCTGAGGCACTGGGGAGGGGTTCTCTTGTTTGGCAACAGGGACAGGAGGTAGAGGCAGAGCCTGCTGCTGGAGCATCATGGTGACATCCCAGAGTCTATTCTGTGTACAGAGCCTTCCGTTTGCCCTGACCACTGTGTTCTTCTATTAGCGAGATAATTTTGAGTCATAAAAGCTAGATATTGGTAAAGAATTTTATTCACTACTGTATGCAGTCCTATGCAGTACTTTGGCCAAAGCTGTTTTGTTTTGTTTTGTCTTTGTTTTTTCGAGACAGGGTTTCTCTGTATAGCCCTGGCTGTCCTGGAACTCACTTTGTAGACCAGGCTGGCCTCAATTTCAGACTCAAGGTAAAAGTCAGGTTTCTTTGCAACTCACTGATAAGTCTCTCTTTATGGAGAGGAACTATTAGAAGAACCAGTGAGACATGGCCTAAAGCAGAGGGAGTGGAGGTGGGGGCTTAGGGAGTGGTGTCTCCCGCTAATGCATATGTGCAGGGATCTTGGAGGAAAGGGTACTGGGAGGTATCAGTTCCCTCTGTGCTCTGCAAGAGGAAGACTCTTGGCTAGATTGGTTCCATGTGTGTAAGGCCCCATGGGGGAATTTCCTGAGGTTGCCCCATTGCTGATAATTCCAGCATCTTTGTACCAGGAGGCCTCTCCTAGAGCTCTGATGGGGGAGGACAGTTGCAGAGTTATCAGCATGAGTGACAGGTAGTAGTGGCAGTTTGGGAAGCATGAGGACAGGACCTCCATCATGTTTCACTGTGCCCTGGTTGGTGGGTACTGACAGCTGGGTGGCAGAAGGCAGGGTCACATGACTTACCACCCAGCAGTGATGGAAGAGCTTCCAAAGGACAATGCCACAGGGGGAGAGGAAAGCAGAGGCACAATGGGGGTGGTGGGTGAAATGTGCTCTTTGTGCATGTGTGATCTTTCGTCGCTCGTGAGACATGGTGGAAACTTTGGAATGGGACATCTATTAACTCCCTGGGGCTGATGTACCAAGTGGCTATGAACTTAAGAAAACAGAGATTTGTTCTCTTACAGTCTTGTAGGTCAGAAGCCCAAAGTGAACATGTTTGCCAGACTCCACTCCCTCCCAAGGCTCTGGGGGACAATTTGTTCCTTGTCTTTTCTGGCTTTTGGTGGCTGTTGACCTCCTGGATGCTGCCGCACTCTGATCTCTGCCTCAGTCTTCATTCAGTCTTCTTTCTTGTGCTTTTCACATTTGTCCCTGTCTCTTTCTTCATAATCCTCCTTTCCTCCCTCCCCCCCCTCTCTCCCTCTCTCCTTCCTCACTTCTGGGCAGTTTCACAAGATCTATTTTCTTGACAACATTTTAAGCACACACTACCCTATTGTTAGCCACATCCATTGTGGAACAGATTTCTGCATCTATACAACTGAAATTGCATTTCCCCCTCCTGTCTCCTGGTACCTACCATTTTATTTCCATGCCTTTAGGAAAGACTTCATGATCATCTTCAGATTTTGAGCTTATCAAGTTGTTCTGGGGACCTTGTCTTAAGAGTCTTCGTTAATTAAATCTATAAAGTGCCATCCCCTCAATAAGGCAGAACATACAATTTCTGAGAATTTTATATGGGCATATCTTTGGGCATGCCACCTTCCACTCACCAGTCAGGGCCCAATGATGGGGAGAGTGGGGTGAGCCAGAGAGAGCAATCTTGGGGGCTGTGACCCTTTCACTGTGTTGAGGAGTATGGCCTTAGTCCCTTCCTTCAGTCAGACTACCACCTTGAACTTGTACGCTGCAGTCTCTGTAGTGACTTCCCCTTCACACAAATTTCTCTTTGTAGTGCCTTCCTCTGGCCTCGGATCAAAGATCCATTGGCTGATTTTTGTGTAGCTCAAGGCTCCTTTTCCTCTGCTAATGAATGTCTAATTTATACATGTTTTATATATGTATCCAGCGTCTGTCTTCTTTCAGCAAGGGACCAGTGCCAGCCCTTTCCCCATGTCCACAAGCTTGCTGGCATTCTTCTTCCTTCCTTATGTTTGGATTTTTGTTCTTCGAGTTAGGATCAGTGAGCTGGTGGAAGAAACAGAGAACTCTCTAGCATCAGAACTGGATTCCACATCGACATGGCTACTTTGCTCTGGGACTCTGGGAATGCCTGGGCTGCTGTGGTTTAAATGTAGAAGTGTGTGTGGAAACTTAGTCTCTGGAGAAATAATATTGAGAAGCAAGTCAAAGATGCCTAACAGGAGGATAATTATGTCTTGAGGGCTCTGTCACCAGTGGATTAATGTGGGAATTTGATAAAAGGATGAGGGTGGCCTTCCACTGTTCTCTCCCCACCTCTCCCATTTACTGTGTGCATGTGTGTGTGCCTGCGTGTGCATGTGTGTGCGAGTGCATACGTGCATGCATGTGTGTGAGCCTGCATGTGCGCATGTGTGTGTGTGTGTGTTTGTGTGTGCGTACATTAGAGGACAAGTTGTCTGACTTCCTACCAGGTGGGTCCAGGGAACTAACTTCAAGTCATCAGACTTGGCAGGAAGAGCCGTCACCTGCTGACGAGCTGTAAGAACGGCATTAACCATCCCACGTATCCTACGATAGAGTCAGGAACCTGACGGACACAGGTCTTCTCACTCTGCGTCTGGAGAAGGGGGATGGTTATTCTCACTTAGAGGAACACAGGTAGGTGTGGCATCTGGCCTGGGGAAGGTATGTAGCAAGTTAGTTCTCTTGCTTTTCTGTTTAGGTGTCTTAAGAAGTCACCTTCTTGTCCCCACCAGAGATAGAACCCTCTCTTCTGGCACTTTGGATCTGAAGACAAACACACAAATTATTCAGCAGTGACCAATTTTGCACCATGGCAACCTGCTGTTTTCAATCACCCGCCTTTACTCTGTAGCAGCTGTGGCATGCGTGGCCTGGCCAACTGTAATTGTAGTCTTGTGACGTGCTCCAGATGTGGAGGTATTCTGCCAGGTGTTTATTTTGAGTGCATAATAGGAGTATTTTAGCACACTCAGCCTTTTTTTTCTTCTAGTCTCTTGCCCCGTTCTGGATGATCTTTCAGAAAAGATCTAGGCCTTGGTCCACACTCTGTGCCTAGCAGTTTGAGCTTTAGGACTCTGTTTGAAGACTTTTATCTGAACTTGCTAGTTCTTCCTGGATTCCCTGGCTCCAGAAGCCTACATTGAATAAATAAATAATTTTAAAAAGTTACTTTTATTTCTCTCTCTCTCTCTCTCTGTATGTGTGTGTGTGCACGCGCGTGTGCGCACGTGGCGCAAGCACTCAAGTGTATGTGTCTGTATGTCTCTGTCAGTCCATGGAGGCCAGGAGAGGGTGTCAGATCTCTTGGAGCAGAAGTTATGGGCAGTTGTAAGTTGCTAACTGTGGGTGCTGAGAACTAAATTCTAGTCCTCTGGAAGAGCGCTAAGGCCTCCTTACAATGGAGCCATCTCCCCAGTCCAACAAATACTTTCCCAACATCTTCCACATTCAAGGCTGTCTTCTAAATACTAAAGAAATGTCTGGGGGCCAAGCAGAGTTCTTGCCTTCGTGGAGCTTATAATCCAACAGGGATGTAGATAACAAGAAAATCAAGTCAATATATCCTTTATATTCCCATGGCCAGATGCTGAAGGTTGGGACTACAGTTCATGGTGCTGTAGGGATGGGACAGGGCCTTGTGTGAGGAAGCTAGGCTACAGAGCCGGTGCCATGAAGAGTCAATGGGGCCCTGTTGCCTTCTCTCTCTTCTTCTTGAGAAGTACTACTTCTCTCTACTTCATTCATTCTCCCATGAATGAGAGAGGTCTCCATCATGCATCACCCACCACAGTGTGTTCCCTTGCTATGGAGGCCCAAAGGCAACAGGAGACCAGTCTGCAGCCTCTGAATCTGAGGCCTGGAGTGAACCCTTCCTTCTTTTGAGTCATTCATCTTGAGTGTTTTGTAACTGTGACGGGAGCCTGACTAACATGCACATGCTATTATTATATTATGTGTTAAATGAATATAAACCAGGCTGAGATGATCAAGTACGAGAAGTCACTTCTTGCAGAATGCCTCCAACAGAACAGACAGATCAAAATAGAAGTGTGTCTCTTTCCTCAGTAAGAAGACATCTGTTAGAGCAGCTGCTAAGTCACCAGAGATCAGCCTTTCTCCCCTCTAGCCTGTGGTCCTCAACAAGTGGCTAATATGCCACACGACCCGATCTGGCTCCTCCAGCTCCTACCATCAGGTCTGGATTCCAGAGAGGAGGAAAGAGGGAGCAAAATGGCATTGCTCTCTCTTAGATGTTCTCTTTTAAAAGTCGTTACTTCTATGGCCATCCCCTTGGCCAAGGACTTAGTTATATAGAAACATTTGGCTGCGAGAGAAGCTAGGGAATATTTTGTCTATTTTGGGTAGCCACATATCTTGCTAAAAATTCAAGATCAGACTTTCACAGGGGAGAACGATGAGAATGGATCTAAGGGGATCCCTAAGTGCTGAGAGCTTTCTCAGGTGGCATCATTGGCATAGAGACAGAACATGATTTTACCCAATTCAGATCACCCGGTCACTTCCTCTGTGCTTGGACTAGGAGATGGAAAGACAAGTGATGCACAGATCCCCCCTTCATGTTTGGGATTCAGAGCAGAGATGGCAAGCTGGTGACATGAGGTGGTCAACATGCACAGTGTGTTTGTCTGACTGACATGTGAGCCAGCACTCAAACTGTCACTTGTTTGACAGTACTGAGAACTGTCACAGAAGGAGCCAGCCGGCTTTCAAGCTCTTCACTCAGAGGATTCCCATGTGACCAAGGCTGAAGAGCAACAGGCCTTTCAAGCTGTGTGATACCATTTGACTAAGACATGTGTTCATGCACGCTGCTGGGGAGATGGCTGAGCTGCTCAAGTCGTTGCTATGCATTCATGAGAACCTGAGTTTGGATCCCCAGCACCCGTGTTAAAAATACAAAAACCAAAACCAAACAAAAACCACAAACAACAACGACGACGACAACAACAACAACAACAAACCAGACACAGCAGCAAGTGTTGGAAGTCCAGGAACGGGGAGATTGATGGAGCCAGGAACTTAATGGCCTGACAGTCTAGCCACAGAGGGAGCTCCAAGGTTAGTGGGAGACCCTGCCCCACAAAATGAGGTGGTGAGTGTGGTGCAAGGCTGTCCCTGAAGATGGCAACCCTCTGAGAAAGCTCAGCAGGAGAACAACCATCTACAGTTTTGTGCTTAAGTCCTCCTCGAGACTGTATCTCGCTGGTGCTCTGCAGCCTGAACTCAGTGTGTTGGTAGTTGGCTGGTTGGCTCTTGGATCCAGTGCAAAAGCGGTGTGCAAAGACAGGTTGAGAAATGAAAGGGGGATTTCATGGTTTCTGCCTTGGGGGTGCTGAAGATAAAAGGTTTAGAACGGCAAAGAATCCTTTTGTCCAAAAGGTCTCCCCTCTTCTGCTTTGCTTGTTTACTTGGTAAGCAGACACGAGAAGGAAATGTTCTGGTACAAATACATAGCCTGAGGGAGCTAGAACTGTTTCTGCTGCCAGGAACACCCCAAACAGAGCCTTGAGTGTTTCCACAGCCCTGGGGCCGCTCAGAGCCAGGTTGGGTAAATGAGAGATGGCTTTGGGTCTAGTCCTGGCCAGTGTACAGCGGGGGTGATGGGGGAGGGAATCAGCAGCTTCCCCTCTGAGTGACAGTGAAAGGCTGAACCAGACTCTGAACTTTGACTTAGCATAAATGTTACTGCATTACAGCAGCTACATGAAGTCTGCCTGCAGGTGAGAGAGCTCCAGAGTGGATTTAGCACCTAGGTTTTCAATGCTTTGGGTCACAGGGAGTCGTGGCGTGACAGAGTCACCATGGACTCAGTCTTCCTTTGCTCTCGTCTGATCTTTCACCCCTTCATTCATAGAACACTGGCTGTGGTATCCCTGTTCCAGGTAGGAAAGTGGAGGTTAGTGATAATCCTTCCTTCTTTAGTGGAGGCTAAAGTTACCTACTTGTGAGAAAAAGTCACTGTAGTCCAGGGAGAGAGGAGGGACAGAGGGAAAGAGAGAGGGAGAGACAGGAGGACAGGAGATGGGAGAGAAAGAGGCAGAGGCAGAGACACAGGGGGACAGAGAGAGAGAGAGAGAGAGAGAGGAGGAAGAGGGGGAGGAGGAGAAAGGAAGGAAGGGAGGAGGAGGAGGAGTGGGAGGAGGAGGAGGAAAGGTGGTAACTAGATTCAGGGAAAGCCTAAGAATTTTGCTGTGGAGACACACTGCGATTCTCTCCCTTCCTTTTTGTCTCTCCTTCTCCTCAAAAACTAGCAGCACCCAGCTAAGCTCTACCTGGTTTCTTTGCCCCTGGGAACCTTTGACAAAAGCACTTCTTATTATTTGAGGAAACTCTTCATGCCACGGCAGTGGGAACACATCCTTGGTTCTTGCCACAGACTGTTGGCAAATAGGGAGTAACTAAGAGCTGCCAGTCACACCGTCCCTGAGCCCGGACTCAAGGGGCTCTATTCCCAGGTCGCCTCACTTCCCGCCCCTTGACTCTTGCCCTACAATTCATTTAGAGTTGAGCTGAAGTCTGTCCAAGCCCTGGCTCTGTGTCTCCACAGTGGCACCTGACCAGCCTGCAGTGTAGGGCACAGGCCTGCTTCAGAAGAGGCCTGGAATGTGCCTATGTAGTGTGTTGTAGCTGAGCCAGGCGACTGGAGCAGGCTAGACTTTTCTGCTATGGGGACTCCCTGGCTTCTGTGTAGCACAGGCTGTTCCCAAGTAAGTGACTAGTTTGCCCTGGGACTAGCTTCAAGAGTGAAAAGGAGGGCAGTTGATTTAATACAATGCGCTGCTTCAGAGGGCTGAGCTAAACCCAAAATAGAATTCTTCAAATACATCTTTTGATTTTTTTTTAACCCACAGATGACTTGGAAAAAACCAAAAACCAAGATTCCCAGACAGAATGTGGTATTTGATACCACTTAATGATCATATGCATATCTGCATATACGTGGGGTGCTCTGCTGACATGCGTGTCTGCACTGTGTCTCCACAGCAGAACTTTGGATCGTGCTTATCTTTACACATTTGAACATATTTAATTGTAACTGTTTCTTTTACCCTTTATTTACTCTTTCTCTCTCTCACTGTCTTTCTCTCTTTCCCTCTATTCTTTTGTCTCCCTCTGTCTCTCTGTCTCTGTCTGTCTGCTTCCCCCTCCCCCCATGTGTATGCACAGTGTCGTGCATGCAAGGATGGAAGTCAGAGGACATCTTGCAGGAACTGGTTTTCTTCTATCACTATGGCGGGGGTCTGAGGGACTGAGTTCAGGTTGCCTGGCTTGGCAAAAGGTGACTTTACTGGTTGAGCTGTATCACCAACCCTAACAGGGTGTGTAGGTCTCCTCCCTCCCTCCCTCCCTCCCTCCCTCCCTCCCTCCCTCCCTCCCTCCCTCCCTCCCTCCTTTCTCTTCTCTTCTCTTCTCTTCTCTTCTCTTCTCTTCTCTTCTCTTCTCTTCTCTTCTCTTCTCTTCTCTTCTCTTCTCTTCTCTTCTCTTCTCTTCTCTCTCTCTCTCTCTCTCTCTTTCTTTCTTTCTTTCTTTCTTTCCTCCCTCCCTTCCATCCCCTCCCTCTTTTCCTCCCTCCCTCCTTCTCTCCTTCATTTTCTTCCTCCCTCCCATCCCTCTGTCCCTTCCTTCCTTCCCTCCTGCCACCCTTTCTTTTTGCAAAGGAAAGATAATCCCCAATGAATTCACTTTTTTTTTGAAGAAAGAAATTCCATTTTCCTCTCTGGTTGAATATTACTTTGCATTTTACCTAGTAATTTTACACATCATTTATTTTGAAATGTCTATGATCCTAAAAGTGTAATACAATTACCCTCAATTTATAGCTACAGCAGCCTGAGGCTTGCGGAAGTGAATTGAGGGGTTTTACCGAATCTTCTCTCTTTCTCCTTAATCCTACCTTTTACAGGTATAGAATTTTATCTGACACTATGAGGCCCTTGTGACTTGCACTAGCTATTTGTCCTCTTCGTTTACCCATCTGTGAAATGGGTTAATGCTATATCAACCTGTGGGATGTTTGAGAGACTGAAATGTGGCAGTGGACATGAAGCACCAGCACAGCCCCTCCCCCATGGCCATCACTTGAAGCCAGTTCTTGCTATTCTTGGCCATCTTTGGAGTGGACACCTCCCTGCTCTTGGTGTACTTATCAGGTGAAGTGAATGGGTTGGACTCAGTGGTGATTTGAAAGTCTGCATTTTAATTCCCCAGTTCTTCAATTATGCTGTATATGAAGCAAAGTCTTTGAAAAATGGAGTTGCAAGACATAGTTGTCATTCACTCATTTCTCTGTTCTGCAAATTAACAACCAACTAAACCTGATGTGATAGGGCCCACAGAGGTGCCCTTGTCAGTGTTTTCCAGGCAGTCCTGAAGAGTCTGAGTCCCATCCCAGTCTCAGACAAACAGTGGGGCCGCAGTGCATGCCTTGGGGTGCAGAGACAGGAGGATTTCGGAGAGCTTGCTGGCTCATCAGTCTAGTTGAGTTGATGAACTGTTGGTTATGTGAGAGACTATTTAAAAACAATTAGGTGCAGGGCTGATGAGATGCCTCACTGGAAAGAGTGCTTACTGCGCAAGCTTAGTGACTGGGGTTCTTCCCTGGAATCCACTTAATATGGAAAAAGAGATGGCTTATTGAAGTTGTCCTCTGACTGACATGTGTGCACTGTGGCTCATGTGCCCACACAGACACCACACACACACACACACACACACACACACACACTAACTGAGAGAGTAAGAGAGGGAAAGAGCCGCAGAGGCTATATACACCCTTGGATCGAATGTGCACTCCCTGTGGGAAACATCAATCCACTGGTGACAGAGCCCTCAAGACCTAGTTGACCTCTTGTTAGGTGTCTTTGACTTTGATCTGATGTCCTGAAAGTATATGAGAGAGACCATTAGGAAGAGAGAGGAGTGGGTGGAGAGAGTTAAGAGAGTGACCAGGAGAGGGTAGATGTGCTCAAAACATGATATAAATAGATGGAGGTGCCACAGTAAGACTCATGAACATGAACAATTACTATGCACAAATGACTATAGCAATAACACACGGAACAGTGAACCAAATATCTGAACACTGCAGAGTGTGGGCAGGGTGCTCCTGCCATAGGATGGTCAGGCATGACCATAGAGCTGGGTTACTTGGAGGAAACAGTGCCCTGCTCCTTGTCAAGCTCCACCCTGGCTGTAGCAGGGCTGAGGGCTGTCCTGAGTAGGTGTTTCTCTTGGTTCCAGTTGTATCTGCTTTTGCTCATTTGTGTTGGAACATGAGACACGAGTGGAGTTCATGTCACATCATAAACCAGAAGCTTGCATGTGGCATTTCTATCTTCAAAGCTCTACTGGGAAACCTTGTGGGAATTTCCCAACTTGGCTGAGCTGATAACAGGGCTTGGGGTGGTGGGCTGGTAGACATTAACACTAGTTGCCAGTAAAAGAGTCATTTTGTCTCTGCTTTTTGATAGGAATGAGTTTAGAAGACAATGGCTGGCAAAAGGAGACAGCAGTAGCAGGCATCTGAGTAGTGAAGGACACCCTGTCACATGTTCCCACCCATTTTTCTGCCTCCTGTTCAGCAACTGGGGAAGCTGCAGTGTTGTCCCCCCCATTCCCCCTCTCTCATGCTCTCTTCCCTCCTTCATCTTTCAGGCACTGCTGGTTCACTGACTTCATGTTGTTTCTCTTTCAGGGATCCTGGTTGGTCTCAGTATGTTAGGCAAGGCCCTTTGATGCAAAGTCCACCCCAAAACATGGTCAGGTTGTCACAGGAATACCCCACTATGCTGTTACCAATTTGTCTTAGTCAGGGTTTCTATTCCTGCACAAACATCATGACCAAGAAACACTTGGGGAGGAAAGAGTTTATTCAGCTTACTCTTCCACATTGCTCTTCATCACCAAAGGAAGTCAGAACTGGCTTGCTTCCCCTGGCTTGCTCAGCCTGCTCTCTTATAGAACCCAAGACTACCAGCCCAGAGATGGTCCCACCCACAAGGGGCCTTTCCCCCTTGATCACTAATTGAGAAAATGCCTTACAGTTGGATCTCATGGAGGCATTTCCTCAACTGAAGCTCCTTTCTCTGTGATAACTCCAGCTGTGTCAAGTTGACACACAAAACCAGACAGTACAATTGACCCCTTGTCAACTTGACACACAAACACATCACTAGTAAGCCTCAACCCTTACATTTTTATTCATCCCCAAGGTCTAAATAACTTCAAACATCCCACAGTCTTTACATATTCTTAAAATTTCAATCTCTTTAAAATATTCATCTCGGGGCTGGTGAGATGGCTCAGTGGGTAAGAGCACCTGACTGCTCTTCCGAAGGTCCGGAGTTCAAATCCCAGCACCCACATGGTGGCTCACAACCACCTGTAATGAGACCTGATGCCCTCTTCTGGTGTGTCTGAAGACAGCTACAGTGTACTTACATATAATAAATAAATCTATTTTTAAAAAAAATATTCATCTCTTTTAAAATCCAAAGTCTTTTTACAATTAAAAGTCTCTTAACTGTGGGCTCCACTAAAAGAGTTTCTTCCTTCAAGAGGGAAAATATCAGGGCACAGTCACAGTCAAAAGCAAAAATCAATCTCCAACCATCCAATGTCTGGGCTCCTCCAAGGGCTTGGGTCACTTCTCCAGCCATGCCCTTTGTAGCACACGCATCATCCTCTAGGCTCCAGATGCCTGTACTCTACTGCTGCTGCTCTTGGTGGTCATCTCATGGTACTGGCATCTCCAAAACACTGCATGACCCCTTCAGTCCTGGTCTGTCAATTGCAACTGAGGCTGCACCTTCACCAATGGCCTTCCATGGCCTCTCACAGTGCCGAGTCTCAGCTGCTCTATGTGACCCCTTCATGCCTTCTAACCAGTACCACCTGGGTACACATTACCAAGTCCCACTGCAGCAGGAGTACAACCTTGGCTATCTCTGGAACACAGCCTCTTTGTGCTTTCAGAAAACACTTCCCAGAAGATGCCACCTCAACGATGCTGGTCTCTTCTTAATCACTGCCAATTTCTTAGCTCCAGCTAACCAGCATCAATAGTCCCAGTAATGCAAAGGTTTTGCTTTAGTAGTTCTGGTATCTTGTTAATCACAGCTGATTCTTCAACCCCAGCTAACCAGAACCACAGAATAATCAAACTCCAAAAATAGCAACGGCCCTGAAAAGAGTCTTTAATTTTCCCTTTGAAATTTCACAAGCCAGGCCTCCATCTTCTGCACTGTTCTCAACATTATCTTCCAAGCTCCTACACAACATCTGACAGAACTCTTTAACCCCAGATAGATCTTCTAGCCCAAAGTTCCAAAGTCCTTCCACAGTCCTCCCCAAAATATGGTCAGGTTGTCACAGGAATACCCTACTATGCTGGTACCAATTTGTCTTAATCAGGATTTCTATTCCTGCACAAACATCATGACTAGGAAACAAGTTGGGGAGGAAAGGGTTTATTCAGCTTACATTTCCGCATTGTTCTTCATCACCAAAGGAAGTCAGGACTGGAACTCAAACAGGTCAGGAAGCAGGAGCTGATGCAGAGGCCATGGAGGGATATTCTTTACTGGCTTGCTTCCCCTGGCTTGCTTAGCCTGCTCTCTTATAGAACCCAAGACTACCAGCCCAGAGATGGTCCCACCCACAAGGGGCCTTTCCCCCTTGATCACTAATTGAGAAAATGCCTTACAGTTGGATCTCATGGAGGCATTTCCTCAACTGAAGCTCCTTTCTCTGTGATAACTCCAGCTGTGTCAAGTTGACACACAAAACCAGACAGTACAGCATCTGTGCAGAATGGCACCTTCTTCCCAGACTCTTCTTGAAGTTCTCTCTTCCCGCTATGCTTGACACAGGCTGCCATGGCTGGAATTCATTTGGACATGATCTTGTTTCTCTTGTCCAGAAAAAAATGACATAGCTTTCATTCTTAATGTCCCATATAACACAAGCTGGTTTCAACTTTGTTATACAACCAAGGGTGACCTTGAACTTCTGACCTTCCTGCCTCTAACTTTGGATGATGCAATTACAAGCTTATACCTCTATGCCTGGTTTATGTGGTGCTGAGAATTAAATCCAAGGTTCTGTATATGTTAGGTAAGTACTCTACCCTCTCTTAGCCACATCCCCAGGCTTGAAAGTTTTTTTTTTTTTAAATTTATTTTTTAAAATTTTCATTGGATATTTTCTTTATTTACATTTCAAATGTTTTTCCCTTTCCAGGTCTCCTCTTCGGAACCCTGCTATCCCATCTCCCCTCCCCCTGCCTTTATGAGGGTGCTCCCCATCCACCCACCCACTCCTGTCTTCCCTCTCTGGCATTCCCCTACACTGGGGCATTGAACAACCTCAGGCCCAAGGGCCTCTCCTCCCACTGATGTCCAACAAGGCCATCTACTGCCACATTTGGGGCCAGAGCGATAGGTCCCTCCATGTGTATTCTTTGGTTCGTGGTCCAGTCCCCGGGAGCTCCAAGAAGTCTGGCCTGTTGACACTGTTACCCCCTCCATGGGGCTGCTAATTCCCTCAGCATCTTCAGTCCCATCTTCAACTCCTCCATTGGGAACCCTACACTCAGTCCAATGGTTGGCTGCAAGCATCCACCTCTGTATTTGTAAGGCTCTGGCAGAGCTTCTCAGGAGACAGCCATATCAGGCTTCCATCAGCAATCACTTCCCTGCGTCCACAATAATGTCCAGGTTTGGTGGCTGTATATGGGGTGGATACCCAGGTGGGGCAGTCTCTGAATGGCCTTTCCTTCAGTCTCTGTTCCATACTTTGTCTCGATATTTCCTCCTGTGAGTATTTTGTTCACCCTTCTAAGAAGCACTGAAGCATCCACATTTTGGTCTTACTTCTTCTTGGGCTTCATAGGGTCTGTGAATTGAATCTTGGGTATTCTGAACTTTTGGGCTCAGGTACAGAATGTACCATAGAAAACATTAACACAACAGTCAAAGAAAATGCAAAATGCAAAAGGTTCCTAACCCAAAACATCCCCAGGAAATCCAGGACACAATGAGAAGACCAAACCTAAGGATAATAGCTATAGAAGAGAGTGAAGATTCCCAACTTAAAGGGCCAGTAAATATCTTCAACAAAATTATAGAAGAAAACTTCCCTAACCTAAAGAAAGAGATGCCCATGAACATACAAGAGGCCTACAGAACTCCATAGAATTGGATCAGAAAAAAAATTCCTCCCATCACATAATAGTCCAAACACCAAATGCACAAAACAAAGATAGAATATCGAATAAAAGCAACTTTCAACCAAAAGTTATGAAAAAAGATAAGGAAGGACACTTCATACTCATCAAAGGAAAAATCTACCAAGAAGAACTTTCAATTATGAACATTTATGCTCCAAATGCAAGGGCACCCACATTCAGAAAAGAAATTTCACTAAAGCTCAAAGTACATACTGCACCTCATACAATAATGGGAGACTTCAATACCCGTCTCTCATCAATGGACAGATCAAGGAAACACAAACTAAACAGAGACACAGTGAAATAACAGAAATTATGGACCAAATGAATTTAACAGGTATCTATAGAACATTTCATTCTAAAACAAAAGAATGTGCCTTCTTCTCAGCACCTCACGGTACCTTCTCCAAAATTGACCAGTCACAAAACAGGCCTCAATAGATACAAGAAGATTGAAATAATCCCATACATCCTATCAGATTACCACGGACTAAGGGTGGTCTTCATTAGCAACAAAAACAACAGAAAGCCCACATACACATGGAAGCTGAACAATGCTCTACTTAATGATAACTTGGTCAAGAAAAAAATAAAGAAAGAAGTTAAAGACTTTTTAGAATTTAATGAAAATGAAGGCACAAAATACCCAAACTTATGGGATACAATGAAAGCAGTGTTAAGAAGAAATCTCAATGCTCTGAGTGCCTCCAAAAAGAAATGGGAGAGAGCATGTACTACCATCTTAACAGCACACCTGAAAGCTCTAGAACAAAAAGAAGGAAATACACCCAAGAGGAGTAGACAGCAGGAAATATTTAAACTCAGGGCTGAAATCAACCAAGTAGAAACAAAAAGAACTATACAAAGAATCATCAAGCCGGTCGTGGGGGCACACACCTTTAATCCCAGCACTCGGGAGGCAGAGGCAGGCAGATTTCTGAGTCCAAGGCCAGCCTGGTCTACAAAGTGAGTTCCAGGACAGCCAGAGCTATACAGAGAAACCAGGAGCTGGTTCTTTGAGAAAATCAACAAGATAGATAAACCCTTAGCTAGACTAACCAGAGGGCACAGAGACAGTATCCAAATTTCTTTTTTTTTTTTTTCTTTTTTGTTTTTTAAAGAAAACCTCATCTGGATTACCTGGCAAAAGGTGGTGGTGGGAGTGTCAGCGGCATCTTTGATGGTGGTAGTGGTGATGGTGGTGGTGGCAGTGGTGATGGTAACAATACCGAGGCCAGACTTCTTCAAATCTTTCCTCCTAAAGTTGCAACAGTCTCTGAGCATTGAAGGATGACAGGACATTGTGGAAAGGCTTAATAATTACTGACTTTTATTAAAATTTCTCCTATTGCATAGATGTTATAAGTTTGGAGTCTCTGAGCTGATATATTGTAAAGCCTGGACTTAAAATTAGTATCAAAGGTCTGGGGTACTGACTTTGCTCCCACAGTTTATTATTATTTTTATTACTATTATTATTATTATTGTTTTTTAAGACAGGGTTTCTCTGTGTAGCCCTGTCTGTCCTGGAACTCACTCTGTAGACCAGGCTGGCCTTGAACTCAGAAATCTGCCTGCCTCTGCCTCCCAAGTGCTGGGATTAAAGGCATGCGCCAACCACCACCCAGCTATTATTATTATTTAAAGTCAAAATATAATTATGTAATTTCTCCCTTCCTTTCCCTCTCTCCAATCCCTACCATGTTTTCCTCTGGCTCCCTTTCAAATTCATGGGCTCTTTTTTCTTTTTATTTTATTTTATTTTATTTTATTTTATTTTATTTTATTTTTTTTATATTTTTATTACATATTTTCCTCAATTACATTTCCAATACTATCCCAAAAGTCCCCCATAGCGCCCCCCACTTCCCTACCCACCCATTCCCATTCTTTTAGCCCTGGCATTCCCCTATATTGGGGCATATAAAGTTTGCAAGTCCAATGGGCCTCTCTTTCCATTGATGGCCGACTAGGCCATCTTTCGATACATATGCAGCTAGAGACAAGAGCTCCAGGGTTCTGGTTAGTACATCATGTTGTTCCAACAATAGGGTTGCAGATCCCTTTAGCTCCTTGGGTACTTTCTCTAGCTTCTCCATTGGGAGCCCTGTGATACATCCAATAGCTGACTGTGAACATCCACTCCTGTGTTTGCTAGGCCCCGGCATCGTCTCACAAGAGACAGCTATATTTGGGTCCTTTCAGCAAAATCTTGCTAGTGTATGCAATGGTGTCAGCGTTTAGAAGCTGATTATGGGACGGATCCCTGGATACAGCAGTCTCTAAGTGGTCCATCCTTTCATCACAGCTACGAACTTTGTCTCTGTAACTCCTTCCCTGGGTGTTTTGTTCCCAATTCTAAGAAGGTGCACAGTGTCCACACTTTGGTCTTCATTCTTCTTGAGTTTCATGCGTTTAGCAAATTGTATCTTATATCTTGGGTATCCTAAGTTTTGGGCTAATATCCACTTATCAATGAATACATATTGTGTGAGTTCTTTTGTGATTGTGTTACTTCACTCAAGATGATGCCCTCCAGGTCCATCCATTTGGCTAGGAATTTCATAAATTCATTCTTTTTAATAGCTGAGTAGTACTCCATTGTGTAAATGTACCATAATTTCTGTATCCGTTCCTCTGTTGAGGGACATCTGGGTTCTTTCCAGCTTCTGGCTATTATAAATAGGGCTGCTATGAACATAGTGGAGCATGTGTCCTTTTTACCGGTTGGGACATCTTCTGGATATATGCCCAGGAGAGGTATTGCTGGATCCTCCGGTAGTACTATGTCCAATTTTCTGAGGAACCGCCAGACTGATTTCCAGAGTGGTTGTACAAGCTTGCAATCCCACCAACAATGGAGGAGTGTTCCTCTTTCTCCACATCCTCGCCAGCATCTGCTGTCACCTGAATTTTTGATCTTAGCCATTCTGACTGGTGTGAGGTGGAATCTCAGGGTTGTTTTGATTTGCATTTTCCTGATGATTAAGGATGTTGAACATTTTTTCAGGTGTTTCTCTGCCATTCGGTATTCCTCAGGTGAGAATTCTTTGTTCAGTTCTGAGCCCCATTTTTTAATGGGGTTATTTGACTTTCTGGAGTCCACCTTCTTGAGTTCTTTATATATATTGGATATTAGTCCCTTATCTGATTTAGGATAGGTGAAGATCCTTTCCCAATCTGTTGGTGGTTTTTTTTGTCTTATTGATGGTGTCTTTAGCCTTGCAGAAGCTTTGTAGTTTCATGAGGTCCCACTTGTCAATTCTCGATCTTACAGCACAAGCCATTACTGTTCTATTCAGGAATTTTTCCCCTGTGCCCATATCTTCAAGGCTTTTCCCCACTTTCTCCTCTATAAGTTTCAGTGTCTCTGGTTTTATGTGAAGTTCCTTGATCCACTTAGACTTGACCTTAGTACAAGGAGATAGGAATGGATCGATTCGCATTCTTCTACATGTTAACAACCAGTTGTGCCAGCACCATTTGTTGAAAATGCTGTCTTTCTTCCACTGGATGTTTTTAGCTCCCTTGTCGAAGATCAAGTGACCATAGGTGTGTGGGTTCATTTCTGGGTCTTCAATTCTATTCCATTGGTCTATTTGTCTGTCACTATACCAGTACCATGCAGTTTTTATCACAATTGCTCTGTAGTAGAGCTTTAGGTCCGGCATGGTGATTCCACCAGAGGTTCTTTTATCCTTGAGAAGAGTTTTTGCTATCCTAGGTTTTTTGTTATTCCAGATGAATTTGCAGATTGCACTTTCTAATTCGTTGAAGAATTGAGTTGGAATTTTGATGGGGATTGCATTGAATCTGTAGATTGCTTTTGGCAAGATAGCCATTTTTACAATGTTGATCCTGCCAATCCATGAGCATGGGAGATCTTTCCATCTTCTGAGATCTTCTATAATTTCTTTCTTCAGAGACTTGAAGTTTTTATCATACAGATCTTTCACTTCCTTAGTTAGAGTCACGCCAAGATATTAGAATGGCTACTCCAGCTTGTTTCTTCATGGCATTTGCTTGGAAAATTGTTTTCCAGCCTTTCATTCTGAGGTAGTGTCTATTCTTTTCTCTGAGATGAGTTTCCTGTAAGCAGCAAAATGTTGGGTCTTGTTTGTGTAGCCAGTTTGTTAGTCTATGTCTTTTTATCGGGGAGTTGAGTCCATTGATATTAAGAGATATTAAGGAAAAGTAATTGGTGTTTCCTGTTATTTTTGTTGTTAAAGTTGGCATTCTGTTCTTGTGGCTGTCTTCTTTTAGGTTTGTTGAGGGATTACCTTCTTGTTGTTTCTAGGGCGTGGTTCCTGTCCTTGTATTGGTTTTTTTCTGTTATTATCCTTTGAAGGGCTGGATTCGTGGAGAGATAATGTGTGAATTTGGTTTTGTCGTGGAATACTTTGGTTTCTCCTTCTATGTTAATTGAGAGTTAGGCTGGGTATAGTAGCCTGGGCTGGAATTTGTGTTCTTTTAGTGTCTGTATAACATCCGTCCAGGATCTTCTGGCTTTCATAGTCTCTGGTGAAAAATCTGGTGTAATTCTGATAGGCTTGCCTTTATATGTTACTTGGCCTTTTTCTCTTACTGCTTTTAGTATTCTATCTTTATTTAGAGCATTTGTTGCTCTGATTATTATGTGTCGGGAGGTATTTCTTTTCTGGTCCAGTCTATTTGGAGTTCTGTAGGCTTCTTGTATGTTCATGGGCATCTCTTTCTTTAGATTTGGGAAGTTTTCTTCTATCATTTTGTTGAAGATGTTTGCTGGTCCTTTGAGTTGAAAATCTTCATTCTCATCCACTCCTATTATCCGTAGGTTTGGTCTTCTCATTGTGTCCTGTATTTCTTGGATGTTTTGAGTTAGGATCTTTTTGCATTTTACATTTTCCTTGATTGTTGTGCCGATGTTCTCTATGGAATCTTCTGCACCTGAGATTCTCTCTTCCATCTCTTGTATTCTTTTGCTGATGCTCGTATCTATGGTTCCAGATTTCTTTCCTAGGGTTTCTATCTCCAGTGTTGCCTCATTTTGGGTTTTCTTTATTGTGTCTACTTCCCTTTTTAGGTCTAGTATGGTTTTGTTCATTTCCATCATCTGTTTGGATGTGTTTTCCTGTTTTTCTGTAAGGACTTCTACCTGTTTGATTATGTTATCCTGTTTTTCTTTAAGGATTTGTAACTCTTTAGCAGTGTTCTCCTGCAATTCTTTAAGGGATTTTTGTGCTTCCTCTTTATTGTCTTCTGCCTGTTTAGCAGTGTTCTCCTGCATTTCTTTAAGTGTGTTATTAAAGTCCTTCTTGAAGTCCTCTATCATCATCAGGAGATATGCTTTTAAATCCGTGTCTAGCTTTTCCGGTGTGTTGGGGTGCCCTAGACTGGGCGAAGTGGGGGTGCTGGGTTCTGATGATGGTGAGTGGTCTTGGTTTCTGTTAGTAAGATTATTACGTTTACCTTTCGCCATCTGGTAATCTCTGGGGTTAGTTGTTATCGTTGTCACTGTTTAAAGATTGGAGCAGAAGCTGTGTTCCACTCACCAGCAGTCTCTAAATCTTGCGGCGGGGGTCGTGGGTAGCTGACGGTACCCCGGTGCTGGTCCAGCCGGAAGAGGCCTGTGGTCCTACTCAGGCCGTTTTTCTGCTTCCCTAACTAATGCAGTCTCTGGTCCCGCGTGCAATTGGATTGGAGCAGAAGCTGTGTTCCACTCTCCAGAAGTCTTAAGATCCTGTGGTGGGTGTTGTGGGTAGCTGGTGAGTGTCAGCCGACCCTGCGCCCCAGCTGCCCCGGTGCTTTTCTGACCGGAAGAGGGTTGTGGCCCTATGTAGGCCGGATTTCTCTCTCCCCAACCAGAGCAGTCTCAGGTCCCGCGTGATTGGACTGGAGCAGAAGCTGTGTTCCACTCACCAGCAGTCCCAAAATCCTGCGGCGGGGGTCGTGGGTAGCTGGCGGGTGTCAGGCAACCCTGTGCTCGCTACCCGGGCGCTGATCTGGCCGGATGAGGCCTGTGGCCCTACTCAGGCCGGTTTCTTCTTCCCTAACTAATGCAGTCTCAGGTCCCGCGCAATTGGATTGGAGCAGAAGCTGTGTTCCACTCACCAGCAGTCCCAAAATCCTGCGGCGGGGGTCGTGGGTAGCTGGCGGGTGTCAGGCAACCCTGCGCTCCCGCTATCCCGGCGCTGATCCAGCCGGATGAGGCCTGTGGTCCTACTCAGGCCGGTTTCTGCTTCCCTAACTAATGCAGTCTCAGGTCCCGCGCAATTGGATTGGAGCAGAAGCTGTGCTCCACTCACCAGAAGTCTTAAGATCCTGTGGCAGGTGTTGTGGGTAGCTGGCGAGTGTCAGCAGACCCTGCGCCCCAGCTGCCCTGGTGCTTTTCTGACCGGAAGAGGGTTGTGGCCGGGCTCTTTTTTCATAATTGTCATTGTTACACATACACACTGACACACACACACACACACACACACACACACACACATACACACCATAACCTGCTCAGCCTGCTTAATATTACTATTTGTGTGTGACTACATTACAGTATAGGTGGGGAGGTCAGAAGACAACGTGTGGGAATTGGTTCTCCATTTCTACCATGTGGCTCCTGGGATTCAAACTCAGGTCATGAGGCTTGGTAGTTCTACCTTTAGCTGATGGTCTCTCCCTCTGGCTCACATCTTGTATTTTAAATTCACTCAGTGATCCTATGAAGTAGACTCATTATACATCTAGAAAAATTGGAACTCCACAGAGACTAGGTTTTGATTTAGGCTTTTATAGCCAGAGAAATGTAATAGCTGCCAAGGAGTAGGTACACAGCAATTACACCTCTGCACAGGATACTATCTCTGTGCTAAAGGTAGAGAAACAAACTGTGGCAAGAGACTCACAACCAAAGGTTACGCCATGTCATAGTCCAAGGAAGACTGTCGTTTCTTGAGAGACTCAGTGAATCACTGGACTTGGGATTGGATAGCTGTGTGGGTTCCAAATAATTTCTGTGCTTGACCAGAACTGGCTAGTCCAAAGGTACACAGCTGATCACCACAGGGCAGTCAGACTGGTGTCTACCCAGCCACTTACTCCATTCTCCATGCAGATCTGGAGTGAGATGTAGCAACTGGCATCTGTCAGTCTTGGGCCCTTGATCTGCTGATGGAATAGAGTGGAGAAGGGAATTAAAGCAGGATTCCTTGTGTACTTTGTTGTATTAAAATGTACCTCTCTGAGACTTTTATAGGAGAAGAGGAAATAGGCTTCGAAAAGAGGAATTGGATTTATGCTGCATCCCAGGGTCTCTATGATTTTGCCCAGTGACCTTGGAGTGAGGAAACCCAAGACAGCTGTGACTTAGCAGCCAATGGGCCTAGATCCAGGGATTTTGGCCTCACTGGGCTGTAGGGGTGGAACGAAAGGAGGGGGAGGCTTGTGTTTCACGCTTGCATCAGGCATTTGGAGAGGATCACTATCCTCCAAAGAGATGAAGATGGATTCTGTGTTGCCTTGGTGACATAAAGGGAAATTATCAGATCTACTTCGAATGTGAATATTTCACAGCCGTCATTAAATTTTTGTCTGAATTTTGCCAGGAAGGCTAGAGATGCGCATATCTGGGGTTTAAAACAAATTCATCATGTTTCCTAAGCAGTTGTAACAGTCTCCCTCCCTAAAAACTGTGATGGGTGGGGGAAGCGGCTCAGAGACAGCAATGACTTCAAGCTGAGCAAAAAGATTCCCTCCTTGAGTTCTTGGCTGCATCCTCCCTGAGAAATGTACTTTGTCCGCTCGCAAGTTATTTTTCTCCATCTTCTACGAGGCTGGAGCTGGCAACTCTGTTTATTGTGCACTGAGGGATTAAGTTGCTCCTCTGTGCAGCACAATCGTCATTCAACACCAGCTCAGGAAAGCAGGAATTGGTGTTTTGATTGCTGTTACCATGGTGACCAGTGGCCTGTTAGTTTGATGACCAGCAATGCTTTAAGTAACTGTGCTGAGGACTCCGGTCTGACGGGCACGGTTGCTTCTTCCGTTACCTCACTTCTTGCGTGTGGCAAGTAGCTCACGTCACGGTTTCAACATGCCCGGACACACTCAGGGAAGGGCAGGAGCGAGCAGAGGACGTCATTCTCAGAGGCTGGATGCTGCTGTTGCTTGGTTAGGATATCCTGTGAGGCCAAACAAACCCTGTCCCTGCCCTTACAGCTTCTCCTGGGACGAATCATAGACCTTTTTATTTCTGTCTTCTGCATAGGGTCAAACCTCTCTTAACTCAGAATACAGCCACAGGCTCTTGGAGGTCTTCATTTGGTGCCACACTTATATTCCAACTAAACATTTGGTCTCCTAGACCTTTTTCAAAGTTTGAGCCTTAGTCCCACCTAGGATCTGGTAGCCTCCCGGGGAAGTCTCTTATTCCTACACGTGTCACATGGTGGCAGGTGCTCTGACTGCCTTTCAAATGTCTCTTCTGCCACCCTTCTGTCCTTTATGGCATAGAGAATGTTTGTCCCCCTTGGGGCCTTGCCTTGAGCTGAGTGTGTGCCTCCAGTAGCTATGCTTTGCTTATTATTATTTTTTTTTTTAGCGCAACCCTTCTCAGCATCTCTATGATCCACAATTCCTCTTTTCCCAGCCCAGAATATTCTCTGCTTCTCATAGGCCTGGTTGGAAACCAGCTCTGGATTTCTGGGTTTTCTAGCAATGTGAGATACAGATTTTTGTTTTTATTTTGTGCCATAGCTAAAGGAGACATATGTCAGGTCCCTTTTTGAAGGAAAATGACCTGAGCACAGCTGTGTAAACTTGTGCTTCATGGGCATTTCGGGCGCTGTTTAAAGAAAGACACATGACAATATAGACCCTCTGCAGGTGAGGACCCTCAAGGCAGGAATTCTGTCCTCTGTCTCAGACTGCCAGGAGCTGGCCTCTGATTTCGGAGGATTAAGTGCCTTTATTGTGTGCTTAGAAGCATTATGTAAGGCCCCTGTGTTTCCAAGGGAAGTTCGGTGCCTTTCTGGGACTGTCCTTAAGTTGTCTCTTCAGTCTCTGCACTGCGTGACAGAACAGCCGAGCAGCTGGTACCCTTAGGAGAGTTTTGTTCTTCCACCAAGACCTCCGCGGATGCTCATTAACGCTGTGTCCCCCAGTCCCAGTAATAGTGGGGTGGCCTCATTCTTCTTTTTATTTATTCACTTTCTATCCCAGTAGTACTCCCCTCTCCTCCCACATAATCTCCCCCACCCTGCCCCAGTTTTCTCCCCCTTTCTCCTTTGAGAAGGGAGAACCCCCTCTAGGTAACACCCCCTCATTATTTTCTAATCATCTTTGATTGTGAAATCTGTCTTATTCTCAAGTGTTCAAAGCCCAGGCTACCCCAAAATCTCAATTCATATCCAGTTCAAAACTAGGCCCTTGCTCGACCTGGTGTGCGGCTCAGACTCTGTCTGTGGCTTAGGGATTCTGTTCATGGTGGTCTGGCTCCATCCAGCAACTGGATGTGTACGAGTAACTGGGTAGTGAATAAGGCCCAAGAGGAGCTCAAGAAGCTAGTGACTGCCACAGTAACTTGCTTTATACCTCGGGCAGCATGCAAATCAAGAGGAAAGAGGATATGTTAGAAACAATTTTGGTATAGTCAACTATCATTTAGGGGAAAAAAATCGACTCCAACTTCCATCCAAGTGCATATCAGATAAGTTAGTTTATGTTTATATCACCCATTAAGCAATATGACTGATATAAGCATTAAGCAATTTTCTTTCTAGAAGAAAATAGAAAATATAGTCAATTGATAATAGGTAGATAAAAACTTTCTATGCAAATAAACTGTCAGGCTTTAGAAAGATTGAAATGTGTTACAATTTATAAACAAAAGTACATCATACATAATGAAACATCAATGTGTGGGAAGCCACATGTGCCGTTGCAGGGTGGCGCTGGCTACTGCTCACCACCACACATACATAGGCAGTAAAGTTTTTTTTGCCAAGATGAGGTTTTGAGAATTAACCAAAATTAACCAATCAGATGAGAGACAAGTTAACCAATCAGATGGGAGACAAGTTAACCAATCAGATGGGAGACAAGTTAACCAATCAGATGAGAGACAAGTTAACCAATCAGATGTAGGCATGCAAATGAGGTCATAAGTATAACCCAAGCATAATGAATCTGGGTGTGAGACACGCCTCTCCTAGGCCTATATAAGCAGCACCAGTTCTGGGCTTGGGGTCTCTTTGCCTCTACAATCAAGCTCTCCCAATAAACGTGTGCAGAAGGATCCTGTTGCAGTGTAGTTCTTGCTGGCAAGTCAGGCTCGTACAAGATAAATGGAACTACAAAAGTGATTCAGCCAGTAAAGAGCATGGCATGCAAACATGGGATCTGAATTCGATACCCAGAACCTATGTAATAAAACATGTGATATCACTGTTGATGGATTGTAGGCAGTCAGAGTCCTGGGCCCACTCATCAGCCTAGTCTACTTTGTGAGTTCCAGGCTAGTGAGAAACTGCTTCAGATAAAAGGTCGACAAGGAATGACATCCAAGGTTGTCCTCTGGCCTTCCCATGTACCCTAGATGTGTACAAGCACATACACGAACACACACATTACATGTACACATGAACAAAACACACACACACACACACACACATATATATGCACAGACACACACATCATTGAATATCAAAGGCAGGCACGTCAGCTTGCCTCTGTAATCTAAGCACCCAGGAGACAGAGGTAGGAAGCCCACAAATCTAAGGCCACCCTGGGCTACACTCATGAGTCCTTGTCTCAAAAGTTTATCCACATACCCAAGGAAGAGAGAGGAATGGGGAGGCTATTGTCCTGGGAAAATATTCCCAATATTCAGGACTCAAAAAATAATCGAAATTCTTAATATGTAAAGAATTTTCATAAATCAAAAGAAAAAAGACAAATACCACAGCTGAACCGGTCCACGGCATAAATAATCAAGTCACAGAACCACAAATAGATATCAATCCTGTGTGCAGTGATTACCTCACCTAATACAGGAATTGCCTCACCCTACTTATCTTGCTAGATTTGTTGTTGGTGTGGCTGTCATTTGAAAACCAAATTTGATTGCAATCCTTGCTGGTACATAATCTTGGAATAGCAGTGGAGTATTCCAGGCAGTGGATCCCCAACCCGTGGAAATAACTAATTAGCAGAGGGTTTCTCCTGGGTTGGGCTCTTCTACTGCCTTATGTTGCTGTGAGACCTTTGTTAACCTCTCACTTCTAATACCTTAGGATCTTAGCCATGTTCCTCTTGAGGAGACTGAAGTGGGGACAACTTGGAATGACGACTTAAGGGGCTGCATTCAGTGTCTTCCGTCAGAGGCTGTGAGAACAGGAAGAGCCACTCCCCTGTGCCTGGACCTACCTCACGTCTCTAAGGTAGCACTAAGTGGACTCGATGGATTACACAAAGAAAACAAAAGAGACCATGTCCTCGGGAGGGGCACTTGGTGGAAGGATCTAGGGGGAGTTGGAGGGGCAGTGGGTGGTAGTTATCAAAATACATGGTGCACAAACATGGAATTCTTCAAGAATAAGTAAATAATGTTAAAAAGAACAGTGTTCATGACATGTAAAGTGGACAGGACTGGGAAGAGGAGAGGAATCCTTTGACATTTCCATGACGACGAAGACTTGTGATGTACCAGTTAGCCTACCAAAGACTTAACTGCATCATCTCATTCAGCATGCCCAGCTGCCCAGTAAGGAGGGAACTGGTCTTAATCTTTTTTCTCTTCTCCTCTTCTTTTCTCCCTCCTGCTTCTCCTTTCCCTCCCCCTCCCCTTCTCTCCCTCTCCTTTCTACTTACCTGTTAATGGTAAGTATTTCTGATTTGTTGAGAAATGGGGATCTGAACTCTTTGAGTTACTTTCTATTGCCCTGTACACCTTAAAATTCCTCTGCATCCTTTGCACACACCTGCCACCTTATGGACTGATTTCTTGTTCTTTCAGTGCGTTCAAGCTGCAGGACATTCATTTATCCTTTCCCCACTATACCTACACACGAAACCTTTGAGGGTAGGCAGTGATAGGTCAGTGAGTGCTGTCTTTTGTAGAAGAAGCTTAGGTGCTCTAAAGTTCTGTGGCTTGCCAGTTGTCACATCATGGGAAGGCAGAGCCACAGGATCGGTGTTCAGATTCCAAGATCAGATCTGACCATGTTCGCCTGGCAGCAGGATCAGGTAGCCAAGGATGTCTATATTTTTAATTTACAAGTATAGAAAGATGTTAGGACTCCACAGACCAGTGGTTCTCAGGATCTGGGGGCCATTGGCATTAGTAGCCCCTGGGAACCTATAGGAGCACAGGTTCTCAGGCCCCACCTCAGACCCTCTGAATCAGCCACTTCAGGGTGGGGCCCAGCCACCTGTGTTTTAACAAGTCCTCAGTTAGCTCCAATGTATATTCACGTTTGAGAATTCCTGGCCTTGGTCAGCATGAGGCATACTTCCTGCTGTTCTTTATTCAATGTGACCTTGGCATCACGTGGCAGGAAGGCAGGGACACACCTGACACCCTTTTTATGATGATCTTTCACAGAGCTGAAGGATCACCCTGACAGCATAGGAGCTCAGTGCCCTGAAATGTCGCAACTGCATACACCATGCCTGAAATTAGTCAATGGGACCTGCGTCTTTCACCATAGGATCAAAGTCCAGGAATGCCTTCTTACGTTACCCTGGGTTTCCCCTAATTAAGCATCTTTTGTCTTCCCATAGGAGAATGGGAGAGATTATCCTGGACTTAAGTACAGGCAGAGCACATAGCATGCTTTTCTCACAGATAAAAGTAACAAATGGATGAGTAGGTTTATCCACTTGAACGGCATGTTGCAGAGTCTGGTACTAGCTAGACAGGGAGTGGTGTTAAAATAGAGAACCTACACAATATGATATAGACACTGACAGAATTATGCAAAAGAGGTAGTACTATAGAGGAGAGAATAGGAGTGTGTGTGTGTGTGTGCGCGCACACATACATTGTAAGCTAGCATTTGTATATGAGGAAAAGCAAGTGACTGTTTAGGATTTCACAAAGGAAGCCATTCATTCTTGGGCTGGATTTTAAGATCAAAGAGTTCAGCAGGGAGGGAAAAAAGTGAGACACATGCCAGGCATACCAGAGAAATGTAAATACGACGAGGAGGCATGGAGTGGCTTGGCGTGGCGTGTTTGGGGAGCCGCAGATGGTTTGGTTCTGTGGATCCCTGACTGTTTGAGGACAAGTGAACCGAGGCCAGCCAAGGAATCGGGAGGCCAGGTCATGGCTGTGAACTTACCCAAGGAGTTTGCATTTGACCGCTATGCTACCGTGTCTGCAAGTGTTCCCACTGCAGACAACTGGACTCCAGGGGCTGGGTTAGGCTTTCTTTGAAGAACAGTAAAGTGAATGCCAAAAGTTCAAGGACATGATTTCTTCAAGGACCCAGGGAACATGGAAAAGAACGTGGAAACTTCTGGACTGTGCCTCTGTGCACAGGGAGGCTGTGTAGGCATGCCCCTCTTAGGGTGAAGTCCATGTTCTTACCATGGGTCTTTCCAAAGCCCTTAAGTCAAGTCCCGCCCGCCTCTCTGTCTGGGAGGCAGCCTCAGAGGTCAGGTCTGTGCCATCCATGCTGCCTGCTGGCCCTCCTCGCATAGTAATGTGACCCAGCCTAGACTGGCTGCTCTCCCAGCCAGACCTCATACTGTAACCACCATATTTCCTCAGGTCTGCCCCTCTAGATTTAGAGTCTTTAGATGGCTGGATTTTGTCTTGTTCTTTTTACCGCATTCACCTTTGTGTCGCTGTTTCAGAGCTCGAGTCTGTGAAGAATCGCAAAACATAGATGAAGAAATGAATGAAACCCACGATGACCACAGTGGCTGACATTTATACAGGGTTTTGGGATTCCCTTATACTATCTCATTCAGTCTTCATTTCAGCTCTGTGCTGGGTGATCAGTATCCCTGACTTATATGCAAGTGGGTAGAGGCCCAGAGAAGCTGTGTGATTTTCCCAAAGGAGCACAGCTGACTCCGGATGAGTGAGGGTGACCAGGCTCTTCCCTTTGTCCTTCTCAGTCTCATTCTCTTGTCCTTGCTGCCAGGTCCTTGGGAGTCATTTCACTGTGACTCATTTGTTCTCTCTATGGCTCCTTTTGGTGGAGGAACTTCCTGTGGCACCTGCTCTCTTGTCCCAATTACCCCCATCATTCTTCCTTCTCTTCCCACGGTCCCTTGCTTCTCAACCTCGGCTCTTTCCTGCCTCTAGGATTCACTGATCAGCTTTAGGAAGCCCATGCACCACGAGTGTGTGAGTCCATCCATATTCACACAGCTCCTGTGACAATGTGAAGACACCAAAGGTCCAGGAGAAGGCAGTGGACAGGCTTCTGTGAAGGACAGGGAGAAGAGAGACATTGCTTTGCCTAAGAACAGTGCTTGCTGTAGGCTTGCAGAGGCATGCATCTGGCCTCTCTCCTCGATTCCCATGAACTGCCCAAGGGTATGGTTTGTAGGGAAAATATTAAACTGAGCACCCCCAAGAGAAAATGAAGTCATTGCTTGCCCAAGAGTGATTTATTCCTTCATTAATAACATATTTGCTATCTTTTCCAATGATAAATTAGGTCCTTACTGCAGATGCTTTTGTTCCTAATGTGACTCCAAGGATGGGCTATGCATCTCCAGCAGGCCTTCACTCTTCCTCCTGGTCCAGCTCCCCTAATCGATCACTCAAACTCATCACTCACTAACACACCTTTGAACTTGATTCTTGGGTTATCTCATTGTCACAGGGTATGATGAGGCAGAACAACTAGAAAGGGTTGCTTTATGACTAGCAAGTTGGCTTTTGAAGGAGATACAGTATACAAAAGGAATTATGTGAGGAAAAAAAAATCTAACACCTTTACTGAAATGGGGGGTGGGGAGGGAGGTCCAGATCTGTGTCTTGTAAAATGAAACCTGAGGCCACCAGGAAGCCTTGCACAACTAGAATCCTGCCTGTGGCAGATGCACTGAAAGCTGAACCGCAATAGGAAAACAAGGAAAGGAACGGTTATTGAAAGCCTACAAAGAGGCAGGCTTTTCCATGCCTAGCCCTGATATACCAGCCTCCTGGGTTAGGTTACCCTCTCCACTGGTGTTTGGAGTTGGAGGTGATGCTTCCAATTCCAGCCCCACAAACACCACTTTCCCCTGGGCACAGTTTGTTGATTCAAAAAACACGAGAAAAGCCATTTGTTCTGAGTGGGCTGGTAGAGTGCTCTAGCACGGAGTTGGAGCCGGCATCCTAGGGATGCTTTAACGAATAATACTGGGAGCTGTTTGAGGTGGCTCAGTGGCTAAGGGTACTTGTTGCTTTTCCAGAAAAGTAGAGGTCAGTTCCTCATGTCCAGAACCGGTGGCTCAAACCGTCTGTAACTCTAGCTCTAGAGGATCTGACACGCTCTTCTGGCCTCTCTGAGCACCCATACCTATGTATATAACCTCTCTCTCTCTCTCTCTCTCTCTCTCTCTCTCTCTCTCTCTCTCTCTCTCTGCCACCCACACACCCACATCATATATATCTTTAAAATTAGTAAATTAGTATTGACTTGAGTAGGCATCTTAAAATGAATATTGATTGACTGGCTATTGACAATTTAGTTATTGATTTCATTGCAACCTTTAATCCTCTTCAGATTTCTTCTGTGCTAGAAGAGTAGGAGCCTGGATTTTTCTTTTTTAAAAAAACCTGTTCTATCTTTCAGCTAAGAGAAACAACCGTCCACTGAAATATATTATATTGCCATTAGAAATCAGGGGTCTGGGCTGGTGAGATGGCTCAGTGGGTAAGAGCACCCGACTGCTCTTCCGAAGGTCTGGAGTTCGGATCCCAGCAACCACATGGTGGCTCACAACCATCCGTCAGGAGATCTGACTCCCTCTTCTGGAGTGTCTGAAGACAGCTACAGTGTACTTACATATAATAAATAAATAAATCTTTAAAAAAAAAAAGAAATCAGGGGTCTGAAGTGGCTCTCTTTCTGTCTGTGTGAATCTTCCGAATGGCTTCCTCACAGAACTGGCATTCTTCCTGCACTGGGCTTGGTTTTCCCCACTGCTAAGCACAGAGGTCTGGCACTGGATGGGCATGCTCACCACAGTGTTGTGATTTTCATTGTTCAGGTTCCCCTGTAGCTGGGTAGGACATGGGACTGGCCCTGCCTAATGGCTGGGTCAGAGGTGACACAGATCAGTTCCGTCTCAAGGCTTTTCATGTTTACTCAATCTCCTCTCCCCTCCTCTCCTCTCTTCTCCTCTCCTCTCCCTCCCTTCCCCTCCCCTCCCCTCCTCTCCCCTCCTCTCCTCTCTTCTCCTCTCCTCTCCCTCCCCTTCCCTCTTCTCCCTTTCCCTTCCCTCCCCTCTTCTCCTCTCTTCTCCTTTCCCCTCCCTCCCCTCCTCTCCCCTTCCTTCCCCTCTCTTCTCTTCCCCTCCCCTTTCCTCTTCTCCCCTTCCCTCCCATCCCCTCCTCTCCCCTCCTCTCCCCTTTCCTCTTCTCTCCCCTCTCATCTTCTCCCTTCTCCATCTCTCTCTCCTCCTCCCTTCTCTTCTCCTTTCTTCTTGCCTTCCCCTCTTTCTTGATCTTTCTTTACAATTCCTTCTAACTTGGAAAATTAAAAAAATTAAATCAGCATACAAGTTATTAGATATTATGCCATCTCAAAGCCTGTTTGAGCAGGTTCTCCTCCTCCCAGGCCTCTGGCACCCTCTGCTATCTCTTACAGCTGCCCCCATCTTTTTTCTCCTTTCATGTTCCATGTGTCCTTTTGTCTTCCCCGTCCTTTTCTCAGTAACCATTTTTACCTTCTATCTCTCTTCTCTAGCTTACCCACATATATAACCGTGTGTGTGTGTGTGTGTGTGTGTGTGTGTGTGTATGCACACGCATCTGTGTGCATTGTAAGCTAGGATCTGTATATGAGAAACAACATGTGGTTTTGTCTTATTGAGTTTGGGTCTCCTTGTCTTATAGCTCCATGTTTTCAGATCCATCCTTTTTCCTGCAAACTTTATTTATTTATCTATTTATTTCTGAGTAAAAGTCCGTTGTGCACATGGATCACCTTTTCAGTATCCAGTCATCTGTTGATGGACAGCTAGGCTGTTCTATTTTCTTGCTGTTGAAAATAAAGCAGCAATAAACACAATGAACAAATATCTCCGTGGTAGGATAAGGAGGTAGTCTTAGGAATGACGACGGTCAAGTCATGTTAGATCCTGGCCTTTTGCTCATTGGAGGGACTTTGATGAACACAGAGATTTCCTGGAACCCTGTGACCACCCTCTAGTATGATCCAGAAGAAAGAAAGGAAACATTGAAAGACACCTCGATGCTGAATCTGCTCTTGATACTGTGATACGGTCTGGACCCTCCTGGCAGCGACAGTGGCCAGCTACTGATAGATAGGCCCATGCACTTCCTGTTTCTGCTCCCCCAGTTCTCTACCCCAGAGCTTACTCAGGCTTCCTAGTGTTTTGTAGTTTGTGTGGTCCCAGCATACTTGCTGCTAACCATAACAGCTCTGTTGTACACTTCTCGATTTCCTTAAAAACTCATTTAATTTATACTGTGATGCTGGGGCTCAATCCTAGGGCGCATGTAAGCAAGTGCTCTACCATGAAGCTGTGTACATCCCAGCCCCTTCCCACTGCCTCCCCAAAGCAAAGCTACCTGCCTGTGTGAAGTCAGCTATCACCTATTCTTAGAGAGAGACAGTAGTATCAGTGATAGTAACTTGGCTTTTGAAAATAGACTGCCCTGGGACTTCTGTTCTGACTTCTGTGCTTTTTAGAGACCTGGGCAGACGATTAAAGGCACCACAGGTATCATGCATGTACACTGGCTGGATGAGAGCTGGGACAGCTGTCTCATCGATCATCTGTGAGCGTCAGGTGAAACCAACGGAGACAGCAGCCTTTGTAAAATGCAGAGTCACCTTTATGGAAGGAGCAATGCATGGTACAGAAACTTCTATCCTGATGAAGCTTCTGCTTCATGAATTGGGCTCCACCTTATGTGACTGCTCCCTCTTGGGAACAATCAGCCTCAAAATCCAGGCTCATTTGCTTTGATGTGGTAGCGATTGTATTGCCAGCCCTCTGTCCCCAAGGCTCGCCGCACCCTCACTCCCCACACTGGCCACATCTTTGTGTCTCTGTCCCCTCTTCCTGGTGACTCACCTTCAGTGGGTTCCCTTCATCTCACCTGCTTCACCCTGACCACTCAAGCAGTCCTGAAGATCTCACGCTCTAGGAGGGTACAGCTCCCATCTCCTCCCTCTTGGGGTTTCACTCTTTAGAAACCAGTTTTCCCTAAGCCGTGTTTAGCTGGCACCACTCTGCTCCTCAGAATTCGATCCAGGCTCCCAGCTGCCTCATTAAAGTAACACATGAATGCTCCCTTATCATATTCCTATTTGCTACAAATGTCATTCATACTTGATGTGGCAAAATAGCATGGGGCAGACCAAAAATATGGAAGAAAGCCCCTACCAGACTATAATCTATAGACTGTCTAGTTTTTCTGTGTATTTTATCAGAATGTTACCAAACACTGTATACTCTTTCATGCCTGATTTTTTTTTTATTTCATGAAAAAAAAATAGATTGGTTCAGTGAATCAGATTCATTGATGTCTGTAGCATCGACTGACCAATTTCTATTATAAAACATTGTTTTTTCATTTAAAGCGATGTTATAAGGTATATTCCTATATATATATTCCTTGGACATATTTGTATTTTATGGTATTTGTGGAGGTAGTAAACCTGTGGAGATGGAATTTCTTAGCTGAAATTGGTCCTCAAGTTTTAACACCTTTTAGATGAATTGTTAGCTGCCTTTCCAAAAGTATGCACCGATTTATGCTCCGAGCAGTGTGTAAGGATGTTAGTGTCAAAGCCCAGAGCTTTCCCTTTGATTAATAACAAAGTTGGCCATCTCTTCCTGAGTTTGCTAACTGTATTTCTTGGCTTAGAAACAAACTCTATTTATAGCCTCTCTGTTTTATAATATAAGGCTATTTATGTTCTCACTGCCTTATAAATCTTTCCAACACATTAATGATATTCTTTACTTATCTTAGCATGTTTTATTTAGCATGCCATTTGCCTTTTTTTCTTCTCAGTATAAAAGGTTATATTTATTTCCAGGTAGTTCCAAATACCAGCCTTTTCCTCTATGTCTTTTGACTTTGTTTTATGTGAATGAAAATATGGATATATGTGTTTGTGTGTGTATGTGAATATAGTTATGCACACAGACACACAGACACACACAGGCACACACACACACACACACACACACACACACACACACACACAATTTCTTTTATTGTTTCTGTAAAAAATTAAGTCTTCAGTATAACTTTAGCTTGTTTTGGTTGATGATGCAAGGCCAGACTGTGACTTTCTTTGTTTTCATGTAGGTAATCTATTAGTTCAACAGAATTTCCCATGAACCCTAACTGCTACCTTTGCCATTTAATACATTTTTAGGTAGTTATGTTTGGGAACCCTTCTGAGACTCTTATTCTGTGTCTTTGATCTTGCCTTCTCTTATGGCACTTTTATAGCAATATTTTATTTATTGCAGGTTTATAGCACTTAAAAAATCTAGTAGAGCAAGTGTGTCTACATTATTCTTCTCTTTTGATAGTTTCTTCATAATTCTCACACAGTTATTCTCCTAGATAAACCTCACAATTGTTTGCTCAAGTTCCAAAAAAAGCCACTGTAATTATGACTGAAAAAGAGGGAAGCCTATAAATTAATATGTGGACTTCCTGCTGAAGAGCAGGGGTTCCTTTCCTTCTACTTAGCTCTTTCTTTATTCTCCAGTATAAAACTGTAAAGTTTCATGAACACTACCTGTTATATTAATTAGCAGGCATTTTTTTTTTTTTGGTTTTCTCTTTGAACTGGATCTTTTGTAAATTTTATCTTTTAACTTGTCAATTCTTTTTTTCCCGTGTGTGTGTGTGTGTGTGTGTGTGTGTGTGTGTGTGCATGTCTCTCTCTCTGTGTTTGATGTGCACATGTCTCTGTATGGGAACATGGTATGAGTCTGCCACAGTGCACACGTGGAGGTCAGAGGACAATCTCAGATGTGGATCTTTGCCTTCCACTTTGAGGCAGGATCTCTTTGTTGTTCACTGGTACATATGTGAGCTAGCCTGAGAGCTTCCGGGAATGCTCTTGTGTCTTTTCTCCCACCTCATTGTAGGGACACGGGGATTACAGACACACGCTACTGTGTTTGATTTTGTCTGGGCTTTGGGAACTGAGCTCAGAACCTCAGGCTTTTGGGTCAAGGGCTGTACCCACCAAGCCATATCTCCAGCCCCCTAACTGGTCAACTCTTTTTAGTAGATCTAAAATAAATTTTTTTTTTCAGAAGTAAAACCAGCATCTGCAGATGATTATAATCTTATTTCCTCCTGTAAACTATTTCTACCTCTTATTTATTTTTTCTGTTATATTGCATTGATTAAGACTTCTTAAACAAGGTCAAAAATAGGAATGAGGATTGGCAGGCCAACTTTGTATTTCTAGTGTTTCTCAATTAATTGGATGACTGACAGCTGCTTTCAGGAAGTTACCCTCTCTTATTTGAAGTAGGTTGTGGATTTGAGTTTCCAGAGAGTTTTTTCTTTGAATCTTGAATGACTATTGAATTTTATCAAATGTCTTTTGGCATCTTTTGAGATGTGCATATGGTTTTTCTCCTTTGACCTGTTGATGTGATGAATTATGTTAATAGATTTCCTTATATTAAACTATTCTACATTCCTGAGATACACTCCACTTCGTCATTCTGTATTATTCTTCAAATGTACGCCTGGATTTGATTTGATAATATTTTATTTAGAATTTTTTTTCCTTCAATGTTTTGAGACTGTCCTATAGAGTTATTATTTTTTTCTTTTTATAGTATCTGTGCCAGGTTTTGATTTCAGAGTTTTTTGGCCTTCAAAAACAAAATGAGATGCTTTTCATCTTGAATCAGTTAAGTGACATTCCAAATGTGGACATGAGAGTTCACAGCATGGTGTGTCAGAAAGGACGGAGAGCTGGGAGTTAGAAGAGTTAAGTTCCCCCATCAACTTTAGAAATTTGACCATGACATTTCATCTTCTCAAGATTCTATTTCCTTTAAAAATGAGGTCTCTACTCACTCTCTGTCCAATTCTCTGAATAGAATGTGACAGTCCAATGAGCTTGTGGGGATGCAAATTCTCTGCAGAGGCGATGATGGTATTTACCAAGTACACGCATTGCATTCTTCCCTAGAATCTTTGCTATAGTAGTCCTCAGTGCCCTGTAGCAGATTGGACCCTGGACCTGCTTCATCAGCACCACCCGAGGGCATGTAACACGTGTAGGCTCTCCAGCCTCACCTGCCCACTGACACAAGAGCTGCAGGGCACTTCTCTGTCATGATGCAGTGTGAGAAACATTGAGGGGATCCCACATCATACAGGTGCAGCTTCATCAGCATCAGACAAGAAAACAGACCTGTAGCATTTAGGAACGATTCTCATGTTGTTGACTGTCATGTTGGTACTTCTGGTATTTCTGGATGAAAGAGCTACAAACTCTGTTGAGTCCAAAATGTAAAAGGAGTTTTAGTGCCTGCAGATGTACCCTTCTCTGGGGGAAATTCAGCCACACCATCTTTCCCTTCAGAGAATCTGAAGGAATTTCTCAGTTGATCTTGTGAGCAAACTCAGGCTCCCCCCATTCCTTCCTCCCGGACCCCTGGGCTAAGGAGGACGGTATCATTTTCATCATGAAGTTCACACTCATCACCACTCCAGCATGTTCTGGCTCATTCCAAGAGCAAGCATGCACTGAGCTTCAGTGCACACACCAGTCTATGCACAGATGTATGTGGACACACCCAGAGAACATCCAAGATCGTGGGAGAAACAGAAACCATGGTGACCAAGAGATCGTCAACAGGGATTCCTTTCCTATAGAGATATGTAAGGCAGTCGTCATAACTGTTTGCAGGTCTTGGCTGGCAGTTGCCATAGAGACTGGCAGTTGGGAAGGAACCTCTCTTTAGTGACGTTGCCAACAGCTGTTTTATTCCTCTGCGTCTTGCACACAGCAATAATTTCACACCCTCGCAGGAGAGAGGAACAGGTGTGTCTTTGCTAAGTTGGCAAAGCAGTGGAGATGCAATGTAAAAACATTCCTAAACATAGCATTCTTTTACAATGAAGAAACTGTTTCCTTTAGTTAGAATCTAAACATACATTAAAAGAACTTAATGTGAAGTCAAGTTCCATGGCACAGCCCTGTAATCCCAGAGCTAGGGAGTGGAGACAGGAGGATTGTAGGTGGAGACCAAGTTAAGCTACACAGTGAGTTCGAAGCCAGCCTGAACTATGTAGAGAGACTCTGAGCCAAATCCAAGGGCTAGGGACATTAGTAGTAGTACAACTTCACTTGTAGAGTACCTGCCTATGATGTGCAAGGTCCTGGGTTTGATTTTCAGCACAAGAGAGAGAGAGAAAAAAAGATAAAATATAACCCCTGAAAAGATGTTGGTTAGATTCAAAGTCTAGAATGTTCTGTAGATGTGAAATGATTGTATTAAGGTATCCAGGTTCAGATATTATGTCTGTAATGGCTTCCCCAATGCCCAAGGGTGGAAAATAGGTTAGAATATGAAGCTGTATATGTCAGGGATTTGTTTCTACACAACTCCCAATACTTTGATAAATTGTATTGTAGTTTATATATAACTATTGTATCTCAACTAGTTTACTATGCTAGTATGGTCAGAGCAGTGCTCAGCACAGAGCATATTCATGACTGTACTGATTATGAATTTCTGTGAAACAAATGAAGACAAACACGCTTTGGAAACCACACCTTTATTATCTTACAATTTATGTGGGTCATCTGTCAGGTTCTCTGCTCATGACTTAATAGAGCGTCAATCAAGATAGCACTTGGAACACTCTCCTGAGGAGTGGATCTGCTTCTGGGCTCATAGAGCTGCGGGCAGAACTCCTTTCTTGGGGCTGTAGGGTGGGAGAATGCTGTTACTGCATGCCAGCCTCACTCTCCACGTGTCTCTCGCCACAGGAGTTCCCAAGGCCTGTGAAAGGCTGACAGGACTTTAGCTGGGTCAGTCTTCTGTATTGTCAGACTGTCCTGGGAGTGGCTTCATGTGACCCCTGCCATGTCCTGCTGCTGAGAACTAACTCACTTTTGTCCCTCACACTTAGGAAGGGGGTTAGAAGAGAAGGTGATCACTAAGGGTTGGGCTATGACTTAAAGGTCTGTCTGTCACAACTCTTTACAATTAATTGTCCACTGACATGTTCATTCAGATGCACTAGAGACATGAATACTCCATTTGGGCTTATTGAGGTAAGAAAGGACACACCCACTTACTACAGAACTCTGCTGTCTTCCATATCTTTTACATCTGTTTGAGTTGAGTTTCACACTTATGATACATGAATTGTCTTTCATGTCCGGCCCACGTACTTCATTAGCAGAATTTACTTTTGTTATCTTGACTAGTTTTATGTTTGGAAAAATATTACAAAAATGTTCAATTAGGTTTACAAATTAGCCCACAAGTATTTTCTTAGAAGAGTTCTGCATGTTTCCGTGATGCGGTATAGTTACCACGGCAGTCATGAGGATGAGCCTCTTGGATCTTAGATGCTATGATGGATCAGAGCCCCAGGTACTCTGAAGTCCACCACTATGTTCATGCCATGGCCTCCTCCCAGACACTGGCTGGGCCTGGCAAAATATCAACATAGGCTGTTTCTGGTCACAAGGAATTCTGTTGGGCCACTTGGCTACTTTAGCTTGAGTATTTTTTCCCCCAAACTTTTTAGGTCTGAAAGTTATCTTTTCCTGCCTTCCTTTCTCCTTCATTTGAGGTCAGACCTGCATTATGGTCTGATGTCTCTCTTAGCTTTCCTGAATGCACATACTGTCTTCCCAAATATGTTTCTAGTATATGTAACCCTGTATTGATATCTTCCATCCTATTAGCTGATACAGACACACATAGTTATCACCATTTGCGTACGTCTACAGGATTGGCCGGAGCTATGCATTTGAGTAAGTTTTTTCTCTCTGACTTGATTCTAAAAATGGCAGAGGTGAGAATTATCTGATCTGGACTTTTGAGGTAGAATCTTGGACCTGATTTAGCATATTTGCTGCTATGACAAACTATCTGGCATAAGTTTAGGAGTAAATGTATGGGGCCGTGGAGATCACTAAGTGGGTGAGGGCCTCATGCTACACAACATGAAGACACACATAGTTTGGGCCCCAGCACCAGTGAAAGGCTAGGTGTAGCCACACATGTCTGTAACTCCAGTACTTGGAGGTGGGAGGCAGTGGTGGGAAGACTGCTCAGGGCAGACAGCCAGATGGAAAAAGGTGAACTCTAGGTTTGGTGACAGATCCTGTTTCAAGGGAATGTGGCAGAGAGTAATAGAAAAGGGCACT
The DNA here is from genome assembly GCF_978045245.1 of Mus caroli. Taxonomy (NCBI): domain Eukaryota; kingdom Metazoa; phylum Chordata; class Mammalia; order Rodentia; family Muridae; genus Mus; species Mus caroli. The sequence goes on from NW_028227261.1 coordinate 98,076,532, forward strand.
CAGTGTAACTCCTCTGGTGTTTACGCATGCACGTGGGTGTGCAGACCCACACTTGAGCGTGCACGCGTGCGCGCACACACACACACACACACAAACACATATATACCACAACCACACACACACACACAGAGACACAGTGATACACACACACACACACACACGCACAGAGACAGAGAGAGAGAAGGGAGAGGATACATATCTCAAATGGAGGAAAGGTTTACAGTAGCTTCTGGCTTCAAAGCTGTCTGTCCATTATGGTGAAGAGGACACAGTGTAGCAGAGTGTTGTGAACAGTTTGGCTCCTTGAAGGTGGGCACCATGACCTATGCTGCATTTAAACAGAGGAGGGATCTGAAGTCCAGAGAAGTACAGCAGCTTGCATAAAGCCACAGAGCAGAGGAGCAATAGAGCTATGGAAGCTTGGCTCTCTTCTTGCTCTTCCCTAGCACATCTTGAGCACATTGAGCTACACAGCCTAGTGGACTCTGCTTGTTGCCATGAGAGCTTCTCCTTAAAAAAAATTAAAAATAGGCAGCCAACCAATGGGCTAACGGGATGAAGAGAGGAGTGTTTAGGCTGCACACTGGTAAGGCAGTCACGAGACTGCTTTTAGAGAAACATAGGATTCTGGTAAAAAAAAAAAAGAAAGAAAGAAATGCAGTGATCGGCTTATTTGACTGCTCTTCACCCTAATGAGCCCCAATGCTGCTAAACTGTTCCTGACATCCTCAGCTTCCTTCTCCTTTAAAGGCCCAAACAAGGAATAATGAAATAAGCTGCAAGCATTTGGGGCTTATTCAACTCTCTGAAGTGTTCAAGGATGCAATTTGTAGGCAAGATGTTAAGGAATTAGAAAAAAAAATGGCTGGTGCCAGGCTGTGTTGTACCAATTTCCCCCTGGCCCTGCTGCAAGTTAGGTATGCATATGGCCCACACATTTTTCAAAAGTCTACCCCCAGGTGTCGGGGCCTTTTCTTTAGAGCGTATCAACTAAATATGGGGAGACGGGTGTGCTGAGGAAATGAAAATACCCCTCCCTCAGCTGCTCCTTAGAACCCCACTGTAAATAAGAGTCTTGGCATGGGCTGTGATTTTTTTTTTTTTGCCTAGAGCCCACAAAGGCAGCACCTGGAGGGTGGGATGCTAGAACAGGAGAGAGGTCACTGACGCTTTGTCCCCTCACACTGCACAGGACCCAGGAGATTGGGACCTTAGAGGACCAGAGGCGATTACATGTTAGTCAGCAAGGCAAGCAGTTAAATTCATATATGGACTTTGGTGACTCTAGTGGAAGTAACCCACTGACATAACCCCATGTCCTTCTAACTTCTGCCTAAATCATCTACATGTTATGGATAAGGAAGGGACAAGGGATAACCTTGGAACACTTGGTTTGTGTCCAATAGAGTTAGATTTGAACCCTTTTGATTTTTAATGAGATAGTTGTAGACCACCTAGAGCAATATTAGGCGTACTGTAAGTATGTATTCTGTCCATCCATTCATTTATCCATCCATCCATCCATCCATCCATCCCTCCATCCATCTAGATATCCATCCAGAACCCATCTGACCATTCAGGATGTCAAAAGTCAGTGTTGGAAAGATCATTACCCTTAATGGCTCAACATTAAGTGGACATGATTGTTTAGCTCAGAGAGCAAGAGAGAATTAATTCCTTTATTTGAAGGACAAATAAACCAGGTATTAGAGAATCTCCATGACCTGTCCCCAGCCAACAGCTCTGTGTGTGTGTGTGTGTATACAATGGAAATCTCATAACTCAGTTCTGCCCAACACATATTTGGTTGGGGGCATTTTGTTATTTGTGGAGAAAACAGATTGCACTGATCAGGATTGGTAGTGTCACCAGGCAGGCTCTCTGTGGTCCATCTGCTCTCAAAGTCCAGCTCTCTTGGTCCTAATCACACAGTTTTTATTATCTTCAATCCTTCCCCTAACTCTTCGATAGGGGTCCCCAACCTCTGTCTAATGTTTGTCTGTAGGTATCTGCATCTGTCTCAGTCAGCTGTTGGGTGGAGCTTCTCAGAAGGCTGCTATCCTAGGCTCTGGTATGAAAGCACAACATAGCATCATTAATAGTGTGAAGGATTGGTGTCTGCCCATGTGTTGGGTCTCAAATTGGGTTGGTCACTGGTCAGCCCTTTCTTCAGTCTCTGCTCCATCTTTGTCCCTACATTTCTTTTTGGTGGGACCAATTTTGGATTAAAAGTTCCAAAGAGCTTACATGGGCTGATCTGAGGTCCCTGGCACATATGTAGCAGAGGGCTGCCATTTCTGATCTCAGTGAGAGAGGATGAACTTAATCCTACAGAGACTTGATGCACTTGGGTTGGGGAGTTTTGGGGGGAGTGGGGACTGCCCTCTCAGAGGTAAAGGGGAGGGGGAGTTGAGGGGAGGAACTCTACAAGGGGGAACTGGGAGGGTGCAACATTTGGAATGTAAATAAATGAATAAATGAATAAATAAATAAATAAATAAATAAATAAATAAATAAATAAGTAAATAAGAATCAAGGCCTGTTCTGGTGAGTGAAAAAGAGAGGCCTCTTAATTGGACTGGAATGGACAGCAAGTCTGTCTGCCTTATGTGTACATGATAAACTGAATGTGAAGCAGAGCAAGTACCAGCACTTGGATCAGTGAGCACACAAGATGACCAGAGGAACTATTTGATTAAGGGAAGAAGAAGGCTTCACTTGAGTGACAATTTTAAGGCAGAGCACCTGAGTTCAGACTCGACTCCCTCACTTGTAAGGTGACTTGGAGTATGCTAACATCTCTGTTCCTTACTTTCTTAATCAACAAAACGGGACTATAGAGCCTGCCATATAGGGCAACTTTAGTAATTTAATGGACTGTTGTAGGAAAATGACTTAGCATGGTGGCTGGTATATAATAAGCACTCAGTGTGCATATCTATTATCAGTCTTTGAATACTCAAACAATTCTAGCCCTGAAGCAACTACCTGCCTGGGTCAGCAGCAGTTAGTATATGAATACTATCCCTCAATAATAAAAGACCACCCAAATACATAGGTTAAAAGAAGCTTGTCCTTTCTAGTTTGGGGGAGTGCATCATTTTCATTTTAATATACTTATTATTTTTATTTTATGTGTATGTGTACATTCACATACACCACATGTGTTAACTGATTATCTGCTGGTGCATAACAATATGATAGAAGAGGGCGTCTGATCCCCTGGAGCTGAAGTTGCAAGTGACTGTGAGGTGCCTGTTGTGAGATCCAGGAACCACAGGCAGGGCCTCTGCAAGAGCAACAAGTACTTTTAACTGCTGAGCCATCTCCAGTCCCAGGTATCCCATTTTTAACAGTCATTGATCTCCTAAGTGCTTAGGATTCTACAGTGTCTGAATGGCTTATGAGCTTGTCATTGCTGGCTTTCTGTACCATTCCTAGAATACAGTAGGTGAATAGTAGATGGTGTGGGCTGAACAAAAATTCCTCCATTAGCATACAGGTGCAAACTCTCAGACCCTTCTCTTGCTGGAGCAACACTTTCACATCAGTTTTACTTGGTCTAGTTTTATAGCCTGTTGTCGATATATTCGTTTCTCTTGTTAAATCCTGAATCTTTTCAAGCAGAATTACATCATTTCATCTCTTGAATTTTCCAGCGGGGATAAGTTAGATTTTCAACAAGTGTTCAAGAAAGATTTGCTGAATTGAATTGAGTTAGGCAATAAATCAGTATGGTTTTTTTTTTTTTTTTTTTGGTGGTGTTGCTTGGGACCTTTCGCTTGCTAAGCAAACACTGTTTTCCTGAGCTGCATCCCTAGCCCCTATCACTATGAATTTGAAAACAATGAATGATGTGGTGTGGCCTGATGTTCTCCATAGATCCTCTTTCACTGATTAATTTTCAGCGGAAGTTCAACCCCGTTCTCTGGCAGAGCCTTTTCACTGGGGCCCTATCAGTTCCCTCGGCCCATCATATGGGTCAGTGAGCAGTAGCAGAAGTTGAAGTTTTTCCTGTCTTGCTTTCCTTTCCCACCACTAAAAGAAAAATTAGGAAATGGCCTGAGCCCCTCATTTACAAAATGCTTCAGGATTCCTGCTGTCCCAGATGCTAGAACTAAGCCAACTATCATGGAATTTGCAATATATTTAAATACCTGGGAAACCAGCTGGTTAGTTTGCATTCTAGCCTTTAGGAGGGACATGTATTATAAAATGAAAGGAGAGATGTAGGGGAGGTGAGACATCAGACTCAAGGTGCCTTGGATATCTATAGGTGTGTAATGACTACACATCTCCCAAATTCAGTATTATCATTTACAATTGGTTCTTGTTTGGGGTGTCACAAAGCAGCTGCTGCCTGAGGGTGGGGGTGGGGTGGGTAGTATCATTTGAATGTGCAGGTGTGTTGGCTTCTGAGATGAACTTTCCTTCAATGTTTCTGGTACCTTGACTTCATGGATCAAACAAATATTTAGAGTCTGGCCATGTCTTTCCTCTCCACACAACTAACTTGGACTTCCTTTAAGCATGACAGCCTGAGTAGGCCTTCCTGAGTGATATTCCTTCTGTTTGAACAGGATTTCTCAAAACTCTCTAGAGCTGCCATTTGGACTATCTTAAGCACTTCGATAGAGAGCTACAGGTAGATTCAGGTCTATAACATTGACATGCATTTTCACATACTGAATGTCAACAAGGAGAAAAATGATCGAGAAACAAAGATAAAGTGGAGAACGTGGTGCTGTTCGATTTATGGCTACAACCTGGGTTGTCATTCACTTCTCTATACTGCCCTGGGACTGTTGCTTATCCCTGTGACAATCTCCCTTTGATGGCTTACATCCTAAGATCCAGAGGAGCTAGGTAACTGGACCATTTTTAATGGACTTGAAGGAAAATGGTGAAGGACAGAGTTCTCAGTGGTTATAAAATAGACTTCAGGTAAGAAAGCTCAAGGCCAAGTGAGCAGGGAGATACCTGCCTGGGTGTTGGCATCCTTACCAATTCACTTCACCTCCTGGGTTATTCTCTTAAGCTGCCATGGCTTTCCAGATGGAAAACCAGAGAAGCCTCGGGTTGCTGGAATTTAGGATAGGAAGTAGTGTTTTCAAATTGAGAGCATGTCTGCAAGGCCATCCCTATGGTTGGTCCCCACTGGTAAGTTTACTCTTTGTTCCCAGGGTCAAGTTCCAATATTTTAGCATGGTTTCCTGATCCAGCTTTCCTTCTCCAGCCTCATAGCCTGTGTTCACAAAGCCACTCCCAGACAGAAATACACCTCTGTCCCGATATGGTCATCTGCCGGGCTTTTCATTCTGGTGCCTGCTTCCTCTTAGGAACCTCCTTTCTGCATTCTGTCTAGTGACTCCTATCCATTCTCTGGAATCCTGGGTACTTGTTTAGCATGCGCCTCTGAGTACCTCCTATGACACAACCCCTGTGATGAGCAAGCCACAGTTCCTGACCTCCAAGGTATCCATTTCTCTGGGAAGGTATCTTCAGTGTCTTTTGTAATTCCTCAAGGATGCTCTCAAGGCTTCCATCATGTTATAGCTGATTTCAAAGGGTTGCAGATATTTAAATGTGCATCTAACTTCCTCAGCTTCCTAGGAGGGAAGAGACCACGTGTTCTTGCTCATAGCTGGAGTCGGTACACACTTTATGCTAAATGCACACAGGAGCTTATGCACAAGGGGGTAAACTCAGCTCCTTGGTGCCTCAGTGTCTGAGTGTTCACCAGCATGTGTTTTCTAATGTTGGAGGAGGACAGCTGTTTGCTTATTCTCTGTGCAAACTCTGTGTGAAGATCTCGAAATTTTAGTGGCAGAACAGGTTTTTGACACTTGGCCAGCAAATCTGGCAGAGTCAGGTTGCTCTCTTTAAGAAGATTAATTAAGGAGGACTTAAGAGAAGGATGGGTAAACTGGTTACTAACAAGTAAGAACCAGCCATAAGCTCAGCCCTATTTCGGGAACACACCAAAGTAGCATCTTCAAGGTTGAGCTTGGCTTGGCTCAATTAATCCTTCTCTTCTTTGTGTGTTCGCTGCTCCCACACCCACCTTGGCCTCTTTCACTCATCCTTGCTGAACCATGAATCATGCACATGTAGGCTCCCTCTCTTGTTCTCTGTTGAGTCTCATACTTTCTTCACCTTGCCATCCTATGAGGATAGAGAAGACTGGGGGTGGAGGGAGAGTCTTAGGTAAATAAACCATTTTGAGTCTTTCAGAGAGAAGAGGCTCTGAGTGGGCCCCATGATTCATAGGCAAGAGGAAGATATGGAGGAGGGAGGAGGCATGGCTTGGATGAGGATCAGAGAGGCAGGAAAGGAGGTTGGGTTGTCTCATGGGGATGGGTGGGAAAGGGGAACAGGTCTAGATAAGGTGTGGAAGGTTTGAGGCAGGTGGGCGAGGGACCGCAGGCAGTATGGGAAGTACATTTTAAAAACCGGATTGACTTTATTAACGGAGTACATTTACATAGAAAATCATCACAGCTAAAAGACAATACACGAGGGTAAAATGCTCCCACAAACATCATGAAGAAACTGTTAATATTATGGAAGAAATTAATTATTTTAGTCAATTAATTAATAGGAAAGAGACCAAAGTAGAGTATGGAAAAAATGGACAAATGATTAAAAAAAATAAAAGAAGGAAAGTTACAGAACCAGAAAAACTTGGACTTGCATTGGGAAACCTTGGTTTTCTGCCTCCAAATTGTGCATCTTCAGTTTGTTTCTCTCTACTACGTCCCCTCTCAGACCCTTGTCCATCACACACTGCTTCTCTCCCAGAATGCTGACCTCAGACCTTGCAGACTGGAGTCTTGCACACCCAAGCAGGGCAGGGCACATGCTCACACTGACTTGTCCCCAGCCAGAATGAGTCGCGTGGCTCAGCACTTTGTCCTCGTGATCTGTGTGGTCCGAGCAAGGCACAGAAAGTCTCACATGGGGACAAGCTCGGACACTTGAGGACACACGGTGGATAACACACGGAGGACATAAAGCCTGAGATGCATTGTGCTTTAGAGGTCAGTTAGTAATCTTGGTTTTATTGCCTTTCCTCTTAAAGCCCCGAGTTTCCCCTTAGACCGGCAGTTCTCAACTTGTGAGTCACAACCCCCTTGGGGGTCAAATATTAGATATTTACATTAATGATTCACAACAGTAGCAAAATTACAGTTATGAAGCAATTAAAATTTTGTGATTGGCGGGGTCACCACAACATGAGGAACTGCATTAAAGGGGTGCAGCATTAGGAAAGTTGAGAGCCCCTGTCTTAGACAAAGACACGTTTTGCTGAAATTATTCGTTTCACAAAAGTTCTGAAGGCCAAGCAAGCAGCAGTGTGCACTTGGGTTTTAGATGGCGATGTGAGGAGTGGGGATATAGTGTGGATGCTCAGCTCAGCTAGCTGTTTCAGATTTCTCCAGGATCACGGATGGAAACGTGAAGTGTAGCAACAGACTGTCCATGGAGGGTTGAGCGCATACTGAACATGCTAGACTGTAGAAGCTCTTTGCTTGTATGGTCCCATTTAGGGGACAGTCAGATGTTGAGGGGACCTCTTGGCTCTTTGAGGGTCAGCAGGGAACTGAGTGAGAATCACTCTAAAACTAACTTCCAGCATCCAAATTCAGACATCTCTCAAACTTGAGATGGATCTTGGCATACTGTACTTATGGCCGGCAAAAATCCTTTCTTTGAGACACTGGAGGGCAGTGTAGTACAGTGGATTGAGCTATGGGTTTGGCATGAAGGGATTCATTTGGGTGTGGTTTTGAAAGCTGTGTGGCCTTGAGAAAGTTAAACAGCCCCTCTGGGTCTTTATTTCCTAGCACCACCCCCCCCCCATGAAGATAATAAATACAAGACTCATCTTGGGTTACTGTGAGAATCAGAATTTAAAAAAAAAAAAAGGGTATTGAAAGTGCTTTCTAAACTGTGAAGAGGAAACATATGATTCTAATAGAACTGTGAATTATTTGGGGGAACCCAAAGTCCTTCCTGAACAAAAAAGAAATTTCTCTAAAAAGTCCTGTTAAGCATTAAAACTTAATATCCTTACCTCTGGTAGATATTTGCCTTTTGAGGTTCAAATACACTGTACAAGATAACACTCAATACGGGCACATTCCTGTAGATGGAGGCAGGATGAATAGCCCAGGATAGGGCATCTACTCATCAGCTTTATCTTCTAGCAGGAAAGCAGATGGTCAAGAACCCAAGAGAGGTACATTTGGATGGGGAGGAGGAAAGCAAAGATACCAAGGTGGGTTGTTTCAGAGTCAGGCAGATCCAGTTACACTGGGACTTTGGCTGATACTTCTTTAGAGTTACAGGCCAGAAGATTTAGGCACAACCTGCAGAACTTTCTGGAAGAGCTACTACTTCCAGAGAAGAAGTGAACTTCTTGCTACTTAGATCTGCACGTGTGAAAGGTGATTTGCAGAGTAGCTGAGGGCTTGGGACAGGGCTTTGTGGGAGGGTGAAGGGAAAGTGAAAGTGACCTTGGGCTGGAGAGTGTGTTGGAGGGACTCTCTGCTGATCTTAGGGTCTTGGGGCTGGTAGGAGGACTTCCTGCCCACACTGCCCCAGCAGCTGTCAGTCATGACTTTTGCGAAGTCTGCACATCTCTTACTTATTTGGTGATTTTTTTTTTTACAAAGGGTTTAATTTATTTTAATTTTGTGTATATGTATGTCTTTGTCTGAGTAGATACATGTAAGTGCAAGTGCCAGCAGAACCCAGTGGAAAGTGCTGGATCCTCTGCAGTTGGAGTTATAGGTGGTTGTCAGCTGCCTGACGTGGGTGCTGGGAAGTAAACTTAGGTCTTCCGGAAGAGCGGTGCATGTTGGGTAAATGCTGAGCCATTTCTCTAGCCTCTGGATGACTTTCTTTTCTTTTAGATTCTGGTTGACTTAAGTGAACGCAACCTCATTTGAATTAAGAACATGGGCTCGATCACTGTACAACTATGGAAATAAACTAGCCATTCATCTACCGCCTAAAACCACCACACAGGGCTCATGTTTTAGGTCAACAGCGCATGTGTTGCTCTGCAGCACCTTCAACCAGAAGCTGACTTGTGTGCTTGCCTGTCTTTGGTTCCAGAAAGCTCAGTTCCTCTCTGGCGGTAGCACTTTTGGGACGTTCTGCAGGGTGTGTCTGAGTCTTCTTATCTTTAACACTACCTATTGACTCTAACCCTTGGGCCACATAGAATACATCCATTTTCCCTCTTAAGATGATTCTTTATAAAATGGCACTATTTCCTATATATTTCACATCTTAGGCAGACTGAACACACCCAGTTCTAGCTAATCTCCTCTGCTGGTAGGGTTTCAAGTGCCCTAGATATGTTTGTCACTGACTTTGGAAAAGAAAGCCATGATATTTCAGAGTATAACTTCCAACACAGAACACAATCCTTTGGTGTCATCTGAGCTGGGAAGAGGTAGGCAATGGTTCTCTCCCTCATGCTGGATCTGTTACCTCTGTTAATGCAGCATCACCAGCTTCTTCGTAACACTGCCAAGGGTTGAGAGGCCCTACAAAGAGAGATTTTTTTTTTTATAGCAGCACTGAAACACTGTTGTGTGCAGCCACTCAGTGTCAGTGGGAGGTAAGCACGGCTGCCACACTGCCACACCACCCAGAGAAATGCTCTTTCAGGCTCCGTGACTGGGCATACATCGTAATCTCTGCTCTTCCATTAATATTTATGATTAATATTGCATTTCCATTTGCTTATAAATTATAAAGTGGATATTTATTGCACATGCAAAAGGATGGGAATTTAGAGATAGCAAAGACGTCAGAAATGAAAATTCTGAAAAATGTTTTCTGACCCAATTCAATTGTGTTAGAGACCGTGGGGGAGGGGCCTCCCCTGTGAGTCAGAACATTCCATGATAAACACATCAGATCTGCGTATCCTCCAGCTAACTGCCCCACAGGATCTAATTTTCATACTTTGCAGATAAACCCAGTGACAGCCTTGGGTACACATTTAGAAGAACGATGGGAAGGAGGGGGCACCTTTCCACCCCACTTAACACCTTTCTCCTGCTTTCTAAGCACATGTCTTTCCCTCCATGATTGCCTCTGCCTTACACTCTCTCCCTTTGTACATTTTATCCCTAGACCCAAGATGTCCTTGGAATGCCCACAGATTCCAGGGCATGCCAAAGAGGGAATTGTTTGGATGTGAAAACACAGGCTAACATTTCAGCACTTCTTTACCATTGGTGGTGCTGTTTTGGGAAGTTGTGGGACCTTTGGGATATCATATCTAGCTGGTGACATAGGCCACTTGAGACAGGCCTTTGAGGGTTGTATCCTGGACTGCTTCCAGTTCTGACCTCTGCTTCCTGATCCCTAAGACGGGACCCAGCAGCATCAGGAGCTCCTACTGCCCTGCTTTCAACTGCCATGATGGACTGATAGCCCTTCAAACTGTGAGTCGAAATAAATCCTCCCAAACTGCTCCAGGCACACATTCTGCCAGAGCGAGGAGCAGAGTAAAGAGCACGGAGGGAGGCTCCTCCCAGCACCCATCTTCAATGACAAACAGGAAGCTGTTCTGGCTTTGGCAGGGGTTCAGAGGTGCTAGAGAAGATGTTAAAGGAGGAGAGGCCGGACAAGCGGAGAGCTTTCACCCTGAAGGACTGAGGCTGTTTAGAGGGCATGGGACATGAGTGCCACTCTCAGATGCTTCAAAGTGTCAGTGGCAGCTGAGTTGAAACTATTCTATTGTCACTTAATGTAGGTGTCTCAGGGGCCAGTAAAATTATTGGGTGCTAATAGGGAGGACACAATAAAGGAAGTTTGTGGACACTAGAACGGTTTGGAGGTCAGCTGAACTACAGAGGAGGGGTGTTCTCTCATTCCTGATGGTGTTTAAGGGTGAGTGGACAGCAGTTGAAGATACGCTGTGGAGGCCCATGGTTCCCAAGCTGTGGGTCTGGGATGCTGCTGCTGAGGTTCTACATGTCTCAGAATCTTGAGATGTGGGACTGGATCTGATAAGGTGGTGACCATTCCGGCCCTTGTGAATTCATGATTTCTGCATGGCCCCATGCCTCACTTTTCCTACTTCCTCCTGTTGGCCCAATGATGCTCCTGTTCTGTTCAGGGAGGCAGAGCATGGAATCTTAGTGTAGAGCAGTCTAGTCTAGAAGGAGACCCATAGGCTGGATGCCACCTACCCAAGTTGTGGCAGGCTGAGCTTGGCATATAAACAATTTGAAGGGAAATGTCACCCACATCACCTTTTGTTCCCAGTGGCTCCTAGATCCAGACCATCTTCATGTAGTCTCCTCCACGTCTTTTAAGGAGGACAGGAACTCGATGGGGTGACTTTCTTCTGTTCTTTCTCTATGTGTATGCTTGTATGGAGGTGTACATTGGGTGCAAGTGTGTGTGTGTGTGTGTGTGTGTGTGTGTGTGTGTTCATGAAGACTAGAGAATAACCTTGGATGTCATTCCTTAGGTGTTATCCACAGTTTGTCCCCCAAGACAAGATCTCTTACTGCTCTGGAGCTTACTGAGTGATGTAGGCTGGCTGGTCAGTGAGTCTTAGGATTTGCTTGTTTCTGACTTCTCAGTACTGAGATGACAAGTGTATGTCACCATGCCTGATATTTCTTTGAGGTTTCTAAGGAAGAAACTCAGGTCCCCAAGCATCACTAAGAGCCATCTTTTAACCCTTGTGCTCTTCCTTAAAATGACAGGCAAAAGTCACCAGGAGGATATCTGACAGTCCAGAAGTTCCTCCTCTGGGGTTGCCTTACCTCCTCTGGTGGCTTGGATGACACACAGCCTCACAAGTGGCAACAGAAATGTGCTGAGGATCCTCTCACCGCCCCCCTGAAGCTTGCTTTGCCTTTGTTAATCTCTTCCCAGTATAACAAGAACTTTTGAAGGACCTTTTGAAGCTTCGTTTCCTTGTCTCCCCAGAGTTATCACAAGAAATTACTAAATCACAATGTTGCCTATGGTACCTGTATACCGACAACTTAAAACAAGTTAAGCCCTCATCTATCCCTTCTGCCTCCCTTCCATCTCCTGTCCTAGCTCATTGCTCCCTCAGTGTGGCCCTTCCTGGGGACTCCAGAGTTTACTATTTAGAGTTTTTAGAGTTTAATTTCTTTTTTTTTTTTTTAAATATTTTTATTACATATTTTCCTCAATTACGTTTCCAATGCTATCCCAAAAGTCCCCCATAGCGCCCCCCCCACTTCCCTATCCACCCATTCCCATTCTTTTGGCCCTGGCATTCCCCTATATTGGGGCATATAAAGTTTGCAAGTCCAATGGGCCTCTCTTTCCATTGATGGCTGACTAGGCCATCTTTCGATACATATGCAGCTAGAGACAAGAGCTCCGGGGTTCTAGTTAGTACATCATGTTGTTCCAACAATAGGGTTGCAGATCCCTTTAGCTCCTTGGGTACTTACTCTAGCTTCTCCATTGGGAGCCCTGTGATACATCCAATAGCTGACTGTGAACATCCACTCCTGTGTTTGCTAGGCCCCAGCATCGTCTCACAAGAGACAGCTATATTTGGGTCCTTTCAGCAAAATCTTGCTAGTGTATGCAATGGTGTCAGCGTTTAGAAGTTGATTATGGGATGGATCCCTGGGTACGGCAGTCTCTAAATGGTCCATTCTTTCATCACCGCTACGAACTTTGTCTCTGTAACTCCTTCCCTGGGTGTTTTGTTCCCAATTCTGAGAAGGTGCACAGTGTCCACACTTTGGTCTTCATTCTTCTTGAGTTTCATGCGTTTAGCAAATTGTATCTTAAATCTTGGGTATCCTAAGTTTTGGGCTAATATCCACTTATCAGTGAATACATATTGTGTGAGTTCTTTTGTGATTGTGTTACTTCACTCAAGATGATGCCCTCCAGGTCCATCCATTTGGCTAGGAATTTCATAAATTCATTCTTTTTAATAGCTGAGTAGTACTCCATTGTGTAAATGTACCATAATTTCTGTATCCATTCCTCTGTTGAGGGACATCTGGGTTCTTTCCAGCTTCTGGCTATTATAAATAGGGCTGCTATGAACATAGTGGAACATGTGTCCTTTTTACCGGTTGGGACATCTTCTGGATATATGCCCAGGAGAGGTATTGCTGGATCCTCCGGTAGTACTATGTCCAATTTTCTGAGGAACCGCCAGACTGATTTCCAGAGTGGTTGTACAAGCTTGCAATCCCACCAACAATGGAGGAGTGTTCCTCTTTCTCCACATCCTCGCCAGCATCTGCTGTCACCTGAATTTTTGATCTTAGCCATTCTGACTGGTGTGAGGTGGAATCTCAGGGTTGTTTTGATTTGCATTTCCCTGATGATTAAGGATGTTGAACATTTTTTCAGGTGTTTCTCTGCCATTCGGTATTCCTCAGGCGAGAATTCTTTGTTCAGTTCTCAGCCCCATTTTTTAATGGGGTTATTTGACTTTCTGGAGTCCACCTTCTTGAGTTCTTTATATATATTGGATATTAGTCCCTTATCTGATTTAGGATAGGTGAAGATCCTTTCCCAATCTGTTGGTGGTTTTTTTGTCTTATTGATGGTGTCTTTAGCCTTGCAGAAGCTTTGTAGTTTCATGAGGTCCCACTTGTCAATTCTCGATCTTACAGCACAAGCCATTACTGTTCTATTCAGGAATTTTTCCCCTGTGCCCATATCTTCAAGGCTTTTCCCCACTTTCTCCTCTATAAGTTTCAGTGTCTCTGGTTTTATGTGAAGTTCCTTGATCCACTTAGACTTGACCTTAGTACAAGGAGATAGGAATGGATCGATTCGCATTCTTCTACATGTTAACAACCAGTTGTGCCAGCACCATTTGTTGAAAATGCTGTCTTTCTTCCACTGGATGTTTTTAGCTCCCTTGTCGAAGATCAAGTGACTGTAGGTCTGTGGGTTCATTTCTGGGTCTTCAATTCTATTCCATTGGTCTATTTGTCTGTCACTATACCAGTACCATGCAGTTTTTATCACAATTGCTCTGTAGTAGAGCTTTAGGTCCGGCATGGTGATTCCACCAGAGGTTCTTTTATCCTTGAGAAGAGTTTTTGCTATCCTAGGTTTTTTGTTATTCCAGATGAATTTGCAGATTGCACTTTCTAATTCGTTGAAGAATTGAGTTGGAATTTTGATGGGGATTGCATTGAATCTGTAGATTGCTTTTGGCAAGATAGCCATTTTTACAATGTTGATCCTGCCAATCCATGAGCATGGGAGATCTTTCCATCTTCTGAGATCTTCTAGAATTTCTTTCTTCAGAGACTTGAAGTTTTTATTATACAGATCTTTCACTTCCTTAGTTAGAGTCACGCCAAGGTATTTTATATTATTTGTGACTATTGAGAAGGGTGTTGTTTCCCTAATTTCTTTCTCAGCCTGTTTATTCTTTGTGTAGAGAAAGGCCATTGATTTGTTTGAGTTAATTTTATATCCAGCTACTTCACCGAAGCTGTTTATCAGGCTTAGGAGTTCTCTGGTGGAATTTTTAGGGTCACTTATATATACTATCATATCATCTGCAAAAAGTGATATTTTGACTTCATCTTTTCCAATTTGTATCCCTTTGATCTCCTTTTGTTGTCGAATTGCTCTGGCTAGGACTTCAAGTACAATGTTGAATAGGTATGGAGAAAGTGGACAGCCTTGTCTAGTCCCTGATTTTAGAGGGATTGCTTCAAGCTTCTCACCATTTACTTTGATGTTGGCTACTGGTTTGCTGTAGATTGCTTTTATCATGTTTAGGTATGGGCCTTGAATTCCTGATCTTTCCAAGACTTTTATCATGAATGGGTGTTGGATCTTGTCAAATGCTTTTTCCGCATCTAAGGAGATGACCATGTGGTTTTTGTCTTTGAGTTTGTTTATATACTGGATTACGTTGATGGATTTCCGTATATTGAACCATCCCTGCATCCCTGGGATGAAACCTACTTGGTCAGGATGGATGATTGTTTTGATGTGTTCTTGGATTCGGTTAGCAAGAATTTTATTGAGGATTTTTGCATCAATATTCATAAGGGATATTGGTCTGAAGTTTTCTATCTTTGTTGGGTCTTTTTGTGGTTTAGGTATCAGAGTAATTGTGGCTTCATAGAATGAGTTGGGTAGAGTACCTTCTGTTTCTATTTTGTGGAATAGTTTGTGAAGAACTGGGATTAGATCTTCTTTGAAGGTCTGATAGAACTCTGCACTAAACCCATCTGGTCCTGGGCTTTTTTTGGTTGGGAGACTATTAATGACTGCTTCTATTTCTTTGGGGGATATAGGGCTGTTTAGATCATTAACCTGATCTTGATTCAACTTTGGTACCTGGTATCTGTCTAGGAACTTCTCCATTTCATCCAGGTTCTCCAGTTTTGTTGAGTATAGCCTTTGGTAGAAGGATCTGATGGTGTTTTGGATGTCTTCAGGATCTGTTGTTATGTCTCCTTTTTCATTTCTGATTTTGTTAATTAGGATGCTTTCCCTGTGCCCTCTAGTGAGTCTGGCTAAGGGTTTATCTATCTTGTTGATTTTCTCAAAGAACCAGCTCCTTGATTGGTTGATTCTTTGAATAGTTTTTCTTGTTTCCACTTGGTTGATTTCACCCCTGAGTTTGATTATTTCCTGCCGTCTACTCCTCTTGGGTGAATTTGCTTCCTTTTGTTCTAGTGCTTTTAGGTGTGTTGTCAAGCTGCTAATGTGTGCTCTTTCTAGTTTCCTTTTGGAGGCACTCAGAGCTATGAGTTTTCCTCTTAGAAATGCTTTCATTGCGTCCCATAAGTTTGGGTATGTTGTGGCTTCATTTTCATTGAACTCTAAAAAGTCCTTAATTTCTTTCTTTATTCCTTCCTTGACCAAGGTATCATTGAGAAGAGTGTTGTTCAGTTTCCACGTGAAGGTTGGCTTTCTATTATTTATTTTGTTATTGAAGATCAGCCTTAGTCCATGGTGATCTGATAGGATGCATGGGACAATTTCAATATTTTTGTATCTGTTGAGTCCTGTTTTGTGCCCAATTATGTGGTCAATTTTGGAAAAGGTACCATGAGGTGCTGAGAAGAAGGTGTATCCTTTTGTTTTAGGGTAAAATGTTCTGTAGATATCTGCCAGATCCATTTGATCCATAACTTCTGTTAGTTTCACTGTGTCCCTGTTTAGTTTCTGTTTCCATGATCTGTCCATTGGTGAAAGTGGTGTGTTGAAGTCTCCCACTATTATTGTATGAGGTGCAATGTGTGCTTTGAGGTTTACTAAAGTTTCTTTAATGAATGAGGCTGCCTTTGTATTTGGAGCATAGATATTCAGGATTGATAGTTCCTCTTGGAGGATTTTACCTTTGATGAGTATGAAGTGCCCCTCCCTGTCTTTTTTGATGACTTTGGGTTGGAAGTCAATCTTATCTGATATTAGAATGGCTACTCCAGCTTGTTTCTTCAGACCATTTGCTTGGAAAATTGTTTTCCAGCCTTTCATTCTGAGGTAGTGTCTATCTTTTTCTCTGAGATGAGTTTCTTGTAAGCAGCAAAATGTTGGGTCTTGTTTGTGTAGCCAGTTTGTTAGTCTATGTCTTTTTATCGGGGAGTTGAGTCCATTGATATTAAGAGATATTAAGGAAAAGTAATTGTTGTTTCCTGTTATTTTTGTTGTTAAAGTTGGCATTCTGTTCTTGTGGCTGTCTTCTTTTAGGTTTGTTGAGGGATTACCTTCTTGTTGTTTCTAGGGCGTGGTTCCTGTCCTTGTATTGGTTTTTTTCTGTTATTATCCTTTGAAGGGCTGGATTCGTGGAGAGATAATGTGTGAATTTGGCTTTGTCGTGGAATACTTTGGTTTCTCCATCTATGTTAATTGAGAGTTTGGCTGGGTATAGTAGCTTGGGCTGGAATTTGTGTTCTTTTAGTGTCTGTATAACATCTGTCCAGGATCTTCTGGCTTTCATAGTCTCTGGTGAAAAATCTGGTGTAATTCTGATAGGCTTGCCTTTATATGTTACTTGGCCTTTTTCTCTTACTGCTTTTAGTATTCTATCTTTATTTAGTGCATTTGTTGTTCTGATTATTATGTGTCGGGAGGTATTTCTTTTCTGGTCTAGCCTATTTGGAGTTCTGTAGGCTTCTTGTATGTTCATGGGCATCTCTTTCTTTAGATTTGGGAAGTTTTCTTCTATAATTTTGTTGAAGATGTTTGCTGGTCCTTTGAGTTGAAAATCTTCATTCTCATCCACTCCTATTATCCGTAGGTTTGGTCTTCTCATTGTGTCCTGTATTTCCTGGATGTTTTGAGTTAGGATCTTTTTGCATTTTCCATTTTCCTTGATTGTTGTGCCCATGTTCTCTATGGAATCTTCTGCACCTGAGATTCTCTCTTCCATCTCTTGTATTCTGTTGCTGATGCTTGCATCTATGGTTCCAGATTTCTTTCCTAGGGTTTCTATCTCCAGTGTTGCCTCATTTTGGGTTTTCTTTATTGTGTCTACTTCTCTTTTTAGGTCTAGTATGGTTTTGTTCATTTCCATCATCTGATTGGATGTGTTTTCCTGTTTCTCTTTAAGGACTTCTACCAGTTTGGTTGTGTTTTCCTGTTTTTCTTTAAGGACTTGTAACTCTTTAGCCATGTTCTCCTGTAGTTCTTTAAAGTCCTTCTTGATGTCCTCTACCATCATCATGAGATATGCTTTTAAATCCAGGTCTAGTTTTTCAGGTGTGTTGGGGTGCCCTGGACTGGGCGAAGTGGGAGTGCTGGGTCCTGATGATGGTGAGTGGTCTTGGTTTCTGTTAGTAAGATTCTTACCTTTACCTCTCGCCATCTGGTAATCTCTGGAGTTGTTATAGTTGTCTCTGTTCAGAGGTTGTTCTTCTGGGGATTCTGAGTATCCTCTGTCAGCAGACCTGTACAGACTAAGTTCGGCGGAGTCCCGGAGCCAAGATGGCGCTCCCTGCAGGGCAGGTCACTGTTCTCCGGCTGGGAGGGTGTTGGATGTCTGCGGCCCCAAAAGGGTGCTGCCTCAGCGGTTCTGTGGCTCCCGCCTGTCCCAGAAGCCGTCTGCCCCCGTGGTCCCCACTCTGACCTGTAGAGAATAAGCTCGGCGGAGTCCCGGAGCCAAGATGGCGTTCCCTGCAGGGCAGGTCACTGTCCTCCGACTGGGAGGGTGCCGGATGTCTACGGCCCCAAAAGGGTGCTGCCTCAGCGGCTCTGTGGCTCCCGCCTGTCCCAGAAGCTGTCTGCCTCTGTGGTCCTCACTCTAACCTGTAGACTAAGTTCGGCGGAGTCCCGGAGCCAAGATGGCACTCTCTGCAGGGCAGGTCTCTGTCCTCCGGCTGGGAGGGTGCCGGAAGTCTGCGGCCCCAAAAGGGTGCTGCTTCAGTGGCTCTGTGGCTCCTGCCTGTCCCAGAAGCCGTCTGCCCCCGTGGTCCCCACTCTGACCTGTAGAGACTAAGCTCGGCGGAGTCCCGGAGCCAAGATGGCGCTCCCTGCAGGGCAGGTCACTGTCCTCCGACTGGGAGGGTGCTGGATGTCTGCGGCCCCAAAAGGGTGCTGCCTCAGCGGCTCTGTGGCTCCCGCCTGTCCCAGAAGCTGTCTCCAGAGTTTTATAAGAAACAACCAAACCTAGAGTTTAATTTCTTATGAGGCCCTTATCTGCTTTTCTGCTTGGGAAATTCTTAATCCTTGCTTAAGTACGTCCTATTTTCTGTGACTATCTGCTTTTTTTTTTCCTGGGCAAAGTGAAATCTTCCACATGGCTACCTCCAGAGACCACTGAGTCATGGCAGTGTTGGATGCAGGATGCTCTGTGTTGAGACTTCTTTTGAGACTCATGTGAGTTCACTAATGGCATGGGAAACTATCTGGTGGTGACATTTTACAGGCATCCAGGAAATCTGGGTAAGTTCTGCGCCCTGGACCTGAGGATGCACATCAGTGGTAGAGTCTTACCTAGCATCCAAGTCACCCCAAGTTTGATCCCCTACACTTCCCTCTCTCAAAGCCCCTTTATGATCATCTTAAAAAGACATATTCCCCAGTAAAAGTCATATTAATTTCCCATGTTCTCCAGAGCCAATGGGTGTGTAGGCAAAAGCATCCTGTATGAGTAACCCTTAGTGACCAAGACAAAGTGTCTTAAGCAAGGTGGCTTGCAGAAGGGAAATTTCCTGTCTCACACTCATGGAGGATGAGAACAGTATGGCAGCAGCAGGGTTGGTCTCTTCCAGGGGACATAGGAGAAAGCTATTCTGTGTCCTCAGTCTAGCTCCTGGTGTTCCATGCAACTTCTCAGGGTCCTTGTCTTGCAGGAGCATTAAACTCACCCATCTTTGCCTTCATCTCTCTGTAGCATTCTATCTGGATGTGTGTTTGTTTTTAAATCTTCCCCATTCTGAAGACATTGGTCAGATTAGATAGAGTTTCCCCTAGAGACCTCTTGGTAACTTGATTATCTACAAACCGACCTTCAAACCAAGGTCAAGTTGAGAGACTGCGGATTAGGACTTCAACATATGGATTCGAAGGTGGGGGGCACAACTCAGTCTGTAGCAAGGACTGTGTTTGAGGATATGTCTAGTCCTGGTATCCTCTAAACATCTCAGAATGGGAGCAATGGGGTAACTACAAAAGCCCAGATGCTATATTTTAAATATTTTCTATATCCCTTTGCAGAGTCCAATGGTGACTCTTAGTTCATTCATTTGCCAATCAAATATGAGGCTACTAAGTGCCTACTGTGTCCCAGCATTTAGAAACATGTTCTGTAAACAGAGTGACCTCAAATGATCTCTGTCCTTCCCTCTGACTAAACCAGGATGAAGTGGCCATGCTGTATCTCTGGTCGGCATCTTCAATGGAGGCTTTTATCATCCTATTGGGAATCTGCCTCATCAGCCATTTGAATATTGCTTTCACAACCTGAAGAATAGGCTGATGGCTGCCAAATTTAAAACTTATGCGTAAGCTGGTTGTCTGATCTGTTTGAAAACACTATAGATGAGCCACTTTCTTGGTCATTCTCCAATCACAAATTTCTGGCTCCACAAGGCTCAGGTGCCATGGATGTTGAAAAGAAGTCATGTCTCATGCCTTCCATGTTTATATCACAACCATTGTCTGTTGTCACCAGGATCCCTTGCTGCCTGTGGTGATGGCCAAGGTTCCTCTCCTCTTAGCTGTATCCACCAGAGCTGAGTTTCTTCACACATCTTCACCAGGTGCTTGCCACAAGCTCTGTGATCTGTGCCATTTATTCTTGCAAGGCACTCAATCTTTTCTACAATCTTGGGAGGTGGGGGCAAAAGGGCTATGAAGTCTTGATCTGAAAACCCCGATGAAGTGTTCTAAAACCCAAACCTTCAAATGCAGACATGATAAATCAAGTTGGAAATTCCACACTTGCTCACGAATGCCCATGAACACTGTATAAGATCACATTCAGACCATGTCTACAAAGTATATGCCCAGCAAAATGAACTTTATTTAATAATTGGTCCAGTCCCCAAGACATCTCAGTATATATGCAAATATTCCTAAATATGAAAAAGTCCAAACTCCTGAATACTTCTGGTCCCAGATATTTCAGACAGGGATTGCACAGTCTATAGTACTGTTATCCATTCAGCCATGATCCAATTGGCCTAACTTCATACAGTTAATAAGAGCCTGAGCAGGGTCTCATGTCAAAGTCTGTTTGGCTTCAAATGAAGACTCCCACCTTCTCTTTCTCTGGCACTTTTCTTAAAAACATTGGGGTATGGGACATGATGCTTTGACATACATATACACTGTGAGTTGACTCCTATACTCAAGCTATGTAACACATCTATCTCTAACCAATGTTTTTTGAGGTTCGACCACCAAAATCCTACTTTTTTTTTAAAAAGCAAATTTCCTGTGTAGAAAACTATCACTAACTATGTCATATTGCTCGATGTTAGAGCCCTACATTCCCCCATCTTGCATTCATGCAACACTGACTTTTGACTAACATGTGACTCCCTTTTCCACTTGTGTGATCACTATCATCCTCTCTGTGTCTGCATCTCTGTATTTGATTTCATAAGTTCCTCATGTAAGCAGGATCATGCGGCATTTCTGTTTCTGTGTCTGGCATATTTTACTTCTGTCTACAGTATGGACACGTATCCAGGGATCTGAAAGCATTGATTCAGTGTGTGCATTAGAGAGAGAGAGACAGAGACAGAGACAGAGAGACAGAGGAGGACAGAGAGAGAGTTTTCTAGGAGGGAATCCTTGTTCAGATTCACAAACGTTCCTGACCTCAAAGGCTAAAGGGTGGGTGCCTGACTTAAGCAAGCAGTGGACTGATCATGATCTGACCTCCAAGGAACTTGCTGCTTTTATTTCCTGGTATTTCCTCTTGTTCAGAATACCTAATGCATTTCTGGAAGGTTCCCTGCCTTCTCACAAGTCCAGACCTATTTCCAGGCCCCAAGTCACCTTGCGAGGAGAAGCCGGAGCCTTTAATGGCGTCATGGCTTTCCAAAGAACTGCTTCTGCTGTGTGGTTCCTACCCTAGGTAGCAACAGGTAGGTAGCTGAGCTGGGGTGCTCATCTTCCCCCGTTCCTCCTCCCTTCATGCACAGGCTATGAGCCCTTAAATTATTTATCTGTGCTTTGTCTAAGAGGCTTTTGAAAACCAAGGGCAAGAGTCAGCGTTGTTCGGGCACTGTCACAGGCAAGCTGCCAGTTGAGCTGACATCAGATTCTGGCTTCTGGGGTATCAGCTGTCGTTGCCTCCTGGGATATTCTTTTGGGATACAAGCGGAAAAGCTTGTTCATCAAGAGGTGCTCACAGGTGTCTAACGTGTGAAGCCCTTCCAAGCCTTCCTCCTCTTCCTGCTCCTTCCCCTCTCTCTTCCTCCATTCCCCTCTTCCTCCTCTTAATTCTCCTTCTCCTGTTCCAGCTCCTCCTCTCTTCCTCCCCCTCTTCCCTGCATTGTTGTTCTTGAATCTCCCACTCTTTCTCTTCCTATCTCCTCTTATTCTCTTTCCCCCTTACTCCTCCTTTTCTTAGGGCCTTCCTATAGCTCCTGAGTGTCCTCGCTTTCATTGTATCTCCAAACTCCCTCTTCTATAAAACTGTGTTTTAAAATGCAAGTCACCAAGCAAAGTACAAATGCTATAGACAGACTCAGCAGGGATTTAATTCCTTGAAAGTTGAAATGTGACCTGAAATCCTCATTTCTATGTTGCTCTTGGGTAACGTGATTTCAGCATGCAGAATACTTTTTCATGCTTTAGGCTTTTCCTTCCCAAGTAAGCACATAGTCTGGCTAAAGTCCAGCAAGTGTCTAAACCAGGCCAAACCTGCCCCTTTCAGCCTGTCCTGGGATTTCCAGTTGAGAAAACTCTGGGTTGCTTATTGCTAATATCATCTGGGCAATGTTCCTGGGGAGGGGCTAGCACTACTCTGTATGCCCCCAAGCCCCAGACAGAAGCTCTTGTCCTTCCATTGCAATTTCTCCTGCCCTCCTCCAACCCATAGGGCGGGACTTCCGGAAAGAGACAACTTCCTTGAAGGAAACTGGGAAGACATCTAGGCTTCTGCTTGTAGATGTTCTGCTGACATGGGCTGTGGACAGACAAGGGCTCTTTCCCCAGGCCAGGGTTGTCTCAGACATTCTACGGTCTCTAAGAGCACTGGGTAAGCTATCAGGCTATTTGGGGTTTAACCCTTTTTGCCTTCATTCAGCAACTACTGAGTGAGTCGCAGGAGCCTTGGAAAGCCAGGATGAATGAGACCTGGTCTCAAGGAGCTCCGGATTCTGGTTGGGAAAAATGGCAATGTAAATAAACAAGTGGGCAAAGTGTGCTAGGGTGGTCTAAGGGACTGTGAAAATGCAGGGTGAGGTCACCCAATTCCCACTCTGTTTCTGTTGCTTTGTCACCCAGAGTAATCCCAAGGTTTACTAAATGCTGTGCAGGGTTGTGGGACTCTATACTCTCCTACTTGCCAGGAATAAGGATATGTTTAAAACTCCTCTGTAGGTTTATGTTCAAAAGTGGTCACCAAATCCCATGTCTGCATGGACAAAACCAGTGCCACTTTTATTCAGTCCTGTATGCCTGTCATCTGGTGGCAAAGCTATTAGGGAGTAGATGCTCAATAAATATTTGTTGAATGAGTTAATGGAATGGATGGTTAAAGAGAAGACCGCCTTTGGTAGTGTTTTCTAAACTTGAACCTCAGAATCAGGTGATGAACTTGTTATAACATAGGTGCCTGTGTTCAAAGATGGATGCTGTTCTGGGGTGAGGGAAAAGGTTTGTATTTTTAGATCTTTCCACAGAAGATCCCCCTGGGTTGAGACCCACACTCTGAGCAATGCTTGGATCTTCTCTACCAGAGATGGATTAAAAATACCCCTTGGAGCTGTTCCTAAAGGACCACTATGGGGTTTGGTCTCCCCATTGTCTTAGCAGGGGTCAGGTCCTATTACATGAAACAGGCCCAAGTGACTGGGGCCTCCTGAGGGTTCACGGTGACACAGCCATAATGCAGGTGACTTCATTCAATTAGAGGGAATTATGAACGTGAGAGCAGTGAGTACACTCCCTACGTGAAATTCAGGGAAGTTAAAATAGCTTGCTCCACTTGAGAAAAAAACCCGTTTGTCTGTTGTGAGGATCATTGTCTCTTCTTAGGCAACTGGCATCTTCAAGGAAAAGGACAAACTGTTTGTGGCACTTGGGTTTTTCTTTTTGCTTACTCATT
Source organism: Mus caroli (assembly GCF_978045245.1). Taxonomy (NCBI): domain Eukaryota; kingdom Metazoa; phylum Chordata; class Mammalia; order Rodentia; family Muridae; genus Mus; species Mus caroli. The sequence continues at coordinate 98,100,284 of NW_028227261.1, forward strand.
CATATTGCTTATTCATGCTGAGTAAGTTTTAATTGTCTCTGACATTGAGCAAGGAGCCCCACACTAGAGACCTGGGTGTGCTAACCTCTCACCACACTGCTGTGGATAGATAACGTGACTGCTGGCATGCTTTGTCCTGGCCCGTCATGTGCTTCTGAGTGAAGAGATTTAATTCAGGCTGTGTGAAGCTCATCAGCTTCTTCCTTTTCTACAAGTATGCTACGGCTGAAGTCCCAGCCCATATTGCCTTGCAAGGTCAGGGTTAGGGGCATCACTGTAGTAGCCTCTGTTGCTAAAACTGCCTACCGTTTGTTGATGAATTAATCAGCGTGATGAGATTGGAAGAGGGTTGACATCATTGAGGACACTGTCTGAGTGCTCTGACTTTATGATCTGGGCTGGGTCAGGTGCTGACCTCTGAGAGACATTGCATTTCTTCTAGGTGTTGCAGACAGCAGACATTACTAACCTGTTGGTTGGGCTGTGAGCTTGCTTACTTTGCTGACTCTGGTGATATGGTATATAGATTTTTCTCTTCTTGCTTCTTTAACCACAGAGTCCAGGATGAGGCCAGACCCCGCGGTTCTGGGACTTTTTTAGGAACTATATAGAGCAATGGTAACACCCCAGCATGGCTGCTCACTGCTGCAGGATTTCTCTTACATCCCTGAGCCTTATTTTCTTTTTCTGACATGCAGGTGTGATATGTTTCTGAATGCTGTTTTTCCACCATCCTGGCTCAGTGTCATGGGTCCTTTGGAGCCCGTTTCATTAGTTCCCCTAACCTCTGCTTTTAGCATATTTTAGCTCCATTAAGGCTATGGAGGACCAGAGTAATTAATATATCTTGTAAGTTCCCTGTTTGATTCCAGATCCCATACTTTTAGCCACTGTAGTACTGGTTCTCCAGTGGGGATGAATTTGTCTTCTAGGACACATTTGGCAATGTTGAGACAGTGTTGTCATAGTCACCAGCAGGAGATGCTGCTGGTACCTAGGTAGTAGAGGCCAGAGGCCTTGGTCGGTATCTTATAGTGAACGATGTAGTACAAAATGTCAACGAGAAACCTTGTGCTGCAGTTCACTGCCTCCGTGAAATGATGCTATCCAGGCCTGGAGCACATTCACATTAACGGCATTCTTCCCCTGCATTCTCAGGACTCTGCTCAGAGAAGAAAGAAGAACCCAGGCTCCAGTTTCCTTCAGCAACTTGAATTTTAGCCTTAATGGTTCCCGGCTGCTTGGCACCTCTATCTCAAGAGTTCCTGCCTTTGTGAGATGTGCTGACAGTTATCAAGAGTCAGGGCAAGACTCTTCTTGGGAGAAGTCCAACTTCCCCAAGATCTGGCAAGTTCAGACATTCTTTATAGAATGCACACCTTACTGGCCTCTGACCTCACAGCACACATTGGCTCCGCGCATGGCTGGGCTTTGTGCAGTGCGTTCCCCTTTCACAGGAACTCATATCTCTCACCTTTTGCATGGAAGGCCTTGTAGGGTACTTGCTGTCATTAATGAGCCTTGCCAATGAGAAACATGAATGTTGTCATGGTTCTGGCCCTTGAAAATGAATGAATCAAGGAGAAAACTGACAGATGGCCTGTCATCTAGAGCAGCCACACCTTGCAGGCTGGGCACTTTGTCTTCACCAATGACTCACCAAATGGCCTTGGGCAAAAGCCTGGAATGGACTGCTCTCACCACCAGCAAGAGAGGCCTCTGCCTGGCCCAGGAAGCTGAAGAGCGGCTGTTCTCAACCTGTGGGTCATGGACCCCCCTCTAGGAGGGAGAGGACAAATGATCCTTTTAAAGGTGTTGCATACGACCATCAGCAATACCATAAATTTCCATCGTAATTCATCCTAGTAGCAAAATTAGAGTTATAGTGTAGCACCAAAAATAATTTTGTGCTTGGGGATCACCACACAAGAAACTTAAAGGCTCACAGCATTGGAAAGATTGATAACCCCTACTCTAGGGGATGACAGTCTCTGGACAGACTAGCAGTAGAGATCTTCATATATGTGAAAGAGAGCAGGAAACAGGGAGATAAGGGCACACTGAGAAGGCTCAAAAGCTGTACCAGAGAAGCTGTGGCTTGGCTTTTGAGGCCTTGCTTTCTTGCAAATTCTCACTGACATACGCTTAACCAATGTGGAGTGTAGCTAAATTACTGTTAGCTTAATTAATGCAATGAGAGTTTAAGCTGTTGGTTAAAGCAGTGAAAGATCATGAAAAGTCTATGCACAGCCTTCTCTATGCACAGTCATACTCCATGCATGAACTTGAGGAAGCTTGGCTTAAGGTATTGATTACTAAGAACAGACAAGATCCATTCTGGAGAATGAATGGCTGATGGGAGAACTATTATTCTGCCATGGCTTATGGGCAGAAACCACTAACTTTTTGGAGATCAAAGGAAAAACCCATTGGAGTGAGTGTATTCCCTGGGCCTTATGGTTCTAGGATCCCCTCTTTCAGATAGAAAAGGCCACAGTGCCTTTGCAGGACAGGATAGGTAAGGATCCACTGAGAGATTCCTCAGTGTGGGTTCCAGTGGTGACGAGTAGGCTCAGCTTTGGAAGGGGTGCACTGTCATGGTCACCTTGCCTGCTTATTTCATTCTCTCTTCTTTTTCAATGAAGACAAAGGGATTAAATCATCCCAGTGCTACACTTCATGCCTGAGGTTTGATATGGGCAGTCCTTAGAATTTGGAAGTACTTGGGATATCTTCTGGAAACTTCCTCCTAGAGGTAAACACGAATCAGGATTTGGGACACTGAATTCATATGCACAGACCTGCTTTTATACTGTAGGCATAAAAGAACTTTGAGGCTATGAAATTTGTAGGTCTCATACCCTTTATTCAGATGTTGGTTGTTCTTTTAATTCCTGGGACTCCTGACCACCTCATCTGCACCTTCTTCCCACACACCTCTCTGCAACAACTAATGTTCATTCTTTTCACAAGGGGTCACATAGTTATCAAAAATCAAGTCAAAGTACAGGCTTTGCTACTTATAAACTGGAAAAGATTGAGCAAATTCTGCCTGCTTGTCAAGCCTCAGTTTGTCTGTACAGTTAGGTATCAAAAGGCGCTGGGGGAGTCCTATAGGATCTTGTTTATGAGTTGCTTAACACGGTGCTTGGTACACGGGAGACACTCTGTGATGTTTTGAATCTGGCATCTGAAATCAACTTTCATATCCAGAGGATTCCTTCAGGATGCATCTTGGGGGAAAGCCACACCTATGCCCACCGTCAGAGCTGAGATGAGACATGCTGTCTTGCTCTCCCAGTTGGGAGTCAGGGTGTCACTTATGACATGCCCGTCACTAGAATCAGTTACATCTCACCACACTACTTGGGGATTTGTCATGTTGAATTTGGCATCAGCAAGTACAACTTGTCATCCCAAGAGCTACGAAAGTAGGCCAGCCTGGATGTCCTCATTCGACCTTTGCTGTGGTAGGATTTGTGTTTAAGTCAGCGGGAGACACTGAAGATGGGCCAGCCACATGAAGTTTTCTCATCAGCATCATTGTTTTTACTGTTACTGTCCCCATCCTAATGCATCATAGTTAGTCACTGATTTATTTATTTGCCTCCCCTCATGGATGATGAGAACCCCTCCCCTGAACTGCTCCTGTGTAGTTCTGAGCTCAGAATGGCCTTATCAAACAAGCACGTGGATATCTAATGATAGATGGAGAGTGAATGATTAAATTGAGTAGATAAATGGAGCATTGTTCAGTGCTTATGAAGATCCTTGGGATGTGGTAGCATAGGGGCATCAAGATTAGCATAGGAAAGATACTAATGACAGAACAAAGACTGGCACCTCCCAACTGGGAGAGCAAGACAGCATATCTCATCTCAGCTTTGATGGTGGGCATCATGTAAGGGCTACATGTAAGGGACAGATGTGCATGAGAAAGGCCCATGATACACAGATACAGAAGAAGGCAGGTGCTGTGTAAGGAGCCATAGGGAATGCAACTCTTGTGGTGGCTGAATATATATTTTTTAACTCTCTTCAGCTCTGGCTCAGAAGTGTCCTTCTCCCTTAATAAATAATCGTGTTCCTACTCACGAGTCACAAGAACCCAAATCCCAGCAGGTCTCTTCTGGACTCCAATATCTACCAAAAGTTATGGCATTGAACTTGGAGTAGCAACTCCTTGAGTGTAACAGAAAATGTCCCCCACCCTTGCTTTCATTTGGGTTAATTGCTGAAACTCCCAGACTGACACATCTCATTCAGATTGAAGCAAGGATGTCTTAATAGGAAGCACAACTAGGTGTCTGTTCCTTTATCTAATCCTTATAAGAATGCTGCTTCATAAGTATTATCTCCATTCTACAGATGAGGAAATGGAGTCTTAAAACGGATAAGTGGCTTATAGAAGATGACTCATCTAGGAAATAGCTGAGATACATTTCAATGCAGGTCTCACACTTCAGCTCTCAGGACTTTACTGCTGCTCTTTGCCTTCTCCACCCAAGGAGAAGTAAACTGTCAGTAGGGGTTATTTACTGAGAGAGCCTCTTTTTAAATGAGGAGGCTGGACTTATCCCATCAAAGGCACTCATCACATTATCTCCAGATCTCAGTTGGCATCATACCAGAGAATTTTGTCTATTCCATAGCCCAGGAGCTGTGCTTGATGTTTTGGGATTTATTCTGGGCATTAGAAACCCACATAAGATTATAGTCCTTATTCTACTTCACAACACAACCAACTAAAACAAATTAATTTTCATTGGTAATAAACTAAGGGGTCTTGGCCAAGACTCCTTAGATTTTTGCCTAGGAAGACATTCTTACGTGGTAATTGTCTCCCATTCATTCAGATTCCTAGTTCCCCTAGTCTTAATTTTGGCATCAAAGTATCCACATCACCTTGTTCCTGCTAGGAATCATGCAAATCTTGGATCTCATCATACCCGAGAGTCCTGGGGCTACAGGCATACTAGAACTGTGAACGTGCAGACAACAGCTTTTCTGGAATGGTCTTCATTTTGTGACACCATCTCAGGCTGGTGGTCAACCCGAGAGGAGGTGTCCACGGCTAAGGATGTCTAAGAGAAACTGTAAGATGATCACATGTCTCCAGCCTATATGGTTCCTTTTCCAACAACATGCACCTTTATGTTGGTACAGAAAATATTTGCCTGGAACCTTGTGACCTTGGTCTTTGGTCGAAGAATTAGCATGAATGGAAAGATGCTATTCTAAGCTCTTCTGAGAAAAATAGAACGCTTCCTAATTAGGTCAATGGTAATTCGTTCACTCAGTCATCATTCACTTACTTGGTTGTCTTTTAAATTTTCTCCATAGCACCTGTTATTTCTTGGTAGCATCATACAGATGTATTTGTTTATCAGTTTACTCTCTGTCTCCATTTGAACCGGACTCTGAAAGAGCAAAGCCATCTGCTCTGTTTAATATAGTGCTTGGAGCATCTGGAACTATGTTAGTGTTTGGTAAGCCCTTGGTCAATGTTGGTGGGATGAGTAGACTATTCAAAGAAGACACATAATTGAATCAGAGTATGATCCTGATACCCAGACTCAGCATTCTGGTAGAGATATATTAAAAAAGTCCTAAGAGAAGACTAAGAAGACTGTCTTTATTATCATGTCCATCAGCACCATGCTCCACGTTCCTTTATCACTGTGTTGGGTATAATGGTTCTCATCTGTGGGCTTTGAGGAGGATTAAAGTTAGTGCATCCACAGGTGGGTGGCTGGAAGTAGGCAGATGCTTAATGAATATTAATAGACAGATAATGATGGAAGAGAAGGAAATGATGGAACATTTTAATAAAGATCTTGCTTCAAATATTCAGGACTTATTTTAATTAATATTTGCATATTTCTTCATAGTTTATAGAGCTCTTTCTCCATACTTTATTTCAGCCAATACCCACTCACTACAGCCTTATCTAGTGGTTATAATCAGTCCTATTTCACAGACAGAAATTAAAGGTTAAGGTTGGCCTTTGATGTGGAAGTTCTTGAACTTTTATCAGTAGACTCCAAGCTCCCTGAACTAACTTCTCTGCAAGTATTGGGCAGTCATCATCTTCCTACCTGGCCAGGCTTGCCTCCCTAAACCATTTTGTCCTGTTTTTATAGTATTCCCAACAGGGCCCCTTAAGGGCAGGGACTGTCTCTATTGTTCTATTTTGAAAAATTCCATATGCAATCATGTTACTCATACATTTATTAGTAAGAGAGTTATGCAAAGATGTTGCATGCCTGGTTTGTTTATTATAGGTTTAAGCAAATATACAGACATTTTAATTTCTCTCTGTCTTCATCTCTGCTCTCAGCCTACATGCCCCCTAAGGTAGCAGATAGCATGGGAATGTTTGCTGTGGTTCCCATCTCTCTCCTGATTCTCCTGAGTCTCAGCTATAAAACACCACACTTGACCTTACTATTTTGTGTAAAGTCACAGGCATGGAGAGGCTATTAGATTACAAATTAAACACACACATACACACACACACACACACATACACACACACACACACACACACACACACACACACACACACACACACACACACTAAGGGCTCCTGAAACTTCCAGATGAAAGGGACCAAAGTGTCCAATGAGGCAGGCCTGCCCCCTCTTTAGTTTAACCAATGCTTATTGGATGATGTCTTGCTGTTCCCTCTAGGAGGCAGGACTGATTGATGACCATGCAATTATTCGAAGGTATTGCTGGTCAGAGGAGACTCAGTCAATGTCACAAAAGTAAAAACCTGGTTTCAAAGTCAGAAATACTTTTACCAAATCTTCTACCCTCAAAAGAATGAAACTGTTTCTCTGCCTTTATGGCTAAACCATGCCAGACAATTATGTGGCTTTTATAATTTTTTGCTTTCTCAACACACAGATAAAGTAGATAAAGGTCAAATTGAGATCTATTGATATATACTTTAGTCTGCAGATACTAGACTCTGGTAAATAACAGATACTCTTACCTTATATGGCTGGCCAGTCCATCAAAATTAATACTGTTCATTATCAAAATTGGGTAATAAGTTTGTTGTCTCTTTGACTTAATAATTAAAAAAATGGGGACAGTGGTACTTATCTAGAGAATAAAAAATTTTTTTCTAGAGAATAAAAAAACTGTGTTCTTTAAGAAATTTATGGCATGGTTGTTTATACTAGGAACATGTTGGAGGTAAATTAAAGAACTTCATACCAATGAAGGAATTATTATCTATTTAGAGAGACACTACATATCCTTTATAAAAGTAACAACAAGGGCTGTGTGACAAGACTGCTAAAATTGATAACATGTAAGATTTAACATAGTGAATAAAAACTATATTCACATACATATACATAATGCAAGGTGTATGTTATTATTTTGATTTTTACTAACACCCCTCTAGAATTGTTTAGCTAATAAACAGTCACACAGGGTGCCTGTTTTTAAGGAGAGAAATTTCTTTACCCTTTAGTGTGGTGGTGGCCTCTTGTGGAGGTTCATCTGACATTACATTTTACACTTTGCAGGACACTGAACAATGGATCCTTCTTCACAAAGCTAGTTTGGCTGCTAAGAAATGGCTGGAAGTAGGGTGGTTGGGGAAGTTGAAAATGGAGAATTTTTTTTCTGATAAGTTTTTTTTTTCTCTGTTGAGCAAGGAAATAAAAAAAAGAACAAACTAACACAGTTCGATCTTATGGCAGATCTGACCTCAACTGCCAAGGTGCTCTGCCTGGGCAAGTTCTTATTAAAGCAGCAAGGTGATCAGAGTGAGGAGGAGACTTGAGGTGAGGTCATGTGAAGGTGCTTAGAAGAACTTGGTCAAAGCCTAATTGATGAGGCCTATTGCATCTTTATGCTTTTGAAGGCAGAGTGGATGGAAGTGGAGTTGTTTTGTGCTATCTCTGGTCACGCAGGAAAAGATATTAAGCATAAGGTTGGGGTCAACACGAGGAGAGTCATTAATAGTTGTGTGTAATGGTTAATATAGATCATTGACATGATGGAATGTAGAATCACGTTGGAGATGGGCCTGTGGGAATGGCCGTGGGAGATTATCTTGCTTACATGAGATGAATTGGGAAGACCCATGTTAATTGTAGGCTTAGCCATTCCCTTGGGTAGGGCATCCTGGGTAGTGTAAGTGTAGAGAGTGGAACTGAGCAGTGAGCATCATTCCCTGCCGCCTTGTGACTGTAGATGCAGTGTGACGAGCTGCTTCAGGCTTCAGCTCCCTTGATGTCCATAACATGAAGGACTTCACCTTGTTGGAGGAGCTAAAATAAATGTCTTCTCTTTTAAACTGCTTTTGTCAAAGTATTTTGTCACAGCAATGGGGGAAAAGAGACTAAGACCATATTGATGTCCTATGATTTAGGATTAGGTCAGACTCACCACTCACGGAGGAGACGTTGCCAGTCGGAGCTGAAGTGACCCAGCACTGATGCTTTTCAATGCCTCCCACCCTTCGCATTCTGATGCTTGCGTTCTAGCTCCTTGGAGGAAAGTCTCTGGGGTCCATCCTTACTTCCTTTCTTGTCACCTTCTCCCTGAGGCATTCAAGATGTCACTGTGTCCTGAACAGGGAAGTTAACGACCTGTTAACTATGGCAGTTTACTGTGAGGATTAATGATGGTTAGTAAAGTGGCTTATCAAGAGATCAAGTTTCCCTAAGGACAAATATTCTAATGTGGCTGTAATTTAGGTGAATCACCTTAGGAGGAAGAGTAGCAGATGATAAAAACATGAGTCACTAGAAACAATATTTACTTTATGAATTCATTGATCCGTGTTATACTTATTGAAACCATACTAACATAGGAATTTCCCCCCATATCCCTGGCACGCAGATGTATATTATAGGGAAGCCACATAAAATACAAAATAATGTAAGTGAAATTATGTTTTCCCATGAAGTCATCCTGATATAGCTTGAATACTTTCTAAATCTCTTTTCACTTGTACCTTTTAAAAATCTCACCTGCAATGAGGGAAGTGTTTTGAATTTTGTTACGCTGTCTTTTCAGGCAGATTCCGAGGTGCTGGGCTGTCATTAGGAGAGGATCGTAATGACACTTTTGCTCTCACCATGTAGACAGTGAGTGCAATGGGGTTCCTTCCTGCTTTATTAAACGTTTTGAGCTTATACACAGATAAGGGGCTTCGATGCGGAAATAACAGAGCAGAAGGGTTTTTTTTTCACTGCATGAATGTTTTTATTTTTTACCCCGGAGCTGGTTTTCCTAGAGCTTCCTGTGCAAGGTAGATGAAGTGAAGACCTGACCTGCTCTTCCCTTCTAAAAGCAAGGGCTTTGTGTCGGAGAACTGACTTTCCTATCATTTGCTGAAGAGCATGTCTGAGTTTATGAATAGAGGATCAGTACAAACAGAGGCCAGCATCAGTCTCAACAGTGCCTTCCTTGGATAGGAGGTGGGATGGCGGCAGAAGACCTGATGGAGTTGAGGTGGGTGGAGTTGGTACCAGTGCCTCTGAGGATGAAATGCATCCTCTGGGGAAGAATCAACGAAACAAGCAAACACAATCGCAAAACTCTGACAGTCTTTCACATAGAGCTTTATCCAGGGGATTCCCAGGCACACAGGCACTGCTCACTCCATGACGGCTTAGCTATATCGTTGTTTTAAAAGTTTTGAATGGCTGGTTATTGCTCATGCTTGTGTCAGATGTGCTCTATGTCACTGACACCCACAGCTTTTTTGTGTGTTCCTGGGTGGACACCAGGAGTGTACAATGATGGTACGAGACTGAAAAACACAATTTGAGTTATACCAGTCTGGTCAATGTTCCCAAGTGCTTGGTGTTTTGTTTTCCCTCATGTTTGAAATTTAAAACAGTGAGACAATGTGAACTGTGAAGCAGAATGTGTAAGGGTGTTGTACATGAGTTTCAGTGCATGTGTGAAGTGTTCTACCAATGCTGAAATACCCGAAAATCTTCTTCTTCCTTGGCATTACTTATTTTAAGTTAAAGGAAGAATAAGGAAAATTGTGGTTTTTTAAATTGTGATCCCTGAAAATGTGTGGTTTAGAGGTACTCATTTTATAAATCTGTTTCAAATGTCAAATTGGCTTAGAACTGCCCCTGGTCTTCAGAATTGGGACAGTTTGGGGTCTAGTCCTTTGAATCACTGAATCAAGTGAAGAAATCATTCAAAACCTTTGTTTTCTCACAAATGAAGAAAGTCCACCCTTTGTAGAGGTAGTACAGGATTAGAGGAGATAACACCCACAAGGACCTTGTCTTAGGGCTTCTATTGCTGTTCTAAAACATCATGAGGAAAAGCATCTTGGCGAGGGAATGGTTTATTTCATTTTGTAAGTCAGGCAGGGCTCAAGGCAGGGACCTGGGATGTAAGAGCTAAAGCAGAGGCCATGAAGAAGCGTTCTTAGCGCTTTCTCTGGATGGTTTGTTTATAGAACGTATCCAACTCAGGACCGTCTGCCCAGGGGTGACACTGCCTTCTCTTATCAACTGTCAGTCAAGAAACATGTCTGTCTTTTTTTTTTCCTGTTGAGAATTCCTTTTCCAAGATGATTCTAACTTATGTCAGGCTGACAAAAAACTAATCAGGACAGACATAGAACAACAGCTTATGCTTTGTACACGAGCTACTCTGTACATGTTTTGAGCTATGTTCTGTATAAAACACAGCGCTCAGTAGTAGTAACAATGATGCTATGGACAGATGTGGATCACTATGAGACATGATGCAGGAAATCTTTGTATACAAAAGAGATGAGGTCCAAGCATGAAATTTCTCAGAAAACAGGACATCATTCTTATACAAAATGTAACAATTCCCATTCATTCATTCATTCATTCATTCATAAATGTATTGGGCTGAAGATACCACAATAAGCTCTGTGTATAGCAGGCAATTTGGCAGACACAGCCTTCGGAGCTTAGATTTCCATAGTGTTCTAGCAGAAGAGTCCTTTTGGTATCTCTCACTGAGCTGAGTAAGCAGAACACCAGATCAGCAGTGCACGCAGATTGAAAAACCTGACACCGCACAGTGAGCTTGTAGGAATCTCCACGACTCAGTGACCTTGGCCAGGTCCTTTTACATCTGATGATTCAGGTTCTGTCTCTCTAAAAGGGTGATAAGAATCCTTGACTCACAGGATTTTTGTGGGAATCAAGTGTGAAATCAAAGATAAGCAATATACTATTGTCTCTGGCACACAGTACTTAATGGATGTGAATTTCCATTTCCTGCTCCTCTGTACCAATCGTGTTTGGATAAAGCCCTGCTCTGTTTGGTGAGCCATCTTTTACACACCCACCTATGCAGACAAGAACATAGGAACACATTTGGGGAAATCACACCCGGAAGAGCATCAATTCATGCTCAAGGCATTTAAATTGCTCAGATTTGCCAGTGGCTGTTCACGCTAGATCTTGGAGGCATGCCCACTGATTGATAAGCTGGAATCTACTCCATATTCAACAGAGCAGTCATCCATTTCTCTTGAGCCGTAGACTGCCTGCTTGCCAACTTGATGTCTAAATAAATACCCATTTGACAGAGTGCATATGTGGGCTTCTTGGACCAAATCTACTATATATTTCGAATATGGTTGGCCATTATTATATTCTTTACCTCCTGTAGAGGAGATAGGAGAAGAAGGAGGGTGCATGGGAGCAGGGAGGGAGAGAAACTTGTGTTTTTTCTTTAACAGTTTTGTTTTCTTTCTTTCTCTTTTAAAATCTTTTTTTTTTTTTTTTGGTGTGTGTGTGTGTGTGTGTGTGTGTGTGTGTGTGTGTGTGTGTGTGTGTGTGTGTATTATCTCCATGCTCCATTTTCATAAATATGAGTGGGAATATCATTTAGACATGATGGGTGTGTGCTTTCTACCTCACTCATCAGAGAGAATAACATTATGCTGACATCATCATTTTGCATCCATCTGAGAATGTCTTAGCAAATAAACCAATGCTGTCATCTAATGGCTGCCAGAAAGAATGGCCCAAGACCAACTATCCCAGGAAAAAATGTGCTTTATTTTGGTAAAAGCCTGCCAGCATTCATCTATTTAATAGCTAAGAGTCCAATGTAGCCATCTCCTTAGTCATTTAGCTTCACTAACAGCTTGCAATTAGCTTATCTGCATTTCTAAATGTCTGAATTTTCCATGAATTCTTTTAGCCATGGTTGGTACCTGAAAGAAGCAATTTTATTTTTATTATTTTTTAGCTAACCAGAGCACAACTTTGCATATGAATACAACTTTGGGACCTTGATATTTCATTGTGCACTAGATAGGAACATTAATGTAGAAAACCCACACCTGCAATAGCTGATGTCTCCTTTATTTCTTTCTGGTTTGCAGTTGGCTGGTACTCATGAGCAGATGTCCATACCTTGTAGCAGATCCTTAGAGTCTTCCCATACCTTCTTACCACCTTCCTGTTTTAGGTGGACACAAGTATATATTTTGTTTCCCAGAATTCCTTGCAGCTAGATGTGTCAGTGCCACTCACTTTTGTCAATGGGATGCAAATAGAATGACCGTGTGCAACTTTCAGATCATATTTTTATGAGGAAGCGGTTGACCTTTCTGTGCCTATTTCCATTGGCTCTAGAATGTGCTAATGATGAGAGCAGCTGCCCCGAGTCCTATAGGATGCTGTGTGCTGAGGATGCAGGGCACACACTGCCAACTTCACCCTGGTATGCCCTGTGGAAGAACTGCCTGATTCCTTCAGTTCTCTCAGAACATTCAACATGCTTCATGAGAAATACATTTTAGTTTCATTCCAGATGGCTGAAATGACGTTTTCTGAAACATCTGACCGAAGTCCCAGAACATTGGCTGTTTCCACAATGCTTGTCTCTTCTTGCTTGCTATTGCTGATTATTTACTAGAGATGTTAGTGGAAGAGAGAGATTTCATGGCGCTAAGAATAAAGGTCTCTCTGTGAAACCCCCAGAATCTTCAGATGTCCTTTGTGGGTTGCAAAAGACCAGCAGAGAATAGTACACCTGGCCTGTCTTGATCTGGTCCCTTGGAGAATTTCTCCTCGGATCTGAGGCTTGGTTTTGTGCCATCAGCCCACGTTGAAGAATGCCAAAGGACAGTCCCAGGATCCCCGCTGCTGCACATCCTGGAGGATGGGACAGAGGATGTGGTTTGCTCCTCTTTGTGAAGACCCAGGGGAGAAGTTGCATTCGGACCTTGTACCAGGAATAGCTATGCTTCTCCTGAGCAACTGGCTTGTTTTGTTTTTGTGGATACTGTAAGTTGTGTAACTGTCTGTGTCTTTCAAAGCCACCTCAAATTCTGTGGGAACCAGACAGCGAATAAAATCAAGCAATCCGGGGCCAAGGCCAAGCTCTCTTTTTAACTCATTGTATTGCCTTTGGAACAGTCACTCTGTGTGCCTTTCCTTTTCTTGCATGTTAGAGGTAATAAATTCTACCTGCGGATGCACTCAAAATTCATATTCAAACGCATTCACAGTTAAAGCAACACAACCCATGACTGAAACTGACAGTAATATTTATTTTTTTTAAACCTCTGCTCTTTTGTGACTCCCCCTCTTTCACCATCCTTCGCAATCTTTGCTTCATTCATGCATTTGGCAAATTTGAGGACACATTGGCGGAGGAGCATTCTGCAAATATACACTGTACTACGCGTGCTCATAAGTAGCCAGAGGGTTAAAGATGTGTTTTCTACCACAGGAGGCCCTGAAACGACAAGTAAATAAATGGTAAATACTTTTGTTATAAAAAGTTGAAACCACAATGAAGAAAGAAACTAGGGTGTGGTGGGAGAGAGTCACAGTTCTTATGGAGGAGGAGATAGAAGGTAACTTCAAGGATGTGATATTCTTTTGATCAGAGACCTGCAGGATAAAGAGAGACAATACTGCCCAGAGCCCATGGAAAAGAGTCTGAGGATACAAAAGGACTCAGCATTGGGAGAGTTGTTAATTAAGTGAGGCAGGGGGAGCCTGGAGAGTACCCTAGTCACTTTTGTATTGCTGTGAGTAATCAAAATGACCAAAGCAACTTTTAAAAGAAAGTGCTTAATTTGGCACTCCTGGTTCCAGAGGGTTAGAGTCCATGACCATCCTGGTGGGGGGCATGGGAGCATGCTGACAGGCACAGCTCTGGAGCAGTAGCTGAGAGCGTACATCTTAACCCACAAGCAAGAGGCAGAGAGACCTAACTGGGAATGACATGGGCTTTTGAAACCACAAAGTCTATCCTTAGTGACACACTTCCTCCAAAAGGCCACACCCCCTAATCCTTTCCAAACAGTTCCACTGATTGGAGACCAAGAATACAAATAGAGAATCTTATGGGGGCCATTCTCATTCAAAGCATGACACAGAGACAAGCCAGGACAAGGCCACTTATTGCCTTAAGCCCCAACCTTGCAGCTGGGGGCTTCTTTCTTACCTACCATAGACTGTCTCTGGAAGAATTCTATGGGATAGGGTGAGATGGCATGGCTGATGTTTGAAGGAGTCTTTGTAGCTCTCATTTAGGAGAATCTCAACATGACCTGTTGATGCATGTTCTCCGTGAGTTAGAGTGGCCCAGAGGAGGGTCCCTTGAGTGTTCTCAGGGTGTTGGGAAGACTTCTGGAAGCACATGGTCTCCAAAATGAGCTTTTGAGGAATGAGGGAGAGATAGGCAGAGGAAACAGAGGAAGGGTGACCGAGATAGACGGCTGGGTGATGGCAGAGAGGGCCATGGCAGCATGCAGATGTAATGTCTGCATACTGTTTATTCATATATTTACATATAAATGTATTTTGGATGTTCAAATATGGTTAAACTAAAAACCTTTAATATATAAATATGTGTATTGTCCTTTAGAATTTAGTTAATATGTATGTGTATCTTTCTACATCCGAAAATATCTACTAGATGGCTAGAATTCTGGTTTCTCTTAAAAGATCATTGACTTCCTTCCTTCCTTTCTTTTTGTTTCAATTTTAAAATTGCATTCATTTATCATGTGTGTGTACATGCATGTGCATATGCGTGAGCATGTGTGTGTGTGTGCATGTATATGTGTGCACAAATGCAGGCATGCAGGCACTCAGGCAGGACTGTGTACCAAGGCATGCGCGTGGAGGTCAATGAACAGACAACACTATACAGTTAGTTTTCTCCCTCCACTCTTTGGATCCCTGGGATCAAACTCAGGGTGACAAACTTGGTGGCAGACACTGTTAGCCACAGAATGCAGAGGACTGAATACACCACCCACAACATGCTGGACAAGTGCTCTCCCACTGAGTCAGAAGGGGAGAGGGTGTGTGTGTGTGGGGGGGGAGGAGGTACTGGGAGGGGACAGTGTTTGCTATAAAGAAATACATTTAATTAAAAAAGAGTCTATATAAAAATGTTGAAAATGTTAGGCTTTCATGATTATTTGGAATATCACACTTCTCTTTAATTGATTCCCTAGCACCCGTTTTAATAACTGTTGGCTAAGTACTGACTGATTAGGTCAGAAAAGAAATTAGTATGTGTAGTCTCTCAATACAAATGTCCTATTTTTTTTTTTAGCTGTTTCAAAAATGAAAGCAATTTCTGTGTCTTAATTCGAAAGGATGGCTTAGGGGCGCAAACAGAGAGTTTAGATTTATTAGCCTCATAGTAAAATGGAGGGTTTGAAACATCTGGTAATCTTCCCTGTGTCTTAAGAAGGCTCTGTCAGTTCTGGTCTGTCTGTCAGTTCTGGTCTGTCTGTCAGCTCTGGACTTCTTTTTCTATTGACCTGAATGGGGACTTGCAGGAGAACACCTGTCTCACTTCCTATTTGAGGGGCTCTTGGTAAAGTATTGTAGAATACATTTAATATGTACTCTTAATGATAATGGCAGCACGGTAAGGGTCCAAGGGCTGCTCCTGCTTCCGTACCACAATATGTGAGTGACCCTGGTGTACTAGGCAGCCCCTGAGGCTACTTCCTCCACATGCAACAGAACAATGCCTCTCTTTTTGTGTTATGGTGGAGATCAGATGAATAATTAAATCTGTGTGATGTATTTAAACAAGGCCTGCTTTATAAGTTGTAGATAATGCTAAAACTGATAATAATGGAAATAAAAATCATCATATTTTTGAATGTACAGTAACCTCAGAAAAAAAGGAAAAAATGTTGACTACCAAGGTAATTGCTCTTGGCTCTAACATGCTCAACCCATTTCCTCTTTGAAACCGCGGGGATCATTTTCTTTTTTTGTATAACTTACTACGTAAAGGCATAGGTGTGTGTACTGATGGGAATGTTTGTTAAAAATGGTGATTTTTAAAATTTTATCATGTTACTTTGGATCCTGCACAATCCATGTGCCTAGGATTTTATTAGAGTGAATACTTATAAAAGACAATGGAGTGAATGCTGACAAAGGCTGGAAGAGCTGAGAGATTATGATAACGGTATTACCTGAATGGAGATAGGTAGGAAAGACGTGTGGAAGACTTGTAGATGCTTTGTAGTCCAAGGTGTGTTTAGCAAGGGTAGACAATCTTGAGTTAAAGACAGCCAATAGAGGAGTCTCTTTCTTGTATCTGTCAGGAACTACATACCAAGCTATCCTGGCCAAGCTGAGCCATTGCGGGACTATGGTAGGTGTGGCCTTTCTACAAAGCACTGATGGATTTCAAAGTATTGGATGGTATCCTTGGATCAGTTCCATAGCCTGTAGAGAATATTTCTCTCACAGCCTCATCTCCCAGGAAGAACCTCTTTACTGAAGACCATATTGATTTGCCACTAATACCATTTATTCTGATTCCTTTTAATATGTGGGAGAACTGTCACCAGGAAGCCAGATACAGCTATTTTTGCAGACAGCTCTCAAGCAGTGTGTGCAGTGCCCCGACAATGGGCCAAGTCACATAGGCATGAACACTGAAGTTCTAGGAAACGAAATCTTGAGACTACAAGAGTGTTCTCTCTGAGCTGAATACTGTTCTTTCTCTCTACGAAACAGAATCAACACAACCTTTGAATCTACTACCTTTCTTTTTTTTTTGTTGTATGCATGCAACATTTTTGAGACAGGGTCTCTTTATGTAGCCTAGGCTGGCTTCAAACTTGTGAGCCTCTTTCTTCAACCTCTTGAACGCTAGTGTTGTAGTGTTCACACCATACCCCATACTTGGTGTATACCTTCTGACCTCATTTGTTTGTTTTTTTTTCCCTCGGAGACAGGGTTTCTCTGTACAGCCCTGCTGTCCTTAGGACTCACTTTGTAGACCAGGCTGGCCTTGAACTCATAAAGATCCGTCTGCCTCCTAAGATTAAAGGTGTGCACTACCACCACCTGGCTTATCTCCTGGCCTTTAAAAAAGAACAGAAAGCAGTCTCTTTTTCCTTTTTATTTATTATGTGTTAAAAAATTTATTGGTTCTTAGAAATTTCATACAATGTATTTTGTTCTCTGCCCCCCACCAACTCCTTTTCATATCTCCTCCTAGATTCACCTCCACCACCCACACTTCATCCAAACTTTCTGTCTTCTTTTTTGGAAAAGAAATGTCTATCACATCTTACTTATGCTGCCCATACACTGGTGGATGTGGGTCTAACTACTGATGCATAGTTGACCATCAGGTACTACATTCTTAAAGAAATCCGACTTTCTCTCTCCCAGAAGCCATCACCTTCTAACAGTTAGGGATGGGGTTTCATGAGCTCCTCCCACATCCAAATTACTTTCTTTTAAAACAAAAATTTATGCTTGGAAAGCACTTTGTATTTACAGATGTTCATAGATCTTTTTGATTTTTATTTTTAAAATCAGCATCTAATATGCTAGATACTATTATGACATATTTGAACAAAGTATGTTTTTATAGTACTCCTTATTTCCTATGTTTCTATACCCTTACTACCCCTATTAGTCACTTTGCAGCATCCCCTGGTGTGTGTGTGTGTGTGTGTGTGTGTGTGTGTGTGTGCATGGGTTTGGTTCTTTTGAGACATGGTCTTACTATATTAACCCCAGCTGTACTAGAAATTTCTTTGTAGACCAGGCTGGCCTTCATCTCACAAAGATTCATTTGCCTCTGTCACCCAATTGCTGGGATCAAAGACATGCTCCACTGTGGTGATTTGAATATGCTTGGCTCAGGGAATGGCACTATGTGGAGGTGTAGCCTTCTGTCACTGTGAAAGTGGGTTTTGAGAGACCTTCATCCTAGTTACCTGGGAGCCAGTCTTCTCTTGTTTGTCTTCTGAACAAGAGGTAGAACTTTTACCTTTCTAGCACCATGCCTGCCTAGATGATAATGGGCTGACCTCTGAACCTGTAAGCCAGCCTCAATTAAATGTTGTCCTTATAAGAGTTGCCTTGATCATCGTGTCTCTTCATAGCATGAAACCCTATCTAAGGCAACCACCATGATCAGCTATCCTGATATTTTCTACTGTTAGAAACTTGAGGACTAAAGGGTTTTTATTTTAGAGGGAATGAAGTAGAGCAGAAAGGTTACCCAACTGTTCTAGGCAGCTGGCTCTTAAGAGTCTATTGTGAAAAATGTTCTGAAACTTTAAAAACTTCCTGGTGGCAATATGAATGTGCAAGTTTTATAAAGGTTGGAAGCAACCTGGGAGAGAGGCTATGCTATAGAGCACTGGCTTGTGTGTGTGTGTGTGTGTGTGTGTGTGTGTGTGTGTGTGTATGCTTTGAGAGGATCGTCCAGGAGGCTGGAGTGTCATTTTGAAGAAAGGAGGCTGAGATTAACTCCAGTGTTCTTCCTACTTCTGTCAATTGATGGGTTTTAATGTAGAAGTAGAAGAACCTTCTGAATTGCCTGTGTGATTAGACAGAGAATTCTCTCAGATATGGGCCAGGCCAGACTAGAGAACACCTTAGAGTCAGCACATCCAGGTAGAGCACTTCAACATGGTGGCCCTTTGTGGATCTGGAGTTGAAGAAGGCCTTCCCAGAGTTTCAAGCCAACGTTGTTGACACTAACCTGGAAGTGAAGCTTTCAGACTGAACAGCTCAACTAAATGGAAAAGTACGCTCATCTTACAGAGATTATGACTTGGTTAGATGAGATTTGTATGTATGAGGGGACAGGAACAATGGCTACTTTAATCTAAGGAAGGAACTCACAGCTAATGGTTAGAGAAACACAAAATAAAAGACCTAGAGCTGAGAGAGTCCAACTAGGAGAGGAGCACTCAGCAAGCTGAGAACAGCATCCAGGAGCATCTGATAGTGCAAAGGGCGGGCAGGAGCTGCTGGAGAAAGCTTTATTCCTTGCTCCTTCCATCATGGCACAGTGAAGGAGCCAACAACAGGTAACACCTTCCCCCAGTCCAGATGGATGTTTCATTTGGGTGGCATTGTGAGCACTTTGTCTACGTTGTCCCGAGCCCTTCAGTTCCCACGCCTGTATAGTTTTCCTTGTCTCTACCTGCCACCTTTGCCTAGGACACCCTCCTCTCTGAGGCTAAGTCTTAATTCATGAGACAGAAAAGACAGGAATGAGGGCAGATGGAGGAAGCTCTGTCTCAGTCTGCCTCTAGGCAATTGGATCAGACAAAGAAAAGGTTATGTTGCCTCTAGGGGAAAAATAATAAGCACATTGCATGTGTGTGGCTGGTTTGTTACATCTGTTATGGAATCAGGAAGCCTTGTGCTTCATGCTCTGTTGGAGCTAGAGTCTGTGACATCAGAATAAAGACCTCTGAGTTTACTTTTTAGCATCATACTCTACGGACTTATAATATGCAGGGGGCACAGTATAGCTCAGCCAGCCTCTGTTGGCCTTACAAAAGTCCTCAGTCCTCTTATCTACTTATTCACACAGCAAATATTTATTGAGTGACAACTCTCTTTCAGACACTATCCTAGGTGTTAATAATCTATACGGTGATGAATATACAAGGCCTGCTTTGTGGTTCATAAATTTTAGTGGACTATGTGAGACAATGAATAAACAAAATAAAAACTGTCTTTAGTGGCCAATGTTAGGGAAAATAATGCCTATAACAGCATGATAATTACAAAGAAAGATGAGGGCATATTTTAGACTTCACAGTCTGGGAAAGTCTTTCCAAAGGGTATCGTTGAGACCTTCGATATGTGGAGACTCAGCACTCCAGGGCAGAATTAGGGGCTGAGCATCCCAGATAGAAAGCATAGCATTGGGGTTGAGCCTGGAAAATAAGGATCTAGAGCAGTGGTTCTCAACCTTCCTGAGGTTGCCACTGTTTAATACAGTTCCTCATGTTGTGGTGACCCCACAGAATTATTTCATTGTTGCTTCATTGCTGTAATTTTGCTACTGTTATGAATCATCGTGTAAATATCTGATATGCAGGATAGCTGATACGTTGTCCCCAAAGGGATCATGACCCACATAAGTTGAGAATCACTTATCTACTGGAAGAGGTCATCCCTTCTTCCTCAAAAGAATAAGAGCAAGTGTCTTGCTTGGCTTATGAGTTGAAGACACTTTCTTGGAATGGTGACTAGGGTTGCTATAGATGCTTGGTTGTCACATTGAATTTTGTCACTGAGAGGGCTCATTAAAACTAAGATTTATAGACCCCACACCCAGAGTTTATGATTCAGTTGTAGTAAGTAAGTTTCTAGTAAGTTCTTTGGTGGTGATACTGGCTGTATGGGGACCATGGTTTCAAAACTATTAGAGAAAATAGTATTTTTTCAATGTCCAATTAACTTGCTGTTATAAATAAGCAAGGCTCATGCTTACTAAGTCATTACTACATGCCAGCTCCATCACAGACTCCCTTATGGAGTCAACGTACCAGTTGCATTATGTAGGAATTATGAATAAGTCACTGTACAGTGATGACGATAAGTTTAGAGAGTTTAAACAATGTGCTGAAGGAATCTGCAGTCTTAGCTGTCATAATCAATGTCTGTTTGTCTGAATCATATCAGTCAGTGTAACAGGCAGCTGGAAGCTTCATATTGGATACAAAAAGAGCCATAGCACCAAGAAGTATACTCAGAACATATAAAGACCTAGAGTGGCAGGCCCAGCATAGAGAGATGCATTAAGGAAGCTGAGAACAATGTCCCATTCAGGAGAGGCTGGTTGTTGAGGAAGATGACACCCATTCTTAATCTGGGGTATTGTCTGGGAGAGGTGGGGGAATGAAGCTGTGACGACTTCTCTGTGCCCTTCCTGGGTGCTCCCAAGGAAACAGTGACAGGGATCTCCACACAGAGAAGCCGACACATCTCTGCAATTTCCTGCATCTCACTCTTTTATTCTTGTCTCCATGCTTCTCCTTCAAATGAGTTTGAGACCCGTACTACACAATTGCACAGGTGATGTGGTTGAGGACATTTTTGCTGCAGTGACTTGGTGATGTAGCCTTGACCAGCACGACGACGGTGTTTGAGTGAAAAATGCTAATAAATGTAATATTTATGTAGTATAAGGTTTGTTTCGTACCTCCATGTCTTTCTGTTTGTGATGAGGAGATGCTGAAATGACCTATATATCCAGACATGAAGACTCACTGGAAAGCATACATAGCCAGTGACAGAAGATTAGCTGGAATCACTGAAGTGGTGAAAGTCGGGGATTAGTCGAAATGAATTAAATATCCTTTAGACTGTCTATAGAAATAATATTGTGGCCAAACCAAAAAAGCAAGCTTAGTCGAATGAGAAAGAAATATAAAAATTTTAAGAGGAGAAATTGGATTTTCCAATTTGTAAAATGAGCACATTCCAGATCCCTTTCTTTTTCTACGTTCTCGGTTTCCGTTCATATTTACTACAGGAAGACTGGAAACTTGAACTAGTTAGAAAGTGCATTCCTGTCTTTTAATGGGCAACTCTGCTATCAGTGGGTTTATTTACTTCTAGTGTCTCAGTTTGGAGATAGTCATTAAGGCATCCACACTTGATTGTAGTATGTGTGTGTTACACATTTCTATCTAACAAATGGTATTTTCCTATAAAATGAACTTGTGCCACTTTTTGGTATGAAACAAAATGCTTTTGTAATTCAGATAATTTTCTTTCATGTGTACGTGTGCATGGTATGTGTGTACAGAGTGTGTACATGCATGTGCGTATGTGCATATGTGTATGTACACACACATGCTTGC
Organism: Mus caroli; assembly: GCF_978045245.1. Classification (NCBI taxonomy): domain Eukaryota; kingdom Metazoa; phylum Chordata; class Mammalia; order Rodentia; family Muridae; genus Mus; species Mus caroli. Next base: position 98,122,407 of record NW_028227261.1, read on the forward strand.
TTGAATGTGGAGGCTAGAGGTTGACATGACATTGGATTTTTCTCTTTAATTACTCTCTATGTTATTTTGAGGCAGTGTTTCTCACTGAATCTGGACTCATCATTTGGCTGGGCTGGCTGTCCTATGACTTCCAGGGATCTGCCTATCTCTCCCGGATCCTTGCCCACTGCTCGGGTTAAAGATGCTAGGATTATATGCCTGGACTTTACATGGAAGTTGAAGATCTGAGTTGAGAACCCACTGCTTTCTTGGCAAGAAAGTTATCCCTTGAGTAATGTTTCAAGTTGCTCAGAAAACTTTTGAAAGTCTCCAATCACACTGATCAAAATCCATCTCTTAAAATTGTTGAAGAAAAGGAATGCTATTCAAAAATGAAGTAACAATGGAGACAGAAAGTATTTTTTTAAATTGTGAGATATTTTGGAGATGTATAAAGATTTGGAAAGTGATGTATTGAAAATTAAAACATCTATACTTAGGAACTCATATTTGGAACCTTGGGCTCATTGCTCTTAAAGGTTATACTTTCCTTTCTGTGTTGGTCATTGTCTACAGCTGGGATGAACCAAAGGTGATGTGACATTTAGCTAAATTACAGTGTGACCAACTCAGTTGGTACAAGATTGCATGATTTTAAAAGTAGACATCATTGACTGGAGAGATGCCTCGGCGGTTAAGAGCACTGCCTACTCTTCCAGAGGTCCTGAGTTCATTTCTCAGCAACCACATGGTGGCTCTCACAGCCATCTGTAATGGGACCCGGTGCCCTCTTCTGGTGTGTCTGAAGACAGCTACAGTGTACTTATATAAATAAAACAAGTAAATCTTTTTAAAAAATAAAAAATAAAAGTAGATATCACTAAGACCAGGGAATCCCTTCAGTGTAGGTAAAGCAGGGTTCCTACAGAGAATCGCTTTACTCTAAAATCTGGGAGCAGGACACCATGGCTGACTGCTGGGGGAAGGCACTGTGAAGAGCTGTCTGTGGGTCTAGAAGGGAGTTTGTGTGAGGCCAGGTGCCCTGTCTTTTGCGTTTGCACTTATCAGTGCAGTGGCAAAGTGCAAGGTGAGAGAGCTCTTAGACTAGTCTCTTGGTGAGTTCCTGATTAAAAACTAGAAAATGCCTAGCCTCAGACCCCTAACCAGGCTGCCTTTCCGTTTACTCTTTGCTCTGTTTTCATCTATCCGATCCCTGAGGATTTGGAGGCTTCTCAAGCTCCTCTAGGAGCCAAAAGCTCACCAATGAAGCAGAAGTAGCTGAGGACTGTTGGCTGGAGATGAAATGAGTCTTTTGTAGTCAAAGGAAGTGAAGCAAAGGCAGATGAGGGCGCAGGACTTGTAGGATCTGCCATTGCTGATGCTAGTCAGAGATTGCATATTGATCAAATGGGCAGCACAGTGCTCTGAAGGAGCCACAATGGCTATGAAAGGAGGATGATGAAAACTCTTTACCAACTGTGGTGGTATATAGTGATTATCAACCTGATAGGACCTAGAAATACTTTGGAGACAGGTCTGAGCATGCTTATGAGAGATTTTCTATATTCAGTTAATTGAGGCGTGTTAAACAAAACCTAAATGTGTTTGTTATGCACATTCCCTGGGCTAGGGTCCTGAGTGGAATGCAAAGGAGAGAGTGACCGAGTGTGAGGGCACTGGTCTTGTCTTGACTAAAGACACAGTGGGACCAGTTACCTCACCCTCTGGCTTCCACGTCTTCCTTGTCATGCTGGACTATATTGCTCTTAAGTGTAAACCAAACCCATCCTTCCTTCCTTAAGTTATTGTGATCACATGTCTTGTTGCAGCTATGAGGAAAGTAACCTACATGCCAACTAAAAACAAAAACCAAAACCAGAAAACACAAAAGTCCCACGACACTCCCATCTCTGTCTTACAAATGTCCTTAGAGGTAGCTAATCCCAGCCAAGAGGTGAAACATGAACAGAGAACAGAGAGCCCACCAGGTACACCAGAGGCTGGACGTGATGTGTGTGATGTAGGTGAGAGAAATGTTTGCAAGCAGGCCTTCAGCTAGAAGAACAAGGACCAGAGACTGAGTTATTTCATGTTGCTATTGATCATTTTCTATATGTATAGAGAAAGCAGGTATCAAGGTTGAAACATCCTTAATATTTCCTCAATATCAAATATATTATACAAGTACCATCTACTCACATAATCTATCATTTGTCTGCCTGCCTGCTTATCTCCTCTCTGTGTCTGTTTCTCTCTGTCTCTCTGTCTCTCTCTTTCTCTCTGCATCCATTTACCTACCTACCTTGTTTTCTTTTATTTATTTGAGGTTTGATTTGAAAGTGAGCACATATTATTTTTGTTGTTAATATGGCATATTAAAAGGACTGAATTTATCATCCTGGCTAAAATAATACAGAAACCCAAACCCAAGATAAAACAGGGGATGTAGTAAATGAATATCAGGTGATGAAAGATGCTTAAAACATGAGAATCAAATGGACCAAGTGTTATGAATGTCCTAGTATGTATCTGGAGAAGTTTCTAGGTGGGAGGAGAAAGTAGTGGGTAGTAGAGCTTGGAAGATGCCATGGTTCCTTACAGAATTATTATTATTGTAAAAGAATCCAGACTGCACATAGAAACAGGAGAGGTACATGTAGGATTCACCTGTGAGAGGTGAGCTCTGGGGAAGGGGAGACCAGTGTGGTCAGGGAGAAGGGGCACCAGACAAAAGGAAGCAGGCCAATTGTCAAAGCTGGGGCAATCCAAAGGCTTTGTCAATTTTGTAGTAAGGGGGAATTTGTCTTTAGTACCAGAGCCCTAGTGTGGCTTGGCCAGTGAATTGTTTGCTGCTTGTTTTGTGGGATTTATGCTCCAGGACATAATAAACTCAGCACAGTTCACTTTATAAGATGGGGTCCTTTCCCTTGAGTTTCTCTTTGTTGCAAGTCCTTCAGGAATAAAAGCCTCCTTCATTGACTTGCAAGGAAGGAGTCTAAACTGAGTGTGACCCGGCAGCTTCTAGCACTTGCTGTCCTTAGCATAAGACACCCTTTGCAAAAGAGGCATCTAAGGAGGGCCACTCTCATTCAAGATGAGCACCTGTTCAGCCTCGAGAATTAAGAAATTGTGAGATCAAAGGGAAAGTGTGAAAATAGAAGTGAAGCATTAAATGAAGTCCATGGATATATGTGTATGTGTTCATATGTGTAATCTTTCCAAAAATGAAGCTGGTATTCAGGATACATTCATATCAGAGATGTATTTGAACTTGATATGAATTTTGAATAATATGTGATATAACATATATCTGTAATGAGGTTAGTTTTTTAATCTTTATATTTTGTTTTAAGTTACTTTTCTTCCTCTCTGTCTCCACTGCTGTGCTATGATGCATATGCGGAGGTCAGGACAACTCATAGGAGTTGGTTCACTCCTTTCACCATGTAGGTCTTGGGGATTGAACTCAGGTCATCAGGCATGGCAGAAAGTACCTTTACCTACTGAATCATCTCACCCATCCTTTATATTTGTTTTCAAAGTAAACAACGTGAATTACTCAGAAAGTACTTTAAGTAATGTGACCTTAACCCCTCCTGGCTGTACACTCGCGAGATGGGAAAGATGAGTTGATCTACTGAGAGCTTTTATGGTCTGGGATGGTGGGATGGTGTGGAATGGCAGGCAGAAACAGGCTTGAGGGAGAGCAATAGCAAGGCATGCACCTACATGCAGAATGTGGTCATTAGTATCAGAATTGCTTCTTGGAGGTCCCATAAATGAGGTAGAGGAAGCAAAGATGACCTACAGATTTGGGGATAGGTAAATAATAATAATAATAATAATACTTACAAGTCACAAATGAAGCCTTCAGGCACATGCAACATCCTACACCTGAAAACTTCTTTCTACTTTGATTCAGAGGCAAAATGAAGCGACAAGATGCAGAGCATACATAATTTGAGATGATCCTATAGTCTGAAAGAGTAGGGAAAAATAACAGAATTATCCTGTTGTCTTCTGTGAGAGAACAGAGGCCATACCTGAGTAAAAGGTCACGTTCCCGAAGTTGGTATGTCAGGCCAACGCCCTGAATTCCCATCAAGTTTGGTCTTGTGGTACTAGAAGTTCACTTTCAAGTTAGTGTTGAGTCACCATTGTGATGAATTGCTGTTCAACAATGGTGGCATTTTTGGGTCCTAGAATCAGAAGCAAGTGTGAACTTGTATTTGTGAGATCTAAGAAGATGAAATGATTGAGAAAGGTGTGTGTGTGTGTGTGTGTGTGTGTGTGTGTGTGTATAGAGAGAGACAGAGAGACAGAGAGACAGAGACAGAGAGAGAGACTGGGCAAGACGGCTTGCCCAGTCAGTGGTGTGGAAGAGTGTTGTGGTGAGATGCTCTGAAAGCTCTGAGCAGCCGTGGGACAGGGCCAGAGATAGGTTAATAAGACGATCTCACTAGGGAAATTATGAAAGATCATAAGACTCGTGATACAGCCTTTGCAGAAAGTCAGCTTTGTGATTTACTAATCCAGCTATACTCATTATTCAGAGAAACGTTGTTTGTTTGTCCTGACTGACATGGTAAATGGGTAGAACTGTGAGTCACTGGGGGTTTGGTTGATACACTAGAAAAACCAGAATGGGTTTTAAGAGCAGAATCTTTTAGGATTAACACAGTCCCTTCTGACATATCTTGAACACACATCAGTTTCTTTCTCTACATATATGAAGCGTGGTAATGTGAGGAGAACCCTGCTGGTGCCCAGGCAGGAAAGCGATCTGGGAATAGATGAGAATGGAGAAGACTCCATTCAGATTGACTTCATCAACCTGGATCAACTCTTCGAAAGAGTCTGATATCAGGCAGTTTATTCCAACACATCTATATGCAATGCAACTTTGATAAAAAGTTTCCCGGTGTAATACAATCCCTGGTGCACAAGGAAGCATAATCACATCAAAACTCAACTCAGGGCACAAATCATTTTTTTTCCAAGAAAATGAGTTCTAGAGCTAGGCTACCTGTATTAGTTTAAGGGCACATGGAAGGCTGTGGCTTGGTCTCGGTGATACAGAGAGTACAGAGGTCATTTGGGCTACTAGCCATCTCTGGTCCTAGATGTGGGAGCTGGGGAAGCCTCTGGCTCTATAGATAATGTAAGGGTCATTTAGATTACTAGGAAATTCTGGTTCTGGTTGTGGGAGACTGGGGAAGCCTCTGGCTCTATAGATAATATAAAGGTCAGTTAGATTAATAGCCACCTCCAGTCCTGGTTGTAGGAGCTTGATATGGCCTGGCACAACAGATAACTCAGATCACCAGAGTATTTATTAATCACTTCCAATTTTTAGGTTTCTGGAAAAACAGAAAATCCTTACCTTTGGAATGACAATCTCAGGTGGTTAATATACCTGGTATCCCTGGAGATCTGTGAGCCCAAGGACCTTCATGCTTCCCACAAGAATGCCTACTGGGATAGCAGTTCCCCAGGGGCACTGGGAGTTTGTATTGAACATCATTTCCATCATTTGTGGGTGGTTCTTGTTTTTATACTCTAAGAGTGTGTCTAAACCCTTATCTGTTACATTCTAGGTGGGAGAATGTAGGGGAGACAGAAGGACCCCCTTCTCTTGCTTTTAAGGAAGATTTCTTGAATACTACTATATCATGCTTATATCTCATTGACTAGCCTGGTCATAGGCCACACTTAACCTTTGGAAGAGGCTAGTAAGTCTTTTAACTGGGCTCGTGGTTACTCTGAATAAATTCAGAAATTTGGGGCTTTGTTACTATGGAGAGGGAAGTCTATGTTTTGCTAAGGATCCCACAATGACTATGAAAATAGACAAAAAACATGTATGAGAAGCAATAAAAACTAGTTACTGTTCGCTCAGTCATCAGCCTCATTCATTCATTCATTCATTCATTCACTCACCAAGCCTTGAATGATGTGCTGCTCCATGGACAAAAAGGAAGGTTCCTACAGGCCTTAGTCTTTTAAGACAAAGCCATGTTCTTTAATTAGAACAATGTTTAGGGGGAAATGTTTGGTGGGAAGGAGGCCTGTTATACTTATAGAAGTTATAAGACGTTACTCTTTTGACGTTTCAAAAGTTTTGACTGGCCAACTTGTGCGTGTTTTTGTTTTTAATCTGAACAAACAGAATTACTCATCAGGTCAAAGCTTTCTACAGAAAACTGTTGGAGCAGAGAGACACAGGCTGAATCCTTACGCACTGCGAATAAGGAGGACGCTGTGGCCCCAGTCCCAAGCATAGTAGAGAGGTCCTGATGCTGGTGTAGGAAGGGTGGTGATGACATACTGAAGTCTACCTCAGTCAAGTAATGTCAAGAGCAGGCGGCTTTGGGGGATGTGAAGTGTGGGGGTGTGCTCTTCCTCCATGAAGATGATGAAGTCATTCTCCCTGCACCACCTGGCTCGCTGTATACAGCTCCACAAGTGGGTGCTTTATCAGACCAGATTGGGGAGTATGGCTATATACCAACTGTGCATTTTATCCATTAAAGGGGTTTGTGCACCTGCTAGGGACTGTGGCTCCTTTCTCTTGGTTGTTATTTTCCTTTCCAAGGTGTTCTATATCCCCACCAGTGTGTGAGAATTAACAGCCATAGCAGGATCATGCACAGAGAAGGGTCTTATTAGAAGCATGAAGCTGTGGTGACAAATGTTATTGGGTTATATGACTCTGTCTTCAGGGAGAGTACAGTACACAGAGGCAGGGTTATCCAACATTTCTCTCCTCTCTCTCTCTCTCTCTCTCTCTATATATATATATATATATATATACACACACACACACACACACATACACATACATACATATATACATATATGTGTGTGTGTGTGTATATATATGTATATATATTATGAAAAAAACCTTGAAACATACAGTAGGGCCAAATAGTTACCTGGTCCTTTCAGAGAAGGTGGCACAAGAGCCCAATTTACAGACATCACAGCAGCACAATTCAGAATTCGGAGATAATTTGCTGAGTAATGAATAAGTGAAAGTGTTTGTCTCCAAATCCCAGACACCACAGGGTGGAAGGAGAGAACCAATTCAGGCAAACCGTCCTCTGGTCTCCACCGGCACGTGGCGGCAAGTGCCCCAGTCCACACACTAATTAATGAATCAGGTAAACACATGTAAGAAAATTAACGAGTATTAACCCTTACAGGGTTGTCATAAAGATGGAGGAAGGGGTTGTTTGTTACAGAGGACTTCAGACGGTAAAGGTTGTTACATAGGAACTAGCAGTTAATGAGGACCAATTTTCATTAGGAACAAAGATGACTCATGGCTCCGTAAGACTAGAATTACCTTACACTGCTACATTTTGTCACTTCAAGAAGTTGGCAGAACCTGAGTATTTTATAGTTTATTAGATACGTTTACGTATGTTATGTATCTATTTTCCCTAGACAGCACCCTGTGAACATAGGGACTATTAGCTTTTGCTTAAGATAAAGGTTTTAAATGTCAGAAGGGTGAGTGGTCTGTTTAATAGCACACTGCCTGCAGGGGGAAGACATGCTTCCTCTTGAATGCTGCTGACCATTTTCATTTTATAGCATTTGTTGGGAGCTGAGCAGTGCGCTAATTTTTCAAATGTTAAATCTATACCTTCTAACCATGCTGTGGGGGTAGTACCCAAGTCCAACAGGTGGCAAGGTGAACCTCAAAGGACATGAAGTCCCATAACTAGTGAATGAAGTTACCAGAACTCAAAACTAGGTTGGTAGACACCAACACACTAATTCCTATGACTGCCTAGAAGAAAAGATGGGGGGTTGGCTCATTGGCTGGGAAGCCTTTGGCAGCAAGGGGTGCTTCTTCTCATCTTTATGGTCTCTGGATCCCAGAAGCCAGCACCAAGTCTCATGCTTAGAGTGATATATGTGGCCTTTGTTTCTCCGTCCAGTGAGGCAGGGAAATGGGTGTCTAGCCTCAGGCCTGGGCCAGCTGCAGAGTAGTGTCTGTCCTCCACTGAATGCTGAGTTGAACACCGTTTAGTTTCTTTTCTTCCTGGACATCAGTGGAGAGCATTTCCTTTGCATTTCTTTGGCTCCTGTCTAGGAAACTGGTCTTGTTGTGATTTCACTCATCCTTAGCAGAACAAGGGCTCAAGAATGCAAAAACTAAATTGTTAATGAAAACAGCCTCTGATGATGCGGAAACCTCAGCTCTCTGCCAATTGGGACCATTCAGAAGTGGGCCTGTAGGAATAGGCTGGGAGGATTTAGCTCTGTCTTCTATGATGGAGACAAACTGGGAGGCAAGATGGTATGGACCATATTTGGAGGAGAATGATACTCTAAATTTCAAACTAAACCTTGAGACACTTGTTAGATAAACAGAGCATGGAAGGCAAGTGACTTAGGTAGGCGGTATCCAAGGGGAGGGCCAGACTCAATGGCTTAAGTAGGTTCTGAGATATGTAGGCAAGGATACTGGGCTTTAGTCAGAACAGGCCAATCCAAATCATGAAGCCAGTAGTTATCAAGACAAAACCAGGGACCCAGGCTCCTCAACCAGGTCTCTCTTGTACAAGATTTAGTTAGCGATGACATAGACAGGTGGAAGGAGAAAGTCCCAAGGGTGACTGACTCTATGCTCCTGGATCTGATGCTGGGAAGACAAGAGAGGCAAGCCAGGTGCTGTTCAGTGTGTTTATTTATGGCCACTAGTGAGACACTGGCTTCTCTTGTCAACCATTTCTGGCCCCAACACTAATGCAGATTGTAATGGGCTAAGGGAAATGAGGATTAAGGTGACTGAGAGCAGCTGTGCAGGTGACAGCTCCTGCATGGTTTGGTCAAGATGTAAAGTGGGAACTGAAAGGGAAAAGGGCAAGTTATTTTGAGGGGCGAGAGAAGTAGCTTAGTGGGTAGAGCACTTGTTGTGCAAGCATGCAGACAGGAGCTGGATCGTGGCACCCATGTTCGAATGAAAAGCTGGGCATGATAGTGGGGGGCGGGTAGGCAAAGAAGGAGGACTCCTGGGGAGTGCTGGCCAGTCAGGTTAGTTGAATTGGTAAGCTCTTGATTTAGTGAGAGACCATGTTTCAAAAATACATGTAGAACAGTTGAAGAAAACACCGACTGCAACCACTGATGTTCACCTGTATATATGTACACATGCATTACACACACACACACACACACACACACACACACACACACACACACACAAGATCTCCATGCCTTGAGCTTGCTTGCAAGCCAGGGAGAGGAAGCCTGGTATGGAATTAACTGCTAGAAATTGTAAAAGGGCATGGCTCATACAGTAACAGTATGAGAAGGGTGGGGTAGAGGAGGGTGGGGCGGGGGCGGCTGGAATCTGTTCATAGGAAGGCAAGCTAGCTTAGTGCTGTGAACGGACATTCAGCGTGAGGAGGGAATTAAGATGTGAGCACTGATGTATATAAATTTATAGGGGAGGAACCCATGTTGAAAGATTCTCATCATATTCTCTGCAAAATAGGAAACACTCAGTGATAAATTGGGTTGGACTTTAACAAGCTTTGCACGGCTCATAGGGGAGCAGAGATCAGGCAATGCTGCCACGTAAGAACACGAAAGTGAGGGAATGGTGTATGGGTTAGACAAATTACCCCTGTCTTTTGGAATTGGAGCGTGCACATAAGGGGCAGTGCCTTGCTGTGCTAATTGTTTCGCCTCATCTGGGAGCAGAAGCTGGTGGTTGATCTTCAGCCAGGAGGCTGATAGATGTGTACACATAATCGATGTTCATGCATGCTCGCTAAACCTACCAGAAAACTGCCTCCTGCCAGATCGTTTCCATTCCTCAATCCATCTTGGGCTTCCCACTGCTGTAGATCACTGTGGTGAATTCCAGGTCTCCTCCCACCCTCCACTGAAGAGCAGCAGCTTTGGAGATGGAGCATGAAAGTGATTGTGACAGAGTCAGGAAACAGTCTTCTTGGAAAGGATGAGGCCGATGAAGCTGCGGAGTCCACACTGTAATCTCCATCTTGCCTGACTCAGAAAGTACACCCTTCGGCCTCCTGTCCTGTATTGGACCTTACTACTCTGCTGTCCCATGAGTTTGGTCACATATCACAAGATGCCCAGTCCAATTTAAAGTGCACTTTGTGGAAGCTTATAAACCTGGGTATTTGTATTAAAAAATGTTTCCATTTGGGGGCTGGCGAGATGGCTCAGCGGGTAAGAGCACTGACTGCTCTTCCAAAGGTCCTGAGTTCAAATCCCAGCAACCACATGGTGGCTTACAACCACCTGTCATGAGATCTGACGTCCTCTTCTGGTGCATCTGAAGACAGCTACAGTGTACTTCTGTATGATAAATAAATCTTTGGGCCTGAGTGAGCAGAGTCGACCAGAGCGAGCAGGGCAGACCGGAACGAGCAGAGGTCCTAAAAATTCAATTCCCAACAACCACATGAAGACTCATAACCATCTGTACAGCTACAGTGTACTCACATACATTAAATAAATAAATAAATCTTAAAAATAAAGTTTCCATTTAGAGATCCAGTGCCTTGGCTTAAGCACAGTAGAAGTATGGATTTCTTGGGTTTCAGATGATCCCTCATGTTGTATCTGAAAGGGAGATAGAAACTTCTTTAGTTACAAAGCTTTACTGGAAGGATTACCCAAGCCCATTAATATTTATATAACAAGTGATGTATTATCAAGGTGCTTGCTTTTATTAATGAAGGAACCACCATCTCCTCTCCACTAGCTGACTGCCAGGAATTGTACCATTTGCTTTCCTCTCACAGTTACAGCTCCTCTTTACAGCAAACCACTGAGGTTTATTCAAGTGTTACAGATGATGAAGAGTACCGACATCCTTGCTCTTCTTCTCTTGGGCCAATCCTAGGCCATACTGATCATCTTAGAGTGATCATGAATAAGCTCAGTGCTCTGTTTCAGAAGTTTGGATTCAGATGTGTGGTCACATTCTGCAAGGATGATGACGTGAGGCTGGATAAAACCCTGTTTTTCCTTCTCTGTCAAGTCAGACCTTGTTTTGCCTTCCTCTGTAGTTGTGGGGGAGAGAAGACTTCTTAGTGTGTGCTTCTCTGTGTGTGTGTGTATGTGTGTATATATGCAGTCTCTTAACAATAAGACTGCACTTTTATGCCTCAGAATCAAGTGAAAGACTCCTAAGTAATTTTCTTAGTTCTTCCCAGAGATCCCTTTTTTGGGCTTTTATTTATTTATTTATTTATTTATTTACACTCCATATTTTATCCCCCCAATCCACCCTCCGACTGTTTCACACCCCATGCCTCCTCCCCATCCCACCTGACCTCTGAACACCCTGGGGCCTCCAGTCTCTTGAGGGTTAGATGTGTCATCTCTGAATGAACACAGTCCTCTGCTTTATGTGAGTTGGGGGCCTCATATCAGCTGGTGAATGCTGCCTGTTTGGTGGTCCAGTGTTTGAGAGATCTCCGGGGTTCAGATTAATTGTGCCTACTGGTCCTCCTACAGGATTGCCCTTGGATTTTTTTCAGCCTTCCCTAATTCAACAGCAGGGGTCAGTTGTTTCTGTCCATTGGTTGGGCGCAAATATCTGCATCTGACTCTTTCAGATGCTTGTTGGGTCTTCTGGAGTGTTGTCATGCTAGGTCCCTTTTGGGGAGTGCTTCATAGCCTCAGTAATAGTGTTAGGCCTTGGGACCTCCCCTTGAGCTGGATCCCACTTTGGGCCTGTCGCTGGACCTTCTTTTCCTCAGGCTCCTCTCCATTTCCACCCCTGTAATTCTTCCCGACAGGAACAATTATGGGTCACAGTTGTGACTGTGGGATGGCCCAACTCTCCCTCATTTGATGCCCTGTCTTCCCGCTGGATGTGGGCTCTATAAGGTCACCTGATAATGAAGGCTCAGAGACAAAGCTTCAGGAGACAACCATCAGTTATGACATGGACTGCCAGCTCCATCCATAACCTCCATTTATCCGTTCATTTAGCCATTTGCAGTCTATTCACCAGCCCTTATAAGGCCCACTGAGGGGCAGAGAGGCCAGAAGAAGCAAATCATGCAGGATTGGCCACCAGCACTCTTGCAGTCTTAAGGGCAGATACAGGGACCACAATGTAAAGCTGAAAGTCAGAGAACCAACTGTCCATCTGGATTCCTGGAAGAAGAGGCTACTTCCTGATGAGGTTAACTTAACAAAGTTTCTCTCAGGCGGTAGCTCAGAATTACCTTTGAAGATCTGGTAAGATGCAAACCCACCCAAAGCAAGGGAAGTTGTTGTCAGGCTGATGTGTGACCTTAAAAGAGAAAGGATAGCTCAAGATTAGGGATAGTGTGTGTGTGTGTGTGTGTGTGTGTGTGTGTGTGTGTGTGTGTGTGAATGTGTGCGTGATCTCACAAAGTGAGAACATTTAACTTGGTTTATAGTTTGAACTAAAATCATTCCAAACCTTGACTAGACATTTAAGACAGGTCACTTTATCATCATCTATCTGTCTATCTATTTATCTATCTACCTTTCTTTCTTCTTTTCTTTCTCTCTTTCTCTCTCTCTCTCTCTTTCTCTCTTTCTTTCTTTCTTTCTTTCTTTCTTTCTTTCTTTCTTTCTTTCTTTCTTTCTTTCTTTCATCTATGACATATATATGTATCTTTCCTATCTACTTATCTATCTATCTATCTATCTATCTATCTATCTATCTATCTATCTATCTATCTAATCTATTTATGATGTATATATCTTATCTCTCTCTCTCTCTCATTTATCTGTCTTTAATTTGTAGCAAACAGGTAAAATAAAATCTGATCACTGAGTAGAGATAGTGTGGGATAAGTAAGGCAGAAGATGTGTGTGTTTGTGTTGTCTACATAAAAAAGTCTGTCTTTAGACAAAAAAATAGCAAAATGAATCCCAGGTCTAACATTTTGCAGGACAGAATAGTGTTTACACATGGGATGTGTTAAGTTGGGCATGGTTTAGTGACCCAGGAAATGTCATGATTCTGTAAATGAGGATCTTTTTCAATTTAGGCTTGAGTGGAAAGTGACTTTTTGAGCCCAAGGGAGTTAGCATTTATCCCACATATCAGTTATCCATAGCACAGGCAGCTGCTAAGGGAGCATGGACAACACAGACTTCTCAGGCTAGTGAAACAGAGGCCTATGGTTCCAAACAGCAATTCTGATTAATAAGCAGAAGAATGGCTCTTAAGTTTCAAAAATCATCAGCAAAATTTCATCACAATAACTTGATACATACATTTGATTTGTCAAGAATCAAAAAGTCAACTTATAATCTCTCCCCCATCTTGTCCCCATCCCCTCTTCCACACAGTTCTCTCCTTCCATTGACCTCTAATATCTATTTTGTTTTCTCTTCTGAGAAAGATTCAATCATTCTCTCTTGGGCCCTCCTTGTTATTTGGCTTCTTTGTGTCTGTTGATTATAGCATGCTTACTCTGTACTTTATGGCTAATATCCAATTTTAAATGAGTACACACTATGCATAACTTTTTGGGGTCAGAGTTACCTCACTCAGGATGACATTTTCTAGTTCCATCCATTTGCCTGTGAAATTCATAATGCCCTTGTTTTAATGCCTGAGTAGTATTCCAATGTGTAGACATAACACATTTTCTCTATCCATTGTTTGGTTGAGGGACATCTGGGTTGTTTCCAGTTTCTGGTTATGATGAATAAAGTTAGTATGAACATAGTTGAGCAAGTGTCCTTGTGGGGTGGTGGAGCATCTTTTGGGTATATGCCCAGGAGTGGTATAGCTGGGTGTGTTGAAGTAGAACTATTCCCAATCTTCTGAGAAACTGCTGAATTAATTTTCAGAGTGGTTGTACACGTTTGTACTCCTACCAGCAGTGGAGGAATGTTCTCCTTGCTCCACAGCCTGGCCAGCATATGCTGTCTTTTCAGTTTTTGATCTTAGCCATCCTGATCGGTGTAAGGTGGAATCTCAGAGTCATTTTGATTTCCATTTCCTTGATGACAAAGGACATTGAAAAGACATTGAACATTTCTTTAGGTGCTTCTTGGCCATTTGTGATTCCTCTGTTGAGAATTCTCTGTTTATCTCTGTACCCCATTTTTAAATTGGGTTATTTGTATTGTTGGTGTTTGATTTTTTTTGAGTTCTTTATATATTTTGGATATTATTCCTCTGACAGATGTAGGGTTATGAAGAGCTTTTCCCAATCTGTAGGTTGTTGTTTTGTCCTATTGACAGTATCCTTTGACTTACAGAAGCTTTTCAGTAAGGTCCTCTTTATTATTTTCTTGACCTTGGTGCCTGAGTCATTGGTGTTCTGCTCAGGAAGTTGTCTCAAGACAAAGTTCAAGGCTATCCCCCACCTTCTGTTCTATTAGATTTAGTGTATCTGGTTTAACATTGAGGTCTTTGATTTATCTAGACTTGAGCTTTGTGTAGGGTGATAAATATGGATCTATTTGCATTCGTCTAAGTGCAGGCATCATGTTAAACCAGTTCTATTTATTGAAGATGCTTTCCTTTATTCATTGTATGATCTTGGCTTCTTTGTCAAAAGTCAAGTGTATGTAGTAGGTGTGTGGGTTTAGTTCTGGGTCTTCAATTAGATTCCATTGATCCACCTGTCTGTTTCTATACCAATACCATGCAGTTTTTTTTTTTTTATTGCTTTGTAGTACAGTTTGAAGTAGGGATAGTGATACCTCCTGAAGTTCTTTAATTGTTCGGGATCATTTTAGCTATCCAGGATTTTTGTTTTTATATATGGAGTTGAGAATTGTTCTTTCAAGATCCATGAAGAATAGTGTACTGGTTAGTTTTGTTTCAACTTGACACAGCTGGAGTTATCACAGAGACAGGACCTTCAGTTAAGGAAATGCCTCCATGAGATCCAGCTGTAAGGCATTTTCTCAATTAGTGATCAAGGGGGAAAGGCCCCTTGTGGATGGTGCCATCTCTGGGCTGGTAGTCTTGGTTCTATAAGAGAGCAGGCTGAGCAAGCCAGGGGAAGCAAGCCAGTAAGTAACATCCCTCCATGGCCTCTGCATCAGCTCCTGCTTCCTGACCTGCTTGAGTTCCAGTCCTGACTTCCTTGGTGATAAACAGCAGTATGGAATTGTAAGCTGAATAAACCCTTTCCTCCCCAACTTGCTTCTTGGTCATGATGTTTGTGCAAGTAGAAACCCTGACTAAGACAAATAGTGATGCCATTTAAAGGGGGATTACATTAAATCTGTATATTGCTTTTGGTAAGATGCATTTTTACTATGTTAATTCTACTGATCAATGAGCAAGGCGGTCTTTCCATCTTCTTATATCTTTCTCAATATGCAGTAAAACAGTGGCCAACTTCAAAGTAAATTGAAGTCTTTCTTCAAAGATTTGAAGTTATTGTCATAAAAGTCTTTCACTTGCTTGGTTAGAGTTATACCAAGCTATTTTATGTTATCTCTGGCTATTGTAAAGGATATTGTTTCCATAACTTCTTTCTTAGTCTATTTATTGCTTTTGTAGAAGAGGGCTACTGATTTCTTTGAGTTAATTTTGTACCCAGCCATTTTGCTAACGGTGATTATCAGCTGTAGGAGTTCCTGGAGAATTTTTGGGGCCACTTATGTATACTATCATGTCATCTGCAAATAGCAATACTTTGATTTATTCTTTTCCAATTTGTATCCACTTGATATCCTCTAGTTGTCTTTTTTCTCTAGCTGGAACTTCAAGTACAATATTGAAGAGATATGGGGAGAGTAGACAGCCTTGTCTCCAATTTTAGTGGAAATGCTTTAAGTTTTTCTCAATTTACTTTGAAGTTGGCCATTGTTTTACTGCATATTGCCTTTATTGTGCCTGTATCCCTGCTCTCTCCAAGACTTTTAACATGAAGGGTGTTGGGTTTTGTCAAATGTTTTTTGGTATCTAATAAGATGATCATGTGCTTTTTTTCCAGTTTATTTATATGATGGATTACTTTGATGGATTTTTGTATATTGAACCACCCCCTCATCCTTGGGATGAAACCTACTTGATCATGTTGGATAATGTCTTTGATGTGTTCTTGGATTCTGTTTGTGAGTATTTTATTGAGTATTTTTACATCAATGTTCATTAGAGAAATTGGTCTAAAATTCTCTTTCTTTGTTGAGTCTTTCTGTGGTTTAGGTATCAGGGTGACTGTGGCCTCATAGAGTGAGTTTAGCAATGCTCCTTCTATTTTTATTTTGTGGAATGGTTTGAAGAGTATTGGCATTAGCTCTTCTTTGAAAGTCTGATAGAATTCTGTACTAAAACCATCTGGCCCAGGGATTTTTTTCTTCTTTCTTTCTTTCTTTCTTTCTTTCTTTCTTTCTTTCTTTCTTTCTTTCTTTCTTTCTTTCTCTCTCTCTCTCTCTCTCTCTCTTTCTTTCTTTCTTTCTTTCGTTCTTTCTCTCACCTCTTTCTTTCTTTCTTTCTCTCACCTCTTTCTTTCTTTCTTTCTTTCTTTCTTTCTTTCACCTCTTTCTTTCTTTCTTTCTTTCTTTCTTTCTTTCTTTCTTTCTTTCTTTCTTTCTTTCTTTCTTTCTTTCTTTCTTCCTTCCTTCCTTCCTTCCTTCCTTCCTTCCTTCCTTCCTTCCTTCCTTCCTTTCTTTCTTTCTTTCTTTCTTTCTTTCTTTCTTTCTTTCTTTCTTTCTTTCTTTCCTTTTAGTTTGGAGATTTTTATTACTTGTTTCTATTTCCTTAGGGTTTATATGATTGTTCAGATAGTGTACCTGATCTTGATTTAGCTTTGGTAATTGATATATAGAAAATCATACATTTCATTTAGATTTTCTATTTTTGTGGGGTACAGGCTTTTGAAGAAAGACCTAATGATTTTTTGAATTTCCTCAGTGTCTGTTGTTACGTCTCCCTTGTCATTTCTGCTTTGTTAATTTGGGTACTCTCTCTCTGGTTTTTAGTTACTTTGGCTAAGGGTTTGTCTATTTTGTTGATTTACTCAAAGAAGAAGCTTTTGTTTTCAATGATTCTTTATATTGTTCTCTTTGTTTCTATTAGATTGATTTCATCCCTGGGTTTGATTTTTTTTCCTGACATCTTAGGTGTGTTTGATTCTTCTTTTTCCTAGAGGCTTCAGATGTACTTTAATTCATTAGTGTGATAACTCTCCAATTTGCTTCTGAGGGCACTCAGTGTCATGAACTTTCCTCTTAGCACTACTTTTATAGTTTTCCATAAGTTTGGGTATGTTGTGCCTTCATTTTCATTGAATTTTGGAAAGTCTTTAATTTCTTTATTTCTTCCCTGATCTAGCGATCATTGAGTAGAGGGTTGTTTAGTTTTCATGAGTATGTAGGCTTTCTGCTGTTTCTGTTGTTGTTGAAGTCCTGCTTTTATCCATGGTGATTTGATAAGATACATGGGGTCACTTAAATTTTCTTGTATCTACTGAGGCTTTGTGATTGATTTTGGAGAAGGTTCCATGAGGTGCTGAGAAGAAGGTATATTCTTTTGAGTTTGGGTGAAATGTTCTATATATATATATCTGTTTGAACTAATTGAATCATAACCTCTGTTAGTTTTTTATTCATCTGTTTAGTTTCTGTTACCTGTCCGTTGGTAAAAGTGGGGTGTGGAGTTCTCCCACTGTTAATGTGTTCTGTTTGATGTATGATTTAAACCATAGCAATATTTCTTTTTTGAATCTAGGTAACCTAGCATTTGAGGCAGAGATGTTCAGAATTGTGAAGTCCTTTTGGTGATTTTTTTCCTTTGGTGAGTATAAAGTGTCCTTCTCTGTCTCTTGGTTGAAAGTCTATTTTATTAGATATTAAATGGGTACTCTAGCTTGTTTCTTGGATCTGTTTGATTGAAAAACATTTATCTAGCCCTTTATACTGAGATAATGATTCTCTCTATTGCTAAGATGTGTTTTCTTTATACAGCAGAATGATGGATTCTGCTTACATATCCACTCTATTAGCCTGTGTTTTATTTACTGGGGAACTGAGTCCATTGATGTTAAGAGATATTATTGACCAATGATTGTTAGTTCCTGTCATTTTGATATTGGTGTTGGTAGTGTGTGTGTGTGTTATTGGTGTGAAATGATTTACTTCTTGTTTTTTTATTTTTTATTATTTATTTATTTATTTTAAATATAGTTAGCCTCATTGGGTTGGAGTTTTCTTTCTAGTATCCTCTGTAGGGCTGAATTAGTAGAAATGTATTGTTTAAATTTGGTTTTGTCATAGAATATCTTAATTTCTCCATTTATGGTGACTGAAAGTTTTGCTGATATAGTAGTCTGGGCTGACATCTGTGGTCTTTTAGGGCCTGTAAGACCTCTAGCCAGGTCCTTCTAGCTTTAGAGTCTTAGATGAGAAACCAGGTATAATTCTGATAGTTCTATCTTTATGTTACTTGGCCTTCTTCCCTTGCTTTAAAAATTCTTTCTCTGTTCTGTATATTTAGTGTTTTGATTAATATGTGACAGGAGGATTTTCTCTTCTGGTCCAACCTGTTTGGTGTTCTGTAAGCTTCTTGTTCCTTTGTAGACATCTCTCTTTGGGGGTTAGAAAATTTCTTCTATGATTTTGTTAAAGATGTTTTCTGGGCCTTTGAGCTGGGAATCTTCTCCTTCTTCTATTCCTGTTATTCTTAGGTTTGGCATTTTCAGTGTCCCAAATTTTCTGGATTTTTTTTTGTCATAAACTTTTTAGATTTTGAATTTTCTTTGATAAATTGACTATTTCTATCATATATGCTACACCCGAGATTCTCTCTTCCATCTCTGGTATTCTGTTAGTAATGCTTGCATCTGTAGTTCTGTTTTCTTTCCTAGGTTTCCCATTTCTAGGATTGCCTCAGCTTGTGTTTACTTTATTGCTTCCATTTTCTTTCTCAGGTCTTAGACTATTTTATTCACATCAAATATGTATGTTTGATTGTATTTTCCTGTATTTCTTTATATTCATTTGCTTCCTCTTTTAATGCCTCTATCTGTTTGAATGTATTTTCCTGTATTTCCTTAAGGGCCCATTTAAATACTTTTATCATCCTTATAAAATTGAATTTAAGATTTTTGTGTGTGTGTGCTTTGGTTTCATTAAGCTCTCCTGGGTGTGTCGTGGCAGGACAATTGAGCTCTTGTGGTGCCATGTTGCTCTGGGTCTTGTTTATTGTGCTTTACTCTCTCCTTTAGGCATCTGGTTTTCCATGGTATTGGCTGGGTAGTCCTGATGGTAGCAGTACTTCTCAGAAAGATGTGGGCAGCCCTGGGATAGACAATGGAGGTCAGGGTACCTGACTCTGCTGGCTGTGCCTCAGGCAGACACCACTCTGCAGGCTGAGTCCCAGTCGTACCCAATGGCATTGATGGAGCAGAAATCTAAGCTGGTTAGTTCTGGGGCCTCTGACAGTTTCCACGGGGAAGTAGGACACTCTCAAGCTCTTCTGTTCCCAACATCATGCCCAGAGCTAGACAATGGGGCTCAGGGGACCTTGAACAACTCACCTCTGCAGATTGTGTCCCAGGCAGACCAACTGGGATGGTGGGCAGATCAGACTAGGATAAGATTGGTTGGACAGGGTTTCAAGTTAGTTTTGGGGCCCCTGGAGGTTTTCACAGGGAGGCAGAATGCTCTTGAGGTACTGCAAACTTCCTTTGGACCCAAGAGCAAGCCCAGGGATAGACAATGGAGTTAAGGGCACTGTGCATCACACCACTCACCTCTGAGGCTCGAATTAAAGTTTATAATGAGAGAAAGCACACATTGTAATGTAGGTCAAATCATGTGAGAGACAATCAGTGTCAAACACACCAGCGAACACTTGGATGCATCTGTTCCTGCATCCAAGCTGGTTCTAGGTTGCTGAGTCTATGATGTCCTGACTTGTCCAGCCCAGAGTGTATGATAAAATGATGCACATTTCAGAGCACAGGTATAAATATGTTCACAAATATATTTTTTTATTAAAATATTATTTTCTTTTTGTATTTATTCAGTTATGGTCAGGTAATTTTATTTTATTTAATAAACAGATATGCTTTACATATTTATGTCTTCTAAACTTTGCAGTTTGTTCTTATTTACCATTATATCTTATTGTTATATCAATCTTTATGTTTTTTCATTTTTATTATTTTTTTTATTACATATTTTCCTCAATTACATTTCCAATGCTATCCCAAAATATCTTAATTTCATCATATAATGAAAACAGAAAACAAAAGTAAAATTAGGGGCTAGAGGAATGGCTCAGTAGTGAAGAGTATGTACTGCTTTTGCAGGGGACCCAAGCTGACTTCCCAGAACCCATGTTGATCTCCAGGTGATCTTATGACTCTGGATTCTGAAGGTCACCTGCACTCATGTGCTTACATCTTCACACTGACACACACACAAGTAAAAGAAAAATAAAATAGAAAAGGAAAATAACCTGGCTTATACATTGTAGTGAGTACAGCATCTTCTTAGAATGTGTGGTTGGGACACATAGTAACTTTGGTATTTCCAAAGTGGGTTAAAGTGGAATGAAATGACACACACATGCTACAAACATCCCATTCAGATGTACAGCTTGGCTTTAGGTACAGTTAACTGCATGGAGTCATTCATTCAGGAATTGTGGCCATGATCAACTGTATCAATTTGCAGTTCTGATTTCTTTATGATGTAAGAACATTTGAGACTATTCATGAGGTGACTTGGGCTATAATTCCTCTAGACCTTGATGACCCTGCGGAAGTTAGCCACAGGCTTCTCCCCTCTTCTATTTCTAGAGTGGTTACTTAAAGGTTCATTTTTACTGAGTCTTTTCAAGTTATCCATTTTAGCTTTTGTGTTTTCTTTTTTTCTTTTTGTAGAAGTAGTTTTCATCACAATTATGTCTCATTAGATCTGATAGTATTTTTATTTATTCCATTGTGGCATAGGTTGGTATGTATACATATAAATTTTAATAGCTGTTGATATCGACATATAGTCCTGTTAAATGCTAATTCTCTTTGCTTTGAACAGCCATGTTTTGGGTGTTGGTCTATGTGAGCTTTAGAGGGGATGGAGAATAGTTGAATCAGCAGGAAGGTTAATGGATTGTTCTGAGCCCAGATGTTCTTGCTTTGCTGTCCTGATTAACTCTTTTGAGAGTCTTGTGCTTGGAGTATGTGACTCAGTTTAGCTTTTTCCTCCAACTAACATAGTTCTTTGTGGATGATGGCCATTTGTGCCTGAGTGAGTGGTGTTCTACAAATGTTTTGATTTTTTTTGCTACTAAGACTATTTCTTAAAATCTCCCCTAACTCCTTCCATATCCCCAGTGTCTAGCAGGGGGCACTAAAACATCGTGGGTGCTCAGTGTGTTCTGGTTTGATGATTGTATGGCCTCTACTTCCAGGAAGTTATAAGGATTAGATGAATGAAGAGTAATGCAGTCAAGTGCTCAGCATATTGCCTTGGCAGCACAGATTCTTGCTGAAGGAAGACACTTATATTTGCTTTTAAAAGAAGATTTTTCAGGGGCCAGAGAGATGGCCCAGTACTTAAGAGTGCTTGTGACTGCTGCAGAGGACCTAGATCAGTTCCCAGTAACCATATTGGGCAGTTCACAACTGCCTGTAACTAACTCCAGGGGATCCAATACCCTTCTGGCAGTCTCAGGTACCTGGACTCATGTATCATGTGTATGTGTGCATGGACACACACACACACACACACACACACACACCCCACACACTCATACAAATAAAAGTAAATCCTTTTTTAAAAAGCTGACTCTTATGGGACTGTGGATGTGGATCAGTTGCTAAAGTGCTTGCATTGCAAGTTTAAGGACTTATATTTGATCACTGGATTCCACATTAAAAAAAAAATCCAAGTGTGGTGGTGCTTGCATAGCTTACTGGGGCTTTGTTTGCCCAGCCTATCCTATTTGTTTTCCTTCAAAGGCAAGAGACCCTGTGTCACAGAAAAGGACAGCCTTCATTTGTCCATGCCATGTGAAACTGCATGTATGATGTACCTGCACATACACATGTGCCTGCATTCACATGAACATCCACATCACACAAGAAAAAGCCTGTTGTGTGCTTTTCAGAGACTGGAGTGTGGATATAATTCTCCCTAGATTATACGTGAGGTTCCAGAGACCAGAGTTTTGTGGCACTCATGCATGGTAAGGAGAGGTGGGATGCCTTCTGCTTTAACTCTCACACCAGGGTCTTGACTGAGCCATGTCTTGCATATGTCGGTTTGGTTTTGAATTGGCGATGCCAGTAACTTAGTGTGAAGACACAGTGCCTCTGAGTTTCACTTTATCTCTGTGTGAACCAGACTAAAACATCTCTATCTTGCAGAAAGTTCCTAGAACTAAATGGAATTGATATATATCGAGTGGGTCAGACACTACATGAGACAGGCGGTGCTCATTATAATTATTATGATGTTCCAGTTGTGGTCTTAAAGGTAAGGGTTTTACATGAACATTTACTCTGGAGTGCCTCTGGAATATAGCAGTGCCTCATTGGTTTCTAGAACACCACTATTCCTTCTGCTTGACTTTTGCAGGGCATTCCTGAACAGTGCTGTTTTTGACTCTCAGTTCTGCCCTAAGAGATGGCATCCTTTTGTATTCTTGAGCAGGTGGAGTCTTTTCTGTGGTTGCAGCGTGCCTGCCATGCCTGCCAAGCCTGATAGAAGCTTCCAGAAAAATGAGGCTCGCTTCTGATGTGCAGAGAGTGAGTTAAGATTGTCATTTGGGTTGAGTTAAGAGAAACTTCAGACTTAACCTTGCTACCTGGGTTCTCTGGGGCAGTGTGGAAACAGAAACCAAGAACTTTGCCCAAAGAGCAATACAATTATGAAGCTGGAAGTTTGGTAACAATGGCAGTACCAGCTTTCCTTCCCAGCCCTAGGAAGGCAAACAAGGGCAAGCATGCCAGCCACCACTTCAAAGCCTAAGTGTCCCCAGGAGAAATGTTTTGCTTGGTGACAACACCTCAAACTAGGCATCAGTCCCTTATGGTTTCTGCCATTGCTGTCTTCCAAGGGTCCTCTGCTTTAACTGAACAAGGCACTATACTGAAAGTCCAATGTATTTCTGAACAGTAGACACATATGACAAAAACTACTTCTGAGCCCAGGGACCTAAAGCCAGACTGGATGCAGGACCATGTTCCATGCCAGCAGCTCCTGTTCTATGTTCTATCTGGTGGGTTTGACATGGATTGTCTCTTTTATAATTTAACCTATCTTCTTCTTCTTCTTCTTCTTCTTCTTCTTCTTCTTCTTCTTCTTCTTCTTCTTCTTCTTCTTCTTCTTCTTCTTCTTCTTCATATATCTAACATTCATTTTTATTTTTTTTATTTTTTATTTTTTTATTCGATATTTTCTTCATTTACATTTCAAATGCTATCCTGAAAATCCCCTATAGCCTCCCCCGGCCCTGCTCCCCTACTCACCCACTCCTACTTCTTGGCCCTGGTGTTCCCCTGTACTGGGACATATAAAGTTTGCAAGACCATGGGGCCTCTCTTCCCAATGATGGCCTACTTGGCCATCTTCTGCTACATATGCAGCTAGAGACATGAGCTCTGGGGGTACTGGTTAGTTCATATTGTTGTTTCACCTATGGGGTTGCAGACCCCTTCAGCTCCTTGGGTACTTTCTCTAGCTCCTCCATTGGGGGCCCTGTGTTCCATCCTATAGATGACTGTGTATTTGCCAGGCACTGGCATAGCCTCACAAGAGACAGCTATATCAGGGTCCTCTCAGCATAATCTTGCTGACGTATGCAATAGTGTCTGCGTTTGGTGGCTGATTATGGTAACTTACATTCTTAAATCTATAGTTCCTATCTACCAAGCTCTCCCAACTTTCCAAGTTGTGAGCACCCCTCATTTTCCAGTCTTCACCCTAAAGCTGACAGCTTTACTAGACCCTCAGACATTGAAATAGTTATCCATACTGACAATTGGTGGCTCATTTTGTACCTACCCATAGCCACATTCATTATATGCTTCTCTCCTCACCTCTTCTCCCCAACTCCCTTTGCATTTTCTCCCCTCCTCCTTTTCCTTTCCCTCCCTCATCATCCCCTCCTCTGCCATCCTGGTAATTTTACTTTAAATTTTAAAATTTGTTAAAATTAAAACTCCCAAACCCATATATACTTTACGTGTTCAGTCACCACATTTTACTGGTAGCCATCGTATTAGACAGAGTAGAGAGAAGACATACTCTTTCTCACACAAGTCTTAGTGAATGAAGCTATGCCAGGATACAAGCCCCTTGCAGGCAGGGGCCATGCCAAATTTCCTTGTCTCCCTGCAGAAGCTAGTCAATGTCTGGAGGTGACAAGTCTTGAGAGAACAATACACTCTGAGAATGTACACTCTGGTTAGTAAGCTTAAATATTCAGTGTTTAGGCCTTCCACAAAACAAAACAAAACAAAACAAAACAAAACAAAACAAAACAAAACAAAACAAAATAAACATACCCAATCAACTTCTAATTCTCTTTCAGTACTCCCAAATGTGTCAAGTCTACAAGTTTTCATGATAAAAGTACAAAAAATTGATTTGGTTGGATTTTTTAAAACTTTGGCACTGTTTTCAAGATGCATTTTCTGGGGCAGGAGAGATGGCTTAGTGGTTAGGAGTACTTGCTGTTCTTGAAAAGGAAGCAGGTATGGTTCCCAGAGCCCACATGGCCACTTACAGATATCTATAGCTCTGGTCCCAGGGATCCAGATTTCTGGCCTATGCCAGCACCACGTATGCATACAATGCATATCTTTGCATGCAGGTAAAACAATAATACACATAAAATAAAAAAAAACAAATACTTTAAGACATGTACTTTCCAGTAGTAATGGAATAGTGAGAAGAATCTGAGTGACTGCAGGGGAATGTAGGTGGGGAAATGTAGGTAGACCCTTAGCTCAGCGGTGGGGAGACACTTTTGAAATCATGAAGAGTTGTTTTGACAGTTGGCCACTGAGGTGGCTCAGTCTCTCTTTGCCAAAATTCTCCTCATTTTTGAGGGAAGGCAAATATGCTTCTATTCCCTGAAGGAGGCAAACATTCAATGTGTTCATTGTGAACTTCGGAAGCAGTACCTTTGAAACCCTTTGTGCAGGTCTGAGACTGGAGAGGCTATAGTCTGCATTCCTTCTGAGCATCAGTGTTCAGGTATCCCACACTAGGCCGTTCAAGAGCAAGACTCCCCATTCGATCTCATGAGACATAGGACCTTTAGACAGGTCACATAGCTCATCTCAGGTGGTAGACCAACCAATCCCAGCCTCCAGAGCACAGGACTTTTAACCCTGTGTTTGGTGGTATGCTGAGGTTGACCTTCAATGTAATCTCTACTCTGGGCTTTGGCAGTTCCTTGCTCCTTTCTCTCTCATTTTGCTCAATATTCTGACACCTTGAGAAATGCATGCAAAGGCTTCAGTTACTATCTCTTGATTAGTTGTATTGATCTGCAGGAAAACTGATCCTATATCTGAACTATCCCTTTTATTAGAAGTCACTTCCTTCTTCGAAAGCAAAATCAACCCTCCTAATATTGGTCTGGGTAGTTCCTCCTATGGACAAGCCAAATGGGGCTTAGTGTTCTAAGGAGGCAGATGTCACAACCTGGAGCTCTTCACTGTTCAGATAAAGATAATAACATGCCTTTGTTTTTTCATTCACTTAACAAGCACTTATTATGAGACTTGCTCCTTACCTAGGTAGTTTCATGCCTTGCACTGGGGACAGAGAAGGAACAAAGTGAAGCCAGTCTTTGCTGTCATGGAGATTATAACCCGCTAAGAAGATGGATACTGATTTAAAGTGGCCACACATGCGATGAGTGCTATGGAGTAAAAGAAGAGCTGGAAATGAATGACTATGACGGAGGCTTATCAAATCTGGGCTTGGAGAAGGCACAGCTAAAGCAATGACCCCTGAGGTAGCTGGAAAGATGAAGACTTGAAGAGATGGCAGGAGTAGGGAAGTGCCTTTTAGGCTGGGGAGCAGTTCTCACAAGGCCTACTGAAGAACGTAGTTTGGATGTTTCAATGCAAGGTTGCCCAATCCCTTAGAGTTGAGCTCAGGGGTAAAGTGGGAATGTTGCTGGATGTTGGGACTCCGCTGAGTGTATGGAGCTCAAACATCCCACAGAAAGTGTGGAAATGTGGTTACACTTGTGCCCAGGTCTCAAGTAATGGACCAAATCGAGGTCACTGAAGTGCATTGCCCAGAGAGGAGAAAGAGCAGAGTTGAGAAAATGATCTTCGAGTGGTTTGTAGCATGGGAAAGATGGGCTGTTTAGTTCCACTTGATTTCCCTCTTGAAACGCAATCTATTTGGCTAAATTAAAAAGGGTGAAGCGTAGAGTGTTCTTTATCGACTTTTATTCTTTTCTGGTTCCTGGAGTTGTGCGGCCCATTCAAGTCCACACATGAGACTGCGGGGCTGTGCCTTGTGAGGATGACTGGCAGACTCCATTCTGAAGTGAGGGCAGTTTAGAAGCCAGCCAATTTCGGAGAACTCAGGTTCCAACATAAATGAGACTTTCTAGCTCCCAAGCTGCCTGAGAAGTCAGTCGGTGTTATTTGATTCCCCTCTGTATGTCTTGAGCTGGTCAGTTTAACAACTGCTTTGTTCTGGACCATTTATGTAAAATGCTCTCTCCTCTCTCACTCCCTCAGGTGCTCAGGGATTTCTTCCTTTGGATCCTTCTTTGTTCTAATCAAGCTAAGGACTTAAAATTCTTTCACCATGAAGTTGTTCCCTCTTTCAAATTTGAACTCAACCTGGATTCCTACATTTGTGCTACATTTTTGAGACTCTCTCATCATATTTAAGGCCTATCTATCCTAGATACTATAATTTTAGGTTCATATTTTTAAAATTACTTCATCCTGGATATAAGCTGGAATGCACTTTTAGTCACATTAATCTCAGGCCCAGAAGCTTCATAGTGGCCAGCAAGCAATTTTCTGGTGAGCTCTCCTGAACTTTCTTCTCTTTTTTTATTTTTTGTGTATGTCCATGTATGTATGTCTGAGTGTGTGCATGCTCATTTGTATGTGGCTATTATATATATTATAATACCCATTATATACATGGGTGCATATGGATGTCAAGGCCAGAGGGCAGCCTCTCTTTTATTACTCAGCTGCTATTTACTTCTTCGTTTGAGCCAGGAATCTCTCACGGAGAACTTGTCAGTATTCTGGGCTGGCTGCCCAGTGAGCACCAAGGATCCACCTGCCTCTGCCTTCCCATCCCTGTGATTCGAAATGAGTATGGTCCTATCAAGATTTTCCTTTTCAAGCCAAGGTCTTCATCCTGGTCAGTGGCAGGTGATACTGAAACGTGCGAAAGAAGCCAGGGGGTTCCTATGTCATCAGCAACCATCACTTCTTTAAATACGTGAGACTCGACAATCCCAAATAGTGGATTTACTTAGGAAATTCTGAGAAATCAAAGGACTGAGGTCTTCACTTGCCATATGGTCATAAATACTTGCAGGTGACATCCAAACCAGAGATGCTGCTTTTATGGATAGTTTAGCATTTCTGTTTTAAACAGTAGTGGTGATACTGTTTTTTTTTTTTAATTAAAAACACCCATGGGATGGATAGCATTATATAAATTTTGAGGGGAAAGAGGTATTTCTCTGCACATCCTATAAGACCATGATTTCACAAAACCCAGTGATTTTTGTTTTTTTACAAGTTCCAAGAAGTCTCCAAATATGTAGGGTTAATACATTATTGGTGTTAGGAACAGTATTCTGGTATCATCCTTGCTCATTTCCAGCCTGCTTTATGACTCTGTTTTTTACCTTAAATTCTAGAGCTTTTTACACGTCTCTGTGTGTTCAGATTTACTTCTTAGCAACAGTCGATGGTTATCAGATTTGCTTTATGGATTTGGGTAGATTGCTCTCTTTGGCAGTCTTTACCCCTCTTGCACAGGGTGTCTTCCTTTGCTACCTCTCTGAAGTCTCATATCTGGATATCCAACGCCAGGTGTAGGCACAGGAGAAGAGATTTAATGTTTCTCTTCTGCAAGAAGAAAATTTGAAAAATGGAGAATGAATGGATGAAACAAATGGAAGGCATTTGAAATGAGATGAAATGTAAAAATCCAATACTATTGGTTGACAGTGACCCTCAGTTAACCAGAGTTTCTGTCCCTCAAACATTTCCATTAACTTTGAAAAAAAATTCTAAATAAGGTCATTAAAAAAACAAAACAGATGGATGAAGTCTGGTACTTCAAAAGAGGCAAAATTTAATACAAGATTTTAATGGGACCCACCTGACAAAACAAAGGCAGGACTTGAAATTGTACTGTTGGAAATAAAGAGACAAAGAAACAGAGGCACATGGGACAATGTCTATTGGGCTGCAAGAGCTTAAATTAACCTTGAATGCAATTTATAAAGCAGCAAAGAATGCAAGAGACCTAGGGGACCTGCTTGGAATTAACATCTGATGTTGCTGACTTCAAAGACACTCAGGATATAGACCCTCAATAAGAAAAGTCTTCCCACAGTGCAACAGAAGGCACATTTCATGGCCAAGAACCCAGCAAAAGAGTTCATACCATAGACGCTATGAAAACAGTGAGATAGTGCTCTACGTTAGAGAAGACTATTTTCCACTTTTGCTAGGGTCCGGGCTTAATCAAGCAGAATATTTATACTGGTGTGCTGGACCTGGGTCAGAGGTCACAGATTAAAGGTGATGTCATTAGTGAAAGGCATTGTTTACATTGCCTGAATTTTTATTGCCTTTTCTCATAGCTAGTAAATCTCGGGGCTTAACCACTTATTGCACAATTGGTTATAAGACATAATGGAATCTCAGCGGGAGGAAGATCAAGGCTGAGTTGATCCCTGGTTGGAAGCATCAGACTGTATGTAGCTCTGGTCCAAACATGAGTACCTAAAATGTTTTCAGCTCACAGCTGGCTAGACTTGACAGCCAAGAACATTTGACTTCATTGCTTAGCACAGCTATAGTCACAGGTGATCTGTTGACTTGAAGACAGGATGTTGAAAGAAGAAGGGACTGAAAAGTTAATGTTGGTTCAAATGAGGCAATCTCTATATTTCAGATCACTAGCTAATATTGACTGGAGGACTCTGTTGTGTGACACCATTCCTTAGGGAACATGAACAAATGTCTACTCATACCAGATGGGGAGCCAACAACAGACCAAAGTATGGATAACACCAAAGTCCAACTTTATGGAACAGTGAGTTTTATTGGAGTTACTTGCAGGAAACAATGAATAGGGGTAGAAATGATCAAATACCACTCCAGCATGGGTGACAATTTGCCAAAGATGGAAACCTGGACACACACTGTAGGTGGGTCAACAGATTGGAGAATGTTCTCTCTGTGTGTTTCAGGGGGCCTGAGTCCCTTCCAGGCAGTTTGGCTGGTCTCTGATTCTTCCAGGCTGCTTATCTGAGACTCTTCAGATTGACTGAGAGTGGTTTCCATAGCCTTTACTGCTTATATACTCTCAGGGAAGGGTCTAGTGAATTTAGTCATTTTCAAGAACTTCCTGAAAATATTTTGAGTAATTACATGCAATCATTTTTTAAAAGATTTATTTATTATTATATGTAAGTACACTGAAGCTGTCTTCAGACACACCAGAAGAGGGCATCAGATCTCACTACAGATGATTGTGAGCCTTCATGTGGTTGCTGGAAATTGAACTCAGGACCTCTGGAAGAGCAGCCAGTGCTCTTAACTGCTGAGCCATCTCTCCAGCCTGATTATATGCTATCTTAACCAGCATCCAGGCAGGGTAAAATGTTTCACCTCCCCTGACAACATGTTGTTTCACCTCCTTGGAAAGATGCTGTGCCTTAAGGAGCTTCCCTCCAATATGGAAGGTTTTATTCTTGGAGGAGACTGCTACACAACAGACTACCCATGAAGAAAATAAAGTCAAAATGGGGAACTAGAAAAGAAGCTATCTCATCCAGGCTTAATGGATATGTAACAGTGTGACAGGGATCATTATGGAGATATATTGCTTAACTTTTCTAGACAGCAACCCAAACTCTAGAACCCCCTTGAGTGTGCTCATAGACTGACTGCCCTGGTTGACATTGGCCCAATGGTCAAGCACAGGGATTTCTTCAGAGGCTGCAGTAGCAGAAAGCTGTGAAGAGACCTAAACCTGGCATAGGTTTAGACACTTAGACTATTCCATACACATCTGGAACTCAGACTATGAAATGGCGAAGTGTTCAGGTGTCTAACTTAGGGTGTACTGGCTAGTTTTGTGTCAACTTGACACAGCTGGAGTTATCACAGAGAAAGGAGCTTCAGTTGAGGAAATGCCTCCATGAGATCCAACTGTAAGGCATTTTCTCAATTAGTGATCAAGGGGGAAGGGCCCCTTGTGGATGGTGCCATCTCTGGGATGGTAGTCTTGAGTTCTATAAGAAAGCAGGCTGAGCAAGCCAGGAGAGGCAAGTCAGTAAAGAACATAATCTCCATGGCCTCTGCATCAGCTCCTGCTTCATGCCCTGCTTGAGTTCCAGTCCTGATTTTCTTCAGTGATGAATAGCAATGTGGAAATGTAAGCTGAATAAACTCTTTGCTCCCAAACTTGTTTCCTGGTCATGATGTTTGTGCAGGAATAGAAACCCTGACTAAGACACAGGGAGAAGCAAAGACACTAAGCTAGATATTCTCTAGTCATCTCTTGATATGCCAGAGACTCTCACTGGTATGAATTCAATAGACCGCATCACTCTGGCCATTTTGACCCTTTTCTGCTAGCAGAGTCCTGCTTATGGGAAGCTATGATGCTTAGAAAGCAGTGGGAAGAGAGCTTAGTGAATTTCTTCTGGGGATCTTCCTTTGATAGGCCATAGTCTTGGAGTAGCTGCTTTCCTCACAGAAGAGCACACCTTTGTAAGTGACTTCTTCTACACCAGTGTTTATGGTTTGTGGTAGCTACCACCTCCTTCATGCCTGACTATTGGTGGCATGATTGATTCCTTTCTCTTTCTAGTCCTGCCTTCTTCTGTCTTATGATTCTTATTGATTTCCCTTAGAGCCCTTTTCCTTGTAACTTCTTCTAGCTGAACCATCCTGCCTAGATCTGACCAGCATGGACAGACAATCAGATTTAAATAAATAAATATTATTTATACTGAAATAAAACTGGAGGCAAACCAAACAAGCGTCCACTGATGACTACTGGTGAACTTATGACTTTTGCATATGGTGAGTCATGATTAGCCAATAAAATGACATTATTAAAATATTTAACACCAGGACATACAAAATGTTCAGTATGCAATGTGAAGGGAGAGATAGTATAAAATGATATGTATACAACACACAATGGCGACAAAGAACCTAAAATATGTAACCAGGTGTCTCTCTAACCACCCATACATGCATCCTTCTACCTGTCTATCTGAGTAGACATGAAAAGGGGAAAACCAGAGGCAATTATTAACAGTGCTTGTTTCTTTTCAGAAACAAGCCCTTTCATTTATAGTCACCCGATACATGACAAAGATGACAAGACAAATTCAATGTGAGGTACATATTTATCTCTGGTATTATTAAATGTAATTTTGTTTTTTATTAACTCTATTTGTATTCTCCAAGTTTATTATAATAAAAGACACATAAACATTATAAACAGCAATCAGGTGAGCTACCTGTGATCGGAAGAACACGTGTCACTGAGGTGACACTACCACTTTAAGGATTTCTATGGTGTACTCAGTATGGAGGGTACTACAGTTGATCGGGGTCACCACTCCTATACTGAAATAGATTATGTGGATGTCCATTCTCCCATCACTTCCCATCCCATAGGGACATGGAGGTGCACATTTTTCAGCCCCTTGAGGATGAACTGGGGAGAAAGCTCATTCAGGACATGTCACATGCCTAAACTCTTGCAGAGAGAATGCTTGCCCACCCCTACTCCCCACAAACTGTGAGTTCGATCACAGAGGGGTGTGCTTATTACATCTGGTGACAAATAGCATTAATAGTGACAGGGAGGCAAGAGCCAGGTAAGGTTTTTTTCACACTAATGAAAGCCAATAAAGCAGCAAACATGTCTAATTTTTGAGCAGCTCTTTCTTTACTCCCATTCTTTGAAAGGCTGGATATTCTGTACTTGAAAACGCTCCACAGAGGCCACGAGTTCAGGATGTTTTCTGTAAGAATCATTATTTTTCTTTCTCTCTATGCTCCTTTTCCTCCCGAATCCTCATCTTGATGCATGTTACTACTAGCAACCAAACCAGAACACGCTCCAAACCCTACAGAGAGTTCAAACACCGACCTAATGGTGCTACATCTCAAGACCAGCGCTCACACAATCAACTGACGAGTTCCTTTAAGTCTTCAAATTCATACCTGTGCTCTTCTGGGTGCCCCAGAGCTATGGGGTAAGGATGTTGGTGTGGCTCCTGTCACATCATTAAATCTTACACAAATCACATCTTTATTAAGTTGTTAGCATCAATCCCATGATTCTTTCTTTTCAACAGGTACTGATTTTCATCCAAGCAGAAAAAATTCCACGTAATAAAGTTAAGAAAGGAATTCTCCCCATTCTGTAAGTAATTCTAAGCATCTAGGACATTCATGATGTTTCTGTGAATATTGGGTGTTGTACTCCTTTCTTTGTGTCATTCTTCCCACAATGGCTGTTATTTACCTGCCATAAGACCATTGTGCTTTCTTGTAGCTCCCCACTGGGACTTCTGGGGGCCCCTAAAGCTTCCTCAGAGTCTTGTATTGGGATCTACACATTTCTGCTTTCCAAGTGAGGATCAACTATAACATTTTAATGAGTGGGGCAATTACTCATGTGCATGAGAAAATCTCTTATAATGCTCACTTGAGTTCTGTCCAAGTTTGAGGTAAGAGATAATTGTGCCTCTGGTTGGGAACTCCATACTCTGTTTATGATATTGGGGCTTTGTTTGTCTTTCAGTAACTTCACATTTTCTCTCCCTCCCTGCCGACTTTTATGGAAATGATCTTCTTGCTGCCTGAAGTGTGTCATTTTGCTTCTTGCCAAGAAGAAAACCTCTCTATAGGGAAAATGACCCATCTCTTCCCCTCTGTAGCCATCTGATTTAATTATGCACTGCTCTTGGCCCCTGGAGAGCCCAGAGAGGAATATGAGGAAGTCCTGGCTTGATCACCAAGCCCTAGGGTCTTTGTCAATTATCCTCTGGCACCCATGAGTCTGGCCAAATTTACAGGCATGCCTGTCTCTTAAAACATGTCAGGCCTGAAGAGTGAATCACTTTTTTTTGTAGCTGCTATAAGTAGAACAATCTTTTCCATTAAAACTCATTTTGCTTTCTGCCCAACACCCTAAAGCCTCCTGAACACACCTCCTTTTTATCTGTAGCCTGGGAGACTACAGTTGAATATCATTCCTTATTTCCCAGGACTTGTGGCATGCACGGAGGCAGTGGCTTCTAGATGGAAGGACACATATCTGCAGGTAGACAGAGAAGAGCCTGATAGAACTGTGCTTTCTGCTCTGAGCTCACGAG
Source organism: Mus caroli (assembly GCF_978045245.1). Taxonomy (NCBI): domain Eukaryota; kingdom Metazoa; phylum Chordata; class Mammalia; order Rodentia; family Muridae; genus Mus; species Mus caroli. Next base: position 98,155,942 of record NW_028227261.1, read on the forward strand.
AGAACCTTATGCATCTCTGAGCTTCCATTTTCTCACGAGAGACATGGAGATAATAGTGACTACCTCTGAGGATGGCTGGAAAGTAATATTAGCCAATGCACACAAAAATAATTGGAAAAAGATAAAACAGTCATGCCTGTGTTTATTCATAGGTGAATAAGAAAAGGAACACTTATAGAAGACCAGAGCATCATTGTTCAGAGATGCTGCTTCTTGCAGTAGACAAGAATTAACAGGGACCCGCACCTGGACAGTGTACAGAATGGGAGAAGCAGCTCATCACTTAGTCTTAAATGGGATGTCTATATCATACCTCTTTCATCCAGGCTCAGAGACCTACACTTGAGAGGAGGCAGAAAGATGTTAAGAGCCGGAGGTGGTGACTTGAAGAAAACAGCATGATCCAGACACAACAGGACTGATGCACATCTGAGCTCACAGAGACTGTTGGCAGCACAGGTCCAACCAGACAAAATCCCAACAGAGAGGAGAGTATGGGGACACCAGCTTCTGCCACTAATCAAGAAGCTGTTCTCAATTGTTTCCTTCTGGGAAAAAGAAAATTCACTTTCTACAATGGAATGTCACTGGGTATATCAGCCACATCCCAAATGCTCCAGAGCAGTTGGACAACAGTTTTTGGTATTGTTGTACACTCTTTGTTTTGGTATTTTTTTAGTTTGTTTTTTACATTTTTTCTTGTTTCTTTTTGAGAGAGAGAGAGCAATAATGTGAAGGTGCATGGGTAGGAAGGAGGAGAATATCTGGTAGGAGTTGAGGGAGACAAAATAATATTATTAAAATATATAAATTTAAAAAAATAAAGTAATAATTAAAAAGAAAAGCAACATTTATTAATTATGAGTGAATGGCTTCTCCACAGTACTTTGAATATTTCCACTGTGTGTGTGTGTGTGTGTGTGTGTGTGTGTGTGTGTTTGTGTAGGCAGGTGCACGTGTGTGTGTGTGTGTGTGTGTGTATAGACTGGAATACATGTATATGCAGGCATGTGTTTATAAGTGTGTGTGTACACTGATGCATGTTTGTATGCAAGTGAATGTGTATGCAGGTATGTGTATATGTAGGCAGGTGTGTGTGTATATGTGTGCATGTATTACAGGGATGTGTGTATATGTATGAATGTGTGCAGTTGTATATATGTAAGTGTGTATATGTGTATGTGTTGTGTGTGTGCAGCCAGGAGGTCTCCTCCATCACTTGCCACCTTACATTTTTGTTTGTTTGTTTTGAGACAGGGTTTCTCTGTATAGCTCTGGCTGTTCTGGAACTCACTCTGTAGACCAGGCTGGCCTCAAACTCAGAAATTCACCTGCCTCTGCCTCCCAAGAGCTGGGATTAAAGTGAGTGCTGCTGCCACTGCCCGGCTCCCCACCTTACATTTTGAGAAGAGTCACTGACTTGGAGCTCACTGGGTTCATTATGCTGGCTGGCCAGTGAGGCCTGTGCATCCACTTAGCCCCGCCTCTCCAGTGCTGGCATTGCAGACATATGGCTATGCCCGTGTTTATGTAGGTACATGAATACGAGGCTGCGTGGCTGTGTGGATGTCTGGATGTTGGGAATCCTAACTCAGATCCTCACGCCTGCTGCTCTTTACTGATCTCCCCAGACTCTGTGCTCGTTTTTGGAGAACTACATATAACAATTCCATTCCAGTGCTTGTCCTACCCACTTGGGATGATTTATATTTGACAGTGCTCCCCACCGGATTAAAGACAGGGCAGGTCCCAGTCCCAGTCATCTCTGTTCCTCAGATTCCGACACAGGGTCTGGTGCAGAGGAGGAGGCTGGATGTGATTGTTGGAGGAGGAAAGAAGGGAAGGAAATGAATGGCAGGAGAAGAAGGCAAGGGAGGAAGGAAACCAGACTTGGTATTCTTAGAAGCGCAATCAGGGGACAGTTGGAGCTCTCTATGAAAGCAGCCGCGGCAGTAGAACCTGTTATTACACCCTGGCTCCAAGCGTTGTTTTCATATTGGGGAGGAAATGCACTGTTTGTGTTTTGGACCGGCCCCATCAATCTGTTCTCTCTAGCCTGTCCTAGACTTCCCCTGGAGTAGTGTGGGCAGAATGAGGAGGCCCTTGGGTCGATTCGATAACGAGGCTAATGATGTTTTCCAGCTCTAAGCCAGTCACTCACAGGGAGCAGAGCCCTCCAAGGAGAATTCTTGGGTTTCTGCCTTACCCTCAAGCCTGCATGTAGCTGCCTGTATCATGGAAGGCTCTAGAAGTTTGAGGATGGTAGCCAAATACTGCTCCAAATAGGTTTGCATATTTTGAAAAACACATTCAGCCAGAGCTGTGTTGTCAGATTTCCACTTCCAGGCAGTTCTTCACTGGAATTAAAAAAAAAAAGTTCACTATTTCCCCAGAGTTTTAAACATGTGATAGAAGCCACTTTTTCCTGTCTTAAATAACCTCAAAGTTTGTAACTGAGCCAGACAAGGACAGGACAAGAGCCGTGGCTGTAAGTGTTAGTGAATGAGGTTCTAATTCCAGCTTTATCAATGACTGGTGGTGTGATTCTTAGCAGCTTTCAAACCTCTGTGATGATGCCTTCTTGTTTAGTTCACTATAATGTTTGCTGTGTGGGAAGTACCATGTCTGTCTGATGGTAGATTCTGAGAACATAGGAGTGGTTGAAAGGGAATTAATGACAAAAGGCCACCTTAATAAAAGGATCATGATATCTATCTATCTATCTATCATCTATCTAACTATCATCTATCTATCTATCTATCTATCTATCTATCTCTATCTATCTATCTAATCACCTATCTATTACTTATTTGTATTTAAAATTATTTATATTTATAGTTGTAATCTATGTGTATGTGTGTGTCTATGTATGTGTTGGGGAGTATGTCCATGTGAGGGAAGTTGCCTGCTAAGGTCAGAAGGGAGCATCAGATTCCCTAATGCTGGTGGTTAGATGCTGCCTGATTTGATCCATAACTTCTTTTTTTAAAAATATTTTTTATTAGGTATTTTCCTCATTTACATTTCCAATGCAATCCCAAAAGTCCCCCATACCCTCCCCCCCACTCCCCTACCCACCCACTCCCACTTTTTGGCCCTGGCGTTCCCCTGTACTGGGGCATATAAAGTTTGCATGTCCAATGGACCTCTCTTTCCAGTGATGGCCGACTAGGCCATCTTTTGATACATATGCAGCTAGAGTTGAGAGCTCCGGGGTACTGGTTAGTTCATAATGTTGTTCCACCTATAGGGTAGCAGATCCCTTCAGCTCTTGGGTACTTTCTCTAGCTCCTCCATTGGGGACCCTGTGATCCATCCAATAGCTGACTGTGAACATCCACTTCTGTGTTTGCTAGGCCCCGGCATAGTCTCACAAGAGACAGCATCAGGGTCCTTTCAGCAAAATCTTGCTAGTGTATGCAATGGTGTCAGCGTTTGGAAGCTGATTATGGGATGGATCCCTGGATATGGCAGTCTCTAGATAATCCATCCTTTTGTCACAGCTCCAAACTTTGTCTCTGTAACTTCTGAGAGCTAAATTTGGGCCTTCTAGAAGAGCAGCACCTGCTCTTAACTGCTGAGCCATCTCTAGCCCCTACTTATTTATTTATATCATCATTTAAGGATCACAGTTGGCCTTATGAGTTTCCATAGCTGTAGATTCTTCATCCTTAGGGGACAACTAACCTGAGGACACCCTGTGCTCCTCTCAAGGTTACTGATCACAGAAGTCTTCCAGTGGTCTCTAGCTTGTCTGGTGGGTAGAACAGCATGCTGTTTAACATATGCAAACATCCCTCTAGTGATGATAATTCTCCTTCCAAGTGGCAAAACCAAGGCCCAGAATCCCTGTGCTCTGATCACTCACCTCAGTGTGTGGCATCCAGTTTCCCCACAACCTAGATGCATGCACACATACTCATTCTGCACTATGGAAAAGCAGAATGCAGAACTGAGGCATCTTTCCTTTGGAAGCTAAGCCATTTTCTGAGCTGAGGATCCACAGTCTGGGCTGGGTAGGGGCAGCCTCCCTGGCCAGACCTTGCACCCTTTGCTCACTGAATTAGAGTGGACATGACTGCCTCTCTAGAGCTCCTAACAGTATGTGTAAACATTATGTACCAATTGGTTGGAGTGGAGCCTAAAACTCTCATAGATTCACAGAGGCAATGGTCAGTGAGGTGCATGAAAAAACTGAATCAGAGAGACTATATCCCGACCAGAAAACAGCCATAGAGGCCTTCCTGCCAGGTCTGTGTTTATGGTGGAGACCAGCCCTTGATCCAAAGTGGGATGCTGTCAAACCTTCAAATCTCCACGAAAGTGCCTGACTATGCTGTGAAGCATAGTTTATAGTTCTTTCTTTATTCTAGAATGATCTAATGTGTAACTGTAAATTCATTACCTTCCATTCCTCAAGTGTGCAGAGGCTATGCACTATTTCAGTGTGTTAACATAGTTTAGAAGTAGCTGTAAGGGAATAAATATTTAATAATTGTGTGCTGTAGCAATTGAATGGATTAACACATTCATGCCACTTCATCCCACAGGACTATCACATTTATTTATTATCATTGCATTTAAAAATTTAGTTAAATCTTTAGTTCTTACTAGATTTTTATTAATTGCTGTATTGGCTTTCAGGCTTATGCTTCAAGATTTTATAATTTTATTGCCATTGTCCTCCCAATGTCTGACTGCCTTTGGGACAATGGTGAGCTTTGGAATAGTCACTGTTCACACATGTATGTATCTGTGTCATGGATGCTGCACATCCATGGGGAGATGCTGTTCTCTGCAGCACCTTGGTAGGTGGAGATTGCCTGGCTGCCTGCTCCTGTCACTCTTTGCCCTTGTCCTCAGACTTCACACTGTGTCTAGAGGAGGCCCAATACGGTTGAAGTGACAGCCCTTGGCTTTTCTTTTGCTTTTGTGTTTGCTCCTGGCCCTACCTTGCTCTTCTCCTTGTCACAGCAAGATTGATCTTGTAGGGATATCTTCTCTGTGTATTCAGAGAACCTGTTATGGGAACTTGAGGGGGTCTTAAGGTGTAAGTATATGCTATCCATGGGGGATAAGAGTTAGCATCTGGGCTCTGCCAGAGATGACAAGGAGAGCTTGCAATATAGTGTGTTACATCTTCACATATCAGAAAGCAGAGAGAGGGCTTAAGTGGAAGTAGGTGGGAGTTGTAACCACTGAAAGCCTTTACCTCGTAGCCTATTTCTTCCCATGAGGTCCCACTCCCTAAAGGTTTCACCGCCTCTCCAAACAGTGCCACCAGCTGGGGACCAAGTATTTGAACACATGAGCCTGTGTGGGACATCTTACATGGAAATCATAGCAGTCAGCTTCTCTCACCAGCTGGCTTCTGTTTAGCTTTAGGCTAGGGATATACCAGGAGGAAACTAGAAGGAGGACAGAAAGGAAAAGCCAAGGCATCTCTCCTCACTTCTGGTCTTGGACAAGATTCCGGATGGTGACATATTTCCTTCACATTTCTTGGTAGGTCCGGATTATGTGAGGCCTGAAGCTCATAGTTTTTCTGAGCTTGGTTTAACATGAGAAAGAAGATAAGGTGATAAACATACAATTAACAACAGGATCTGAGAAGGAAACTATGAGGCTGGGCAGCCTTGAATCTTAAACTCTATGATAAACCAATCACTGCTAGGCTTCTAGCTGCCCCATGGTGACTCAGCCTTGCTTCTCCTCTTTCCTCCCTGCTGGGAAGTGTCATTAGCTCCCTGTCTTTTTGCCCCCATCTGCTGAAGGACTCCAGTTCCACTGTTACTTCTGGAATCAACTGTTTATATTAAATAACTTCTGTATTAAACAGGCTGATTTATTTTTCTGACTGGATATCAGATAATAACATGGTCAACCAGTGTAAAAATATTGATGGAGTATCTTTGTGACATATCACCTATAGCAAGAAGACTTCTTGTTTGATGCAGAGAAACAAGCAGGGATAGTTGACCAGAGCCAGGCATGGTGGCGCATGCCTTTAATCCCAGCACTAGGGAGGCAGAGGCAGGCAGATTTCTGAGTTCGAAGCCAGCCTGGTCTACAAAGTGAGTTCCAGGACAGTCAGGGCTATACAGAGAAACCCTGTCTCAAAAAAAAAAAAAAGAAAAGAAAAGAATGGGGAATTAAGGTCGTGGATGCCTCTCCTGAACATTACAGCAGGCTTGGGTATGCTTTACATAACCGCTCTGAAGAAGATTTTCCACTTAAGAAGAGCATTTACCTTTGATGGACTATGGGAGCAGGGATCGTGGGCTTCTACATGGTTTCTGGCATCAGAACAGACCACAAACAGAACATGCAGTGTGGCTATGGACCTGGATCAAGCCCTCCATTGCAGCTGGGGTCATGGACATTGGCATGGCTTCCAGTTGCATCATAAACCACAGATACTGGCCTCTCATTTAGTGGCAACACAGGCCACAGACATCAACACAGACCTGGACAAAGTAAGAAATTAGAATCTTAAGGGGTTAAGACTGTGGTTTTCATCCTGTGGTCACAACCCCCACAGGGGGGTCACATATCAGATATGCCACATATCAGATATTTACATTAATGTTCATAACAGCAGCAGAATTGCAGTTGTGGAGTTGCAATATAGTAATTTTATGGATGGGTCACCACAACATGAGGAACTGTATTAAAGGGTCACAGCATTAGGTAGTTGAAGAACTACTGGATTAAGGGGTTATCTGTGACATTTCTCAGGAAGAGGATTATGGAAAGAGAAGAGGTCCTAGGAAGAAAGTTCCAGAAAGCTTACACCCAGAGGTGGACAGAAGAAGAGGTATAAGTTGTAGCATGGGGAGCTAGGAGAAAAGGCAGCTCCCTAGGTGTGGAGGAGAGTAGAGTTGGATAGCCCTGAGGGTGGACAGGGTGGATGAGAATTTTCTGCATTTGCAAAGGTCACTAGTGACTTTTAGGGACCCGCATCTCAGCCTCATGAGGAAGACACGAGGTCTTTTCAGAGCTCAAAGGTGAGTCACAGTTGAGAAGCAGCCGTGGCTGTGGGGTCCACTGAGAAATATACAATGTTATCGGAAGGAGACAGTATCTCTTAGGGGCTGAGGGTATTTCTGGAATTTTTGCAGTGGGGAGGATGTGAGTCAGGAGGTGGGCGAGGGAGAGTAGCTAGCTTGGGTGAAGCAATGTCTTCATCCATGGGCTCTTTGCTTTCCATGCAAGTGCTTTAGGGTGGGCTTCTTCATCCTTGTCTGACCCGTGAGTGTGGGTAACTCTACCTCTGAGAGTGCTAACTGAGGAGCCAGGCTTGTTTCTGACTGGTGAGCTAATTGCTCCAATTCGGGAATCTGTGCTCAGAGCTTAGAGCCACAGGGACATCACAGGGACATGGGTACTACTTAGCAATGATTGACCCTCTGAGTGAGAGAGGAGATAGACAGAAGTGTGTGTGTGTGTGTGTGTGTGTGTGTGTGTGTATAGAGATATTGATTATCAAAGCAGCTTCAGGCCTCCTAGGTTTGATCTGGACCTGGGCATCAGGCCAGTGCAGCTTGTCAAACCAGGTTCTGTGGGAATGTGCCCAGGGCTGCTGAGAACACATAGCTCTGATCGGTGTGTACAGGCTTGTTTGACTTGAGCTGGTTTTTGCTTTCCATCAAAGGGACACCTGAACCTCCCCTGTAGGTAGTAACTCAGGCTCCGTCCCTATTGCTCTTGTTTGCTTTGGTTACTGGTGCTCAGTGCAGGAAGCCTCTGTCTCGGTGAATGGATCCTTTCTGAGTGCTGAGAGCATTCTTGGCAGAAGGAAGCGTTTCCACTTCTATGGTGGTGGCTACCCCTATGGAGGACCTGCTCTAGGTCTCACGTTCTGCCAGGGACTTTGTGTGCCTCTGACTCACAAGCACGCTGGCCAGGTGACTGCCACCACATGCATGAGGACTCTGTGGCTGTGTGAGGGTCACTGAGCTGCCCAGAGTCATACAATCCTGGGATTTTTGTTGTGTCTTCCTTCTCTTAGTTGCCTCTTACTCATCACTGTGACCCGACTCACCAATATGTGTCCATGTATCCAGTGCCAGACAGCCTGCACCTTGGCCCACATGGCCCATTATGGGGCCCTATGACTTAACCCTCTATTGTTTCTTTTAGAACAGAGGCTGTACATAAAAATAGCAATAAAACTCTTTACAATTCGCCTCCCAGCCTTCGCTCTCTGCTCAGACCATCTGCTTCTTAGTGCCCTAGAGGGAATGATCGGAGGGTGAGTCTGACCACGTCACTCCTGAATTTCAAAGCTCTTGGTGGCTGGTCCGTAGCTGCTGGACAGAGGCCAGACCTCTTCCTTTGGCACACAGAGCATCCCTTCATGACTTGGCTCCTGCTCATTTCCCGAGCATCACCTTTCACAATTCCTGCCTCCAGACCACTTATGTTTCTGAGCATGACACTGAATAGCTTCCTATATTCCTTGGCCCTACTTTGCGTATGACGTTCCTTTGACCTGGCTTTCCCTTATCCATTTCCTTATTTGGTGAACTCAAAAGAGAACTTTTTCTGTAACATGATTTCCAAACTGCCCAGGTGGGATCAGTTCTGGAACATTCCTCATGGAATTTTCCTTGGTTATCTTTCTGACTTCCATAGAGTTCGTGGGCAAATCATGAAAGTCTATTCACCTTGCTGTCCTGGAGGCCAGCTCTGGGCTCAGTGTGCAGCTGGCACCAGTCAATGGGCTTTTGATGCAACTCTGCATTTTCAGAGATGCCATAGAGCTAGCTTAGTGACCTCAGAGGCTGGTGGGGGTCACCCAAGGTCATGTTTTCACCACAATGTTCAGATTGGAACTAACTGGAGAAGTTGGGTGAAGGGTCAAAATCCATCTCAATTTGTAACTGGACCAGGCTCACCTTACATACAAAGAAGAATAAGAACCTTTTCTGTTTTCCTACCTCTAAAGATGCCTGATGGGCTGGTGAGAAATTCTCACACAGGAATATTTTGTGGTTCTGTAAAGAAAGAGATCAGGTGCTTAATGATATAACTTTAATTAGAGACTCTCTTAATTTAGAATCAATTTCTGTTCTCATCACCATCCCCTTCCTTCCCCTACCAAAGGTACCATGGCATTTGTACCCACAATCTACTAGTCTCTCTCTGTATTTCAAGTAGCTACTTCCTAAATTTGGATTAAATTGAAAAACTCTATCTTTATGGGATGGAAAATGTTGCCATGTCCAGTTTAGGGATAAGGGGACTCAGGTTTAATTACATTTTCGACAACCATATCCTGTGTGTGTGTGTGTGTGTGTGTATGCATACATGTATGATTTATTTAACCAAAGTCCCATTATATAGCCCCAGCTTTCCTCAAACTTGTTCTCCTCTTGCTTGAGCCTCCCCAGTGCAGGGATTAGAGGCACCATCTTCCATGCCTGAATTGTATCTTCTTTTAGAATAAAGCATCCTGCAACTTTCCACAGACATCACTAATTATATACAAAGTCCATCAAATGTCGTTTTAAGACCCAGTGGATGTCATCACTCCATCACTCATATATCGTCATTATTACCACATCCAAGGGTGAGCAGGCTTCTTTCTCCCCCCAGCCTTGTGTGGAGCTGTGTGCTTGCTGTTCTCACAGCCATGAACTGTGGAATGGGGATTGCTCTTTGCTTAGTGTTAGCACTTATCACTCCCGCATGCCCAGTGCTGAGCTGATTTATTCCACAGATGCTCCACCTTCCCTCTTTGTGGGGTTTCTAGCATTTTTCTTTAAACGTTAGAATTTTCAAAATGTAGGATTTTAACTCTGCTTTCGACGACTTAGGAAAAAAATAGTCCTTGTTCAGTCATTCTGATTTCGAGTCTATGAAGAATAGAATATGATCCTTGGGATGGTTCAGTCCCAAGTAAAGTGCTGACCTTTCAAACAAGACGTTCTGAGGTGAATGAACAGAGCCAATGTAAAAACCTGGGCACGTGGCTTGGTAGTGTGTGTGAGCAATCCCAGGGTCAGGCCAACAGAGACAGACACATCCTTTGGGCTCTCTGACAAACTGGTCTAGATTAATTGGTGAGTTCCAGGCCAATGAGAGACCCTGTCTTTTTTTTTTTTAAACATATCTAGCCTCATGGCTTTTTTATTTATTTATTTTTATTTTTTTTATTACATATTTTCCTCAATTACATTTCCAATGCTATCCCAAAAGTCCCCCATACCCTCCCCCCCACTCCCCTACCCACCCAGAGAGACCCTGTCTTAAAGGAGGTAGCTGGTATTCTTAAAGAGTTTCTGTCCGCCATAGACACATGCACACATTTGCATGAGTACTTGCACACATATGTATACACACATCTATATACACACACACAAGCATAAAGACAAAAAGAAAACAGAGCACATGATTAGAGTGAGTGAAATCTTCCAAAGGGGCACTGCTGTCATTGGCTCCACCATCATGCCTCTTGTTCTTTCTAGTTCCTCGTATTGAGCAGGAATACTATTACTTCATGACTACTCCATTGTCCCTCATGATCTTTACTCTGTGATGGGCTTTTCATGCTGGCAGGTTTGTCAGCACAGTGGACACCTTATATCACCCAGTTGGAACACTGGACTTGTGAGGATCCCATGAACCCATCTGGCTCCAGGGGCCTTTATTTTCAGAGACAGTTTGGTTGGGCCCTAGTAGGAGAGATGTATAGAATATATGGAGTAGTAGATCCAGGACCATTATAAGCCACCTCCTGAATCAATTCATATGGTTGCTAATGTCTCCTCCTGAGGAAAACCCTCCTGAGGAAATTGCACCGAGTAAGCAAGCCAGCTCAGTTTGTTGTCTAGACACACAGGCTAGAACTCTTGTGTGTGCTGAGTTTTCTCAGAGACATCACTGTTGTGCCTTTGATTTTATTGAAGAGAACATGTGATCTCCCACTGGGCAAGGAGCTGAGAGTGTGTTGGGAGAGGTTTTACCTGCTCTGATAAAGAGCCAGGGGCTTGACTGTAGTTTTCCTTTTGAGAGAAGATGCAGGCTTTTAATGCTCATTGCTGTGTGAATTTGGTTGGCTGCCTATCTCACACAGCTGAGCTGGTAGTCGTAACAGAGCATATGAACTGACCAACAAGCAAACAAAGGTCTTGACCCTACAGATGTCAAGCCAGATTCCCAGCTCTGACTTAAAGTCAAACAGATTTGTATTTTTTGATTCCACTAAGAGAAGTGAAAAAAAGGCAAAAGGAACAGATTTTATTGAGTTTTGTTTTTCATTATTTTCCCATTTTGTGCATTTCTGTACTTCTTGAGTAGAAAGCATGCCAAGCTCTCAGGTGAGGTAGGCCTCAGTCCCTGGCATTCACCTCTGACTCAAGGTTGAAACTATGAGAACTCCACCAACTGTATGAACACAAACCCCTGACCTGTTGTGCACTGTGTCAGTTGAGGGATGTTCTGCTTGGGCTCTCAGGCTTTTACTGGCTATAAAAGTGTGGGTTTCATCAACCAAGGGTTCGAACAATTTCCAGTTAATTGTCAATTGAGTTAGGGAGACTGGCCACAAAGGAAGGAAACAAGAATGAGGTAGCATGAGGAGTGATATGACCTTTTACCCATACCACATTTTCTATGTCTGATTTCTTGGAGTTTTCATGAGGTTGATGATGATTCATTTTGCATGTGGGGAAACTGAATTTTGAGTATGGGAAAACTGAGGACCATTTGATGTGAATTTCCTTCAGGGACAGAAGTGGAGTTGTGATCTAGATTCTGGTTACCACAGTTCCTTCCTTTTCTACTTCCCATTTTCTAGTTACTTAGGAAAACACAGAAGGGCGCCCTCTTACTTTCTCTGCTGTTGACAACAGTCCTAAGTCTGGTTCATGTTCATTTCTTTTACTTTAGTGCCTTAAAGAGACAATAGTTAATACAATCCACCAAGACAGAAGATTAGTCAAGGCCTAAAATTCCCAACTATATTGAATTAGTAAACTGGGTTAGAATGACCTCTAAACATGCCATAGCACCTGCATGCCCATTCTCTTTGCCTGCCAGCCTGCCTGTCTGTCTGTCTCCATACAAATTGCAGGAAACAACAGCAACAACAACAACAACAACAAAAATAATAATAAAATTAAATCCCATCTTTGTTACTAAATTGATGACTTTGGGATATTTCACCTTGATTCCAAAGGAGAAGCAAAAATAAACTTCATAATGCTAAAAGAATTCTTGCATTGAAAATGTAAACGAGGAAAATACCTAATAAAAAAATAAATTAAAAAAAAGATTAAATAAAAAAAGAATTCTTATATTGTTACCATTTCTTTTTTTTAAATATATTTTATTACGTATTTTCCTCAATTACATTTCCAATGCTATCCCAAAAGTTCCCCATACCCTCCCCCCTCTCCCCCATTTCCCTACCCACCCATTCCCATTTTTTTTTTTTTTGGCCCTGGTGTTCCCCTGTACTGGGGCATATAAAGTTTGTGTGTCCAATGGGCCTCTCTTTCCAGTGATGGCCGACTAGGCCATCTTTTGATACATATGCAGCTATAGTCAAGAGCTCCGGGGTACTGGTTAGTTCATAATGTTGTACCACCTATAGGGTTGCAGGTCCCTTTAGCTCCTTGGGTACTTTCTCCAGCTCCTCCATTGGGAGCCCTGTGATCCATCCACTAGCTGAATGTGAGCATCCACTTCTGTGTTTGCTAGGCCCCGGCATAGTCTCACAAGAGACAGCTATATCAGGGTCCTTTCAGCAAAATCTTGCTAGTGTATGCAATGGTGTCAGCATTTGGAAGCTGATTATGGGATGGATCCCTGGGTATGGCAGTCTCTAGATGGTCCATCCTTTCGTCACAGCTCCAATCTTTGTTTCTGTAACTCCTTCCATGGATGTTTTGTTCCCAATTCTAAGAAGGGGTACAGTGACCCCACTTTGGTCTTCATTCTTCTTGAGTTTCATGTGCTTAGTAGATTGTATTATATATCTTGGGTATCCTAAGTTTTGGGCTAATATCCACTTATCAGTGAGTACATATTGTGTGAGTGTTACCATTTCTTAAAAAGGTCTCCTAATATCTTTTAATGGGAAAATAGGGAGATAGAAGCTAATGGAGTTGTCTACTTACAACTCCATGAGAGAAGTCACACAAGGGGATCCCACCAACCTCCCCTCTCACAAAGTAGAGTTCCCAAATATAAATATAGCCATATTGTCTTGCTTGCTTGCACTCCTCATTGTCTCGCCACTGTCCTCAGCATAAAGTTTGTATTAGTTACTTCCTGCAATTATGATAAAACACCATGGCCAAAAGTAATTTGAGCACAAAGACTTTATTGATCTGGCTTCTACTTCCGGGTCACAGTCTATTAAGGGAAACTAGGGCAGGAACTCAAGGCAGGAACCATGGAGGGACTGCTTGCTAGCTCATATTCTGGCTTGATTAACTAGCTTTCTTATCAGGACCATCTTCCCAAGAATTCATGCCACATACTCTGCTGGGCTCTCCTACATAATTAGTAACCAAGACAGCCCTTCACAGACATGTCCACAGAGCAGCCTGATCTAGGCAATTCCTCCGCTGAGACACCCCTCTCAGGTGACTGGAGGCTTCATATCAAATTGACAATTAATGTTAACCAGGGAAAATTCAAGCTTCCCAATACCTCGTCTGAAGATGGAATAGTGGAAAAAGACACATAGTAAGGAAGCAGCCACTTAATGGATGTGCTCCTGCCTTCCTCACACAGACTGCTAGTTTCTCACTGTTTTCTTCCCTTTTTGAGTTCCTACAGTCTGCTTCCTTACTTTTTATTACTGCTTCAGATTTTCTCCTAAGTGGCTCATTGGTGTCACTCTTGGCCAATAGTGGCCATTCTGTGACTACTCAGCCTAGATTTGTCCCTTTTCATATAACAGTTCACTAAATATTGGCAGTGACAAGACATGGAAAGTGAAGGAACTGGGTGCGTTGATTTCATTATATGCCATGGATAAGAGATGGTGCTGTCTTTCTCTAAACTTGAAAGCATGGACCAGATTATCTTCTATTAAATGGTCTTTCTGCTGCATGTCCTCTGAGATTTCTGGACATGCATCACAGAAGGAATTTTGGGCAAAAGAATCCGGGAAACCTTGTTAACTAAGAAGAAACACTCAACTTATGAGAAGATGTTTTTAGTACAGACCATGTCAGGGTTCCCAATTTGGTCGTAATTACCATGCTATTTCTTACTAAGAGGTAAACAGAGTATAGAGCTCTGATGTCTTAATAATGAATAGTAATTCTAAATGTTGTTGTGCTTCCATTTCTATAGTCCTATATTTAAGACTTGGTCATTATATATCTATAAATAATGAACATAATAAAAGTGCAGTATAGACAATACGTGATGTTATTAAATCGTTTAATGTCTCCTTTCTTGTCATGCTGCAGGCCAAATCCAGGGCCTTGTTTGTGTATGCTATGTAATTACATTTCTTTAGTATACAACTCAGCACACTGAATCTGGTGGTAACAATGGGAGGGGAGATACTTGGTGACAGAATGGAAGGGCTCATTAAGTCTCTGGCTTTCTGTTTTCTACCATCCACTTCTCAGAAATTACAAAAAAGTTCACGGGCCGGCCGTGGTGGTACACGCCTTTAATCCCAGCACTCGGGAGGCAGAGGCAGGCAGATTTCTGAGTTCGAGGCCAGCCTGGTCTACAGAGTGAGTTCCAGGACAGCCAGGGCTATACAGAGAAATCCTGTCTCGAAAAAAAAAAAGTTCACGGTATAGAGTCATCTTTTTATACAGGACAAGTCACTTGACTACCCAAGCTCCCCATCTGCAGAGTGTCTAAGAGGTACCAAGAATGGTTTTCTAGCTTGAGAGATTAGTGACTTGCAGTGCATTCTGGTTTCTTATCAAGAACAGGTCCAACCTTGAATGCTTATGGGAATTAATCATGCCAAGGGAGGGGGGTGTAGGTAACTGAATCAGTATTGGCTTTGATTCGATCACTGTTAATTAGGTAAAGTTCTCCCTGACCCTGACTGAATGGTGCAGGCAGGCGCTTGCAGTGTGAGAATGACTCCAGATGGAAATTCATGGCTCAACCAGAGAGGAGGAAGCGCTTGACTTCAGACACTTAAAGCCAGAGATATGACAGTTTCTGATAGGCTGTTACACGTTATCATACTCTTACCCCCAACAACATCTCCACCATCTGTTTTTATTAATACAGTGCAAATATATAATAAGAATAAGGCTAAGGAGTTGTTTACACCTAGGGTGCTTGCCTAGCATGCACAAGACCTTGGTTTCAGCCTCTACCACCACTAAATGATATTTAAAGAATCCCTTTTTAGTACCCAATAAGCATCATAATTTCACCTAAAATACTAATTTATGTAACTACCAACTACAGATTAATTATCCCTGTCATAGGCATGAGGGAAAATGAAGCCTAGAAACTCAAGTAACTTGCATGTGGATTCAGACTCTGGTTGTCTGTCTAATTTCAACCTAGTGTTCAAGAGGTAAATGTTTAACTACCATTTCTGTGGTGGATAGAGCTTTGATTTGTAGTGTCTGCTGATTCTTGCAGTGGAAGGATTCCTGCTGTGATTATTTTTAGCTCTTCATATAATGATATTTGGTTTTTACTTTATGTGCATGAGTGTTTGTCTGCACGTGTATATATCCATGCCTGGTGTTCACAGAGGCCAGAAGAAGGGATTGATTACCCTGGAAATGGAATTATAGACAGTTGTTGAAGAGTACATAGCTTCAGCTTTGTAACTATGGGGCTAACAGCTTGGACTCTAGCCTGAGATTAAATACAATTTTGCTTGGACTTATTAGCTATGTGATTTTGTGTAAAGGAAGCAATAGCTCTCACCTAAGAGTTGGCAGGATCCTTTGCTTAGGATGAGGTAGTAGATGAGATCAGCGCTACAGATATGGTAACAACAGGCTCAGTAGATACTTTCTGTTATGTAATATTGCAGATCCTGTGTTGCCCTTCACAAGCCTTTGAAAAGCTATTGCTCTCCAGATCTCCTTTGTGAGGAAGCTGAGTGATGAGAGGTTATGGGGGGGGGGGGCTTGCTTGTCCAAGAAGACCATTCTGTCCTGGCTCAGGGTGTACTATGCAATCAGGAGTTTGTAGGACAAAACACCCAGGGAAGGAGTTACAGAGACAAAGTTCGTAGCTGTGATGAAAGGATGGACCATTTAGAGACTGCCGTATCCAGGGATCCATCCCATAATCAGCTTCTAAACGCTGACACCATTGCATACACTAGCAAGATTTTGCTGAAAGGACCCAAATATAGCTGTCTCTTGTGAGACGATGCCGGGGCCTAGCAAACACAGGAGTGGATGTTCACAGTCAGCTATTGGATGTATCACAGGGCTCCCAATGGAGAAGCTAGAGAAAGTACCCAAGGAGCTAAAGGGATCTGCAACCCTATTGTTGGAACAACATGATGTACTAACCAGAACCCCGGAGCTCTTGTCTCTAGCTGCATATGTATCGAAAGATGGCCTATTCAGCCATCACTGGAAAGAGAGGCCCATTGGACTTGCAAACTTTATATGCCCCAATATAGGGGAATGCCAGGGCCAAAAGAATGGGAATGGGTGGGTAGGGAAGTGGGGGGCGCTATGGGGGACTTTTGGGATAGCATTGGAAATGTAATTGAGGAAAATATGTAATAAAAATATTAAAAATCAAAAAAAAAGGAGTTTGTAGGATAGCCCAAATACCTTCCCCAAATCTCCACTAGAGATGGTACATTTTTTTTTCCAGCAAGTCATTTGCTAATCTCCTTGTTCCTTTTGCAAAATGATTGCTGGGTATTGTGGGCAAGATGCACAGGCTAACTAGCAGCCTCATATCTCAGGACTGGCTCCCCTGAATCCACTCTCTTCTCATTTATCAATATCTTCTACAAAGTGAATGAGTAAGCTAGTGAATGAGGTCTGTGGGCTCTTCTGACGGATCCTCCTGTGTCTAGCTAGCATTGTGGGTGTTCCTTTCCCTTAGCTCTGTACAACACATCCCTGAGTCATTTTAATATTGACAGGCTGTGGAGTGGTTTAGGGTTGCAGTGTTTCTCTTTGCATCAACAAGCAGAGCTTGAATTCTGCCTGCAGAGCAGATGGGGTGACATTCTTTCCTTAGTGAGGGTCCCCTGCGGGAACAGTCAAGTGCTGCAATGCAAGTCTGCTAATTTGCTAAGGATTCCTAAGTCAATGGGCACCATCTGCTCCTGCAGATGACTAGGTGACTACGAAAGTTCAGTGGTGGTGCCTGTCACCCTTCCAGAGATGAGGCTCCATCTTCAGTAGCCAGAGTATACAACCTTTACCTTCCGGGTCTTGATGGATCAGGTGTCTCACCATCTTTCCATAGCATCTTGTCTGATGGAGCAAGTTGTTGCCATTGTTTTGTTTGGCTCTTACAATCTAGTACAGGAGTCAGTAGAGAAATGAATGGACCAGTGGAGTTAAATCCATGTGTTGCTGGTGGCATTGATGAAATAGTAACTGGAGCTGAGCAACAGAGAGAGATTAGGTCACAGCATCCTTCTGTTTCTGCCCACTACTCACCTTCTACACCAGTGGTTCTCAATCTGTGAGTTACAACCTTTTTTTTTTTTTGGGGGGGGGCATTGAATGACCCTTTCAAGGGGTCACCTAAGACCACTAGAAAACATAGATATTATGATTCATAATAAAGTAGCAAAACCGAAGTTATGAAGTAGTAACAAAAATAATTTTAAGGTTTGGGGTAGCCACAACATGAAGAACTGTATTAAAGGGTTACGGCATTAGGAAGGTTGAAACCCACTGGTCTACACATCCAGATTAGAATGATCTTTCAGCTGTAGAGTCACGAGTACTACTACAGTGCATTTAGTAGGTGTTTAATACATGAAAGCCAAAAGACTTAAGAGGGGCTTAGAGGATTTGCCTAACATTTCCACCCACAGTTATAGAACATAACTGATCTACAATGAACGGAGCTTAGCAAAGAGTCAACACACCATGGCCCAAGGACAAAGTCCACTTGTTTCTGTAAATAAAAAAATTATCAGTACACAGGCACATCTCTTTGTTTATATATTGTTGATGACTGTTTTTGTGTTACAATGGCAGAGTCAAATAGCTGTGACAGAGACCGCATGGCTCCTAAGACCTAAAATATTTCCTCTTTGGACCTTTAAAAGACAGTCAGTTGACCTCTGCTGTAGCAAGTCCAATCAGCTTTGTCATCCGTAGGAAATCAGAGCCAGGAGTTTTTAATTCACTGAGTGCAGTTTTCTCACCTGTAAGTGTGGAGAAGCTAATGTCATGCTGTGGACCAAAGGACCTCTTTATCCCTTACTCGGATGTGGCTTTTAGGCAACAAGTATCCCTAAAGCACTTGAAGTAAAGAAAGCTCCAAGTTTCTTTCCTTTTTATGGTTGCTAGATCTGCCTTCTCTGCTGTCAATTAAGTACTGGTCGATGCGCAGTGAAATGAAATCATCTGCTTAGCATCTCCTTTGGCCTGCATCCTTAACATCCATTTAAAGGGTGCAGAGCACCTACTGCTGTTCCATCCTCGCTGAGCTCATGTCAAGAGACAGCTATATCAGGGACCTTTCAGCAAAATCTTGCTAGTGTATGCAATGGTGTCAGCGTTGGGAGGCTGATTATGGAATGGATCCCTGGATATGACAGTCTCTCTTCAGTATGATTTTCTCACTATGCAGAAGGACCTACAGTTGCACACATATGGGCCACTCCTACCATGGGCCCTTTTCCATAACTTTGAGCAGGCATTGCTAATCAATCCTTGTAGCTCTCTTGTAATATGAGCCCTGCTGTGGCACTGCAACTCTTTCACAATGGTATTTCGAGGTCTTTTTCCTACCTACTAATGTAGAAACAGACAACTCATTTGTATTTTCTTCTCCAGGACACAGATCATCATAGGTCCATTATCGGCTGTCTGGAGTAGAATGGAGACAACCATATTGTTAATGTACACTTACATTAACCAATACTGATGATTGCCTGTGTTAATGACTTAATGGACAGGGGCGATAGCCTTTTTAGTTAAATGCTTGCCTTGTAATCATGACAACCTAAGTTTGAATCACCAAACATGTTACAAAAAATAAGTAAATAAAAGGCTGAGTATGGTGGTGCATGCTTTTAATTTCAGTGCTGAGGAAGCAGAGATAGGCAGATCTCTGGGGATCTCTAGTTAGTCAGTGTAGCCTACTCAGCAAGTTTCTGGGAGAGGGAGGGAGGGAAGGAGGGAGGGAGGGAGGGAGGGAGAGAGAGAGAGAGAGAGAGAGAGAGAGAGAGAGAGAGAGAGAGAGAGAGAGAGAGAGAGTCCTAAGAAGAACATCCATGGTTGACTTCTGGCCTCCATGCCTATGTGCATCCATGTACACACACACACACACACACACACACACACACACACACACACACACATACACAAACACACAATTATTAGTGAATATAGGGTCAAGTGTCAATCAAAGACTGAAGAACATTTTGTTCGGTAATTATTTCAAAAAAATATATCTCCTATTGCATAAAACATCATAATCGGACAATGGTGTTTTGTCACTTGTAAGCCAGTATCTTCTGAACTGGAAATCACAGTATGCGTATCCGTCACCATGGATCTGGTAAAGTAGGGCTCTGACTCCCAAGGGGCGTATGACCGATGAGTCTGAGTTTCTAGTAATCACCCAGATGATGCTTATATTGTTGCACTGACACTTGTCAGCCTGGAAAGAACCTGCACCAAACTAGGAATCGAAATCGAAATGAAAGCACTGTTTTGGGAAGACAAATCCAAGCCTATGAAGAGGCCTTTACTTATATAATATTCAGCAAAAATAACAAACCAAATGCATCTCAAGAAGCCTATATCTGAAGATCATTTTTATATCGACCTGCACAGCAACATACTTAGCCCAATGCACACCATGTTGGTAAGGGCTGACCTATAGCCAGATCCAAGGGGTGTGCAGCCTTCTCTTGATGCCGTTTTACACAGCATGGCAGCTCTGTCACAATAACCTCTGATGACTGGCTGTGTCACATAACAATCCCTCCAAATTAATCACATGGTAGTATAAAGTACGCAGTGTGCTGTGCTCTTTAGAGATAGTTCCTCTTCCTTCTGGGGCTGTGACCAGCTTGTTCTCCATAAATATTCCAGACCTCAGAGAACAAAGAGTGCCCAGGAAGCCATTCCATTTGGCAGTCACACCAGTACAGCCTGGTACTGGTTGGAAGGTGTGAATGGAGGTGTTATTTACAGCAAAGGCTCTCTATCTTGTTATGGTCTTTTCTAATGCTAAACCATGACCCTATGTGCACGTTTCATGCCCCACTGTAAGATTATGTTGCCATATCTATTTATGGGAGATATGATTATAGCAATGAATCCTGTCATCTCAATGGCAGAATCTGTGTCTCGTTTTATTAAGCCAAAGATACTCTTAACATAGTTTCTTGTGGAAAATGGTCCATATAAAGAGCCAATATTTATCCAGATGACTCCAGCAGTCATTGGAGCAGGGACATTTGAGACAGAATCTCAATGTTTTCTCAATGCCTGTCTGTTCTTTTAAATTGCTGCCTTCTGATTCACAGGTCCTATGTAGTTTCACCTCTTTATTCTTTGTTATATAAGGACTTATATAACCAAAGGAGAAGATGAAGTGTAGTAATGACTGAGGCAACTTCATAAGTAAAACACATTTTTAGGGAAATTTGCAGCTAAATCATCTACTTTCTTAACTTCTTTACTTTTCTTGATTTCCTATAACCCTCTATGCTAACAGTCCATATTTATCTCTATGAAGATGTGATAAACGTGCATTTGAACGTGACTGGTTCTGTGCAGATGGTAGCTCACATTTTTACAAAACGGCGTTTCATCTTAGATCAACTGAGGTATACATTTATAGAGGCCGAATAGTAAAGAGTCCAGACAACAGTAGTGCATGTCTTCAGCATCCTCACAGAAGAAATAGCCTTCTCTTGAGTGACCTTGTCTTCGTTTTTCCTTCCCCTATGCCTACCTTCTATTCCTTTCGGGGATTCTTCCCCACACTAGTGTATTGCAGGAGGTGGTAGACCCCAGTCATTCACTAAACTGTGTATTGAATCTGACACATGAGACACTGTTCAAGGCAGTATAGAAAGCTGCGAATGTTGCTTTCTATATCATGTTTTCTATATAAATGCTTTCTATATAAATGTTGGCCATATCACTGTTTTCTTTAACCACATTTTATTTTGCTGATAGGATGTAGGTAACACACAAGTCTCAAAGATGAGGTGGTAATGAATGCTTAGCAGGAAAAGAAAACCTTGCAAATTCTCGGTGATAAATGGATTCACAGGGGAAGCTCTCTCTGATGCTGTGGTATCAAGAAAAGAAGCTCAAAGAGCTGCATGTGGCAATGTGTCTGGTAGAGATACAGCTCATTGTCATCTATGGATCACAAGGCCTGACTTTATCCCTCCATCCACTTAGCACTCAGGGCATGAATGTGTGGATTCCCAAGTCAGATGTCTCTTATGTGACTCCTCATGTCCCACTCATGAGGCTTTTCATGATGTCACCTGGATTCTGTATGGTGTCATTCTGGATAGTCCTTTCTTAGTTGCTATTCTCCTTGCATTGAGGAAGGTGCTACTAAGTGGACTGTTGACTTGAATGTAAGAGCAACAACATTCATCCAGCTTCTCTCTGCTGGGACTGTGATGTCCATTGTACCAGTTTCCATGGCTTTTCCTAGCCACTGATGCTTGTAGGTCTAACTCATTGACCAATCTCTTCCTACATTGTAGCTCAAGAGAAACACAGCAAAACAAAGTAATTTCTTTTACTCTCCAAAACTTGGCAGAGAGAGAGAGAGAGAGAGAGAGAGAGAGAGAGAGAGAGAGAGAGAGAGAGAGAGAGAGAGATTCATGAATAGCATGATTTCCAAACGATGCACATTTTCCAATGGCTTTTCCCTACCTAGTACCTAGCTCCTTATCTCAGCTCCTTGCTCTGGAAACTAGGGCTTCCTAATTAGTTTACAGACTCAGGCCAACTCAGTAAAGTCTCAGTTGGCCACTGGCCTGGTCTCTTACTCTATAGTGTTTCCTTCAAAGAGTTATACCATTTTCACAATGGGGCATTTGAGGATGGTTTTCTTTTTTCTTTTTTTTTTTATTTTGTTAGAGTATTTTTTTTCATATTTTTTATTGGGTATTTATTTCATTTACATTTCCAATGCTATCCCAAAAGTCCCCCAAACGCTCCCCCACCCACTCCCCTACACACCCACTCCCACTTCTTGGCTCTGTCATTCCCCTGTACTGGGGCATATAAAGTTTGCATGACCAATGGGCCTCTCTTTCCACTGATGGCCGACTAGGCCATCTTCTGATTCATATGCAGCTAGAGACACGAGCTCCGGGGCGGGGGGGGGGGGGTTACTGGTTAGTTCATAATGTTGTTCCACCTATAGGATTGCAGATCCCTTCAGCTCCTTGAGTACTTTCCCTAGCTCCTCCATTGGGGGCCCTGTGATCCATCCAATAGCTGACAGTGAGCATCCACTTCTGTGTTTGCCAGGCCCCGGCATAGTCTCACAAGAGACAGCTAAATCTGGGTCCTTTTTAGCAAAATCTTGCTAGTGTATGCAATGGTGTCAGTGTTTGGAAGCTGATTATGGGATGGATGGGGATGGTTTTCAAAGCAAGACCAAGTATTCGGTAAAAATAGATTTGTATTCTCTTTCCACCATCCCAGGAATAGCTGTAAATACTCTCAAGATTTTGGTAAAAACAAAACAAAACAAAAAGTGAGCGAAAAATTTGAAGATTTGAAGCAAAATTGCCCTAGTCAGTGTTGAGGGTCTCAGAGTTCTGAGAAGGCATTCCACACTAGGAAAGAAGATCCTGTCTGTATGTTCACAGACACCTAAATTAGACATTTCCAAACAAATTCAAAAGAAACAGAAAGCTTAAAATCAGAAAGGAAGGAAAAGCAATAGCCAGTGTGGGGAGTCGTGGTAGCAAGAGGTTGGGAAAGTGTAGTGGTTTAACTGGGAATGTTCCTATAGGCTCATAGATCTGAATGCTTAGTCACCAGGGGGTGGCACTATTTGAAAGGATTAAGAAGTGTGGCCTTGTCATTAGAGGTGGGCTTCAAGGTTTTCAAAAACTCAAGCCCTGCCCAGTGTCTCTCTCTACTGATTGCGGTTCCAGATCTAGACCTCTCAGCTACTTCTGCAGGACCGATGTTTACCTGTGTGCTGACATTCTTTCCCGCCGTGATGGCAATGTCTCAAACCTCTGAAACCATAAGCCAGCACCCATTAAACACTTCCTTTGTAAAGGTTGTTCTGGTTGTGGTGTCTCTTTAGAGCAATAGAGCACTGACAAAGACAGGCACAAAGCTGAGAGACTGAATTAGAAGTGGAACTGAAATTACTATGAGGCTCAAAACTCAAGGCTAACCTTAGTTAGTGATGCACTTCCTCTATAAAACCACACCTCCTAAAGGTCCCACTAGACATCATGGTCAACTAGGGACCAAGTCCTGGGATGGGGACACATTTCGCACTAAACCACCACAGTCTTATTTACACTGAGATGATCCTGGCAGCAAACTGTATTGATGTTTTACAGATAATGAAGGCAGGAATCATAGGGTACATTGGGTTGTTGAAGGTCATTACAGCAGTAACTAGCAGAGGCAGGATGTGAAGACAAGTTTTGGGATCCTTGTCCTCTCTTGCTTGAGAAGAGAATCAGAATGGTAGAGGTTTCTGAAGATCAACTCTACGGGCTCTTTGGGTTTCCTGGAAGAGGTGCATTGTGACAAAGAACGTTTTTGATCTTGAGAACCTGCCTGTATAATACAAGTGTCTGAGACAGCCAGACAGAAGGGAAAATAGACATTCCCCGTTTCCCCACTAAACCACAATTTAAGAACTCAGACTCCGAACTAGCTCTGAATTGCTATCTTGAGTGAGCCTGAGTAAATCATCTGCTTTCCCTCATCCAGAGTTCCTTAGATGTGAAATTGGGGTGGCAATCTATTCCTATTTCACAGGGTGTCTTGTGAAATGAACATAGACATTTCGTCCTTGTACTAGGTAACAGTGCATTAGCAGTGTGGTCTGTGGTCAAATTACTACTACCATGACCCAGGTCTGGCTGTACACAAGGATCAGGAGAAAGCCTTGGCTCTTGTGCAATTGTTGCATGGATTTTAATGCTGGCACATGTCTCCTTTCTCTTCCCTTCAGGGACTCAGGATAACTCAGTGCTTTAGGAAACAAATCTTTTAAGTACCTTTAACCTGTTGAGCTTATCACACCTCCTTGGAGAAAAATCCCCACATTTATGTAGATTGTCCAGTACCTCCCCCAAAATATGTCAGGACATCCCTACATACCATTCCTTAATTTTTCTTTTAAAATTATATTAAGACCCAACTTCAGATGCCCAGCACTTATGTAAAACTCAGGTGTGGCTGTCTGTGCCTGTAACCCCAGCACTTATAGGGTGGCCACTGGATAGGAATAGTGACAGAAGCACTGTTGGGGCTGTCAGGCTAGCTAGTCTAACTCATATAGTGATCTCTATGTTCAGTGAAATAGATTGTTTCAAAAATAAGGTGGAGAGCAATAGAACAATCAGCCAATGCTGGTCTCTGTCCAAGTGTGTAATGGCAAGGTATGTCCACCCCATACATGTGATATAACACACACACACACACACACACACACACACACACACACACACACACACACACATGAGTTGTACATTTTAAATTCAAATCTTTGCCATTATGCCCTAATGGGAAAAGCTTTAGGTTGGCAAAGAAGGTATTCACAGGTTCACCTCTCTAGGATCTTTTATCTGAGCCTTCTCTGTCAAGGACTCCTGATTTCCTTGGATTTTGCACAGTTACTCAGAAACTGCATGCATTTTAGTCACATCATTTTTTTTTTCTTTTTCAGAAATGCTGGAGCAAAACCACACTCACTTTATGACTGAGAACTGTGGTGGAGGCAGAGGAGAGTTCAGCAACACCTGATTCTTGCTCATGCTTTGGCCACTCAGCAATCTTACGTGAATATCACTGTCTCTTGACACTTCTGTTGTGGAAGCAAAAATGTATTTCTTATATTAAAGCTAGGCATCAGGAAACCCTGATGGGTAGGAATAGAGAGAGGTGTCTGTGGTGCTGGACAGGTTTATAGTTCCTTAGTCTTTGGCACATTGACTGTTCTGAGTCCTGGTATGCAGTTTTGAAAATTGGGGATTAAGTAAGTTTATGGAG
This sequence comes from Mus caroli, assembly GCF_978045245.1. Classification (NCBI taxonomy): domain Eukaryota; kingdom Metazoa; phylum Chordata; class Mammalia; order Rodentia; family Muridae; genus Mus; species Mus caroli. Next base: position 98,181,300 of record NW_028227261.1, read on the forward strand.
GCTAAACACCTTGAAGCCTATAAGGTAATTAGAATGATATTGTTATTATACACCAGTATTAGTATGATAATTAGCAGAGTATGTGGGGATCCTAATGGATGACTCTGTATTTCTTTAACACCAATGCCTTTTATTTGTAGGAAGTGTAAGAGCTTAAGCCACAGGCCATTTCCTTCCCTGGGATTTGCTGGATCTTCTTCTTGCTGATTTGGGCAGTGACCAGGACCTGTGGATTTTAGAGAGAAGCTATTGGTGGCTTATCAAGTACTGTGAATAGGTTTCTTTTCCTTCTCCGTGTGTTGTATGTTTGTACTCATGTGTACATGTGCACATAGGTACATGTGAATAGAGATCAGATTGATTTTGGATATTCCTTAGTCCTCTTGTATTTTTTAAAAAATTTTTATTGATTGGATTGGTTGTTTGACAATTTCATACATGTTTATAATATGTGGTTCATTCTCGCCCTCCACCCCTTTTACTTCCTTCTTATCCCTTCGTCCCCATCCTCACTACAATCTCTTTCCCACATCCATGTCTTCTTTTGTGGCCCACTGATTTTAGTAAGATATGTCTGTGTAATGACTAGACTATGTGATATTTTACAGGTACAGCTTTCCTGTCATAAATAGGAAACACTGTTGTTCAGCAGACATGTTGATGCTCTGTCTTTTAGAATTTCTCTGCCAGCTCTTCCTCAGTGTTCCCCAAGCTTGCAAGGTTACAGGTTTGCTGTAAGGGCTATGTTGTATCAGTTAAGACTGGGAACCAGAAGGTCAGCTGTTCACTGCTTTTTACCAGTTGGATATTTCTGTAATGGACTCTTTGTGATGCAAGAAGTTTCTTTGATGAATGGTGGAAGCTACACACACCTGTGGGTATAGAGATGGGCATTTAGAATAACAGAAATGACACAGGGTTAGGAAAATGGCAACAGTAGATTCTATCTAGGAGCAATTACCTCAACAGCAACAGGTAACAGTTTCGGGCATGAATTCTCTTCTATTGAGTAGATCTAAAGTCTAATTCGATGGCTATTGGTTACTCCCAAAATATAAGTACCACTATTACATGCTTGGGGACATCTTTCCCTGCTAGTCACCGTGGTTTGTAGGCTTCACAGCTGGCTAGGTCTGGTTTCTTTTCTCCCTTGGCACTGGCCAATTTCTTCCCATGAGTGTTGGAAATCTGAACTGAGATCCTCAGATTGTGTGATAGATAAACACTTTCTTGGTTGAGCCATTTCCCCAACCAGATAGATTTATTTTTGGCCATTGTGTAGTAAATATGTTAGTCATGAAGCTAATGTTCTTTTCCTTTCCCTGAATTTCGAGGTTGTGAAGCACAGAGCATTAAAGCAGTGTGAGGATAGTATTGACAATGTCACAAGGCATCAAAATAGCTCAGCAAAAGGACAGGAAATATCTTTAATCCAGCGGCCAAGAGGAGGGATGAATGGCCACTTTGTGGCTTTCTCCAATGAAAGGACTTTCTTGGTATGTGAGGGTGAAGAAATGGAGAATTACATACAGAAGAACTATCATATGCCCAAGACTGTAGCAGATGCTTTCTTAAGACTCCTGGTAACTGATTTGCTATGTATATAACAAGGAACTTAATATTCCTTACACTTAATATTCAAATGGGGAAAACAGAAAGAATTGTCAGAAAATGGTATTTATTTATTTATTTATTTAAACCAGCATGTCTGAAATAACCTTCCAAAATCCAATGTGCAACATGGTAGAAGATCACTAGGGCTTCATTCAGAAGCCTTGGGTTCTATTTATTTCTCAGAGGCTCAAATTTTTCCTCTGGGAGAGAGGCATAGTAATGCAGGTGCTGCCATCTTAATAGATGGGTATGGGGTTAGGGTTAAACAAATCCACATGATCTATGCTTGCATTTGAAATATCCCCCATGGGTGCATATGTTTCATCACTATCTGGGACTCTGGCTGGGGAGGTTGTGGAATCTTTAGAGTGTGCAGTATAACTACTGGGCATATGATACTAGGGACAGACCTTGAGGGTTACAGCCTGGCCCTGCATGCTGCTTGCTCTTTGGCTCCTGACCTCCTGAGAAGTGAAGAGTATGTGTTCACTCTCATGCTGCTGTGTCATTTCTACCTTGATGGACTGTTGTCTCTGACACCATGAGCCAAAATAAAATAGACTCTCCTTCCATGAAGTTGTTTCTCACAAATGATTTCTCACAGAGACATATTGATAGTGAATTTTGCTGATACAACTCACGTATGTTAAATACACTGTGATATGTTATCATTATTTTATTAATATCAGAAAATAGTAAACTAAATGGCATTTTAAGATGATTTTGATTTCTATCAATCAATTTCTATATCTGTTTAGAGATTCTGTATTTAAAATAATTCTGTGCTCTTTTTGTTTGTGATATACAGAAAAGTAGTTGTCCCAGCAAAACAGAAAAATGACACTTGTAGAATTCTTAACTCTGAAACTGCTAGCTGTCTCTGCTAAGGAAGATTTATTATGTGAGCACACATGGTTTTATTCAGGTGTGATATATTATGTGAAATATTATGACACAGTATAATACGTTAGATGAAAAGATGCACATACTTACAGATTTAGAGATAAGTGCGTACCTCATTTATTTATAAAAATACACTGGTCAAAAACAAAACATAAGACAGCAATAAACTACGGAAAGATAAAGCTTAGATTCTGCTGCTTTTCAAATTCTGATCCAATCTAATCCCATGCTAAGTCACAGGTTACTCAGGAGGAGTGTTGTGCTCTTCACCAAAGAGGTGACACTTTCACTCTTTGTAGATAAGAGATATAGAGAAAATGCAAGCCAGGTAAGTAATCTTACCTTTTCTAGGAGTCACATCAGAGAGATTAAGAGGGCATCAGATCTCATCACAGATGGTTGTGATCCACCATGTGATTGCTAGGATTTGAACTCAGGACCTTTGGAAGAGCAATCAATGTTTTTAACTGCTGAGCCATCTCTCCAGCTCCAACAGAAATGTTTTGAACATGAATGGCCTTCTGAGACTGGGAGTCCTTCATCAGCTTAGCTACCACTTTACCACTGGGAAGGAGTCTGTGATGAGTCATCCTGAGGCTGGACACATGAAACATTGTGATAAACTACTTAACAGTGAACACAATGACCACTTAACACAGTGTAACGGAACCAGGTGACTTATGAGAGACTCCATATCTTCAGAGTCTCAGGACTCCCTTCTTGGAGTTTGTGTCAGTGAATTTCTTGCTTCTCTCAGAGTATCACAGGCTGAGGGAGCCAGAACAGTGATTATTTATTTGTCTCACATCTCTGGAGGCCACCCAATATCACGGGTTATATAGCTGTTGAGGTCCTTCCTTCAGAACATCACAGGGGAAGGGTGCATAGCACGTGGGACTAGAGAATGGCAATGAGAGGAATGTACATGCAGCAAAGCCATTCCTGAGGTTTGTGAACCCACTCAACCAGCAAAGGCATTGATTTCTTCATGGTGGCATAGCCTCATGTTATGCTGGTAATTATAGTTTAACCTGCATTTTGGAGGGGCTACTCAATCCCTAGCTAGGTGATTGTAGCACTAGACTCTGAGTTTTTTCAAGGATATGCCAAGTGGGATATTGAGCAATGCTTCCTTGGCTCTAGATATGAGAAGAATTGAATTGCTAAGAACCAAAGCAAATGCATCTTTGTCTCAACTGAAGACGTCAGGACCAGCCATGGTGGCATTGGTTGGCCTCACAGCTTTTTGGGTTCTGGTTCTACCTACCAGAGTTCATACAGCAACCTAGTGTTTCTTCAGATTTTCCCTTCCTTTGTTTTCTGGATACTGAGTACTCCTACTTGTGACTGTCTTCCCTCAGACTTCTATTTCACAGATATGTGACCTCTTGAAGAGCCTGGATAGTCCCCTTTCCTCCTTCTCTCCATCCATACCCCTCCACAGGGATCACATCGATTTTCTCAGACCTGTTCCTGATGGTCACATATTTTCTCTGCAGATGAGTCACCTACTAGTTGTTTTCCATCTGGCATGCCAAAGGAGCCAGCACATTCTCCCAGAGCTCTGTCAGTTGCTTGCCCCCCACCAGCCATCAGCCAGCCTGGCTGGACCCTGCAGTAGTGCTACGCTCCTTCCGTCTCCTTGTCTCCATCCATCACTGTGAGCTGTGGGTTTGGTTTTGTTTGTGTTTTGCTCATCTTCATCTCTCTCCCGTGCTCTTCTTTTGTTTCCTTAGCATAGTGGCACATGCCATTTTCCTGAAGGCCCTGAAATTTTGAAAAGACCTCAGGCATTTGAGGCCTTATTTTTGGTCCCTGAGTCTTTTTCAACCAAACAACTTTGCTTTTTATCTGATTCATAATGTGAGGTCTCATGATTTGGCCTGAAAGAGTGTTCTGATGGAAAAAATAAGTCTAGAAAAATCAATTTCCTCTGACTTCTCAACCTTGTAGTTCCAAGTCCCCAATCTAAGCAAACTCAAGAGAAAAAACCTAATCATGTCATAGTGAAGTTTAAAACATCTCCCAGAGTCCTTACTGCCCACAGGACACAGGCTGGCTTCAACACCAGCACTATTGGCATCTACTTTCTACTCTCTACTCTCTGTTTTTCCTCAGTCGTGCCTCATCCCTCACTTCTCCCGTGGTCAGGTTGGTTCTGAGCTCCCTGAATATAAGGACCATATCAGGCATTTGCAGTTTCTCTCATGGAAATTTCTCCTGGTTGTCATCTACATGGAAACTTGTCTTTTATGACTTGGTTTAAGAGTCACCTACTCCCGGAAGCATCCTTGATTTCACAAGAGGAAATGACTGGTCCTGTCATTTGTTCCTCTTCTATATCTTTTATGCACATGCACCTGTTATATTGAGTGTTCTGAATGCTTTCCTTGTCTCGTTGCCTCATTCCACTAGGAGTGGGAAACACAGCTGGCTTGGTTGTGTTTGTTTCCCCAATGACCATTATAGGCTGTCATAGCTGTCTCTAGAATACCAACTGAGAGGAAGTTTGAACTTAAGGCTTAATTATAGTCTGTGCAAGTAGGCTAGGATGGAGCCTCTCTGTAGAAGGCTGGAGATGATGGTTTTCTTTAATTGATTCATTTTTTGAATAGAACAGATAGCCAACCAACAAGCATTAGGAAATGTCAACATAAGCTTATCAATTTACAATTTATTTTGTCTATGAACCCAATGCATTCAAATCAGCTTCTATATGATCTGCAATTTGATCTTTGATACATACTAGTATTCTACAAGTAACAGTGATGAAAAACATTGCTATTTATACTTAACCAATTGGTTCATGTAACCAATTTCTATTTCCATGGTCTTGGTTTATATTTACAAATTCATGTTGGGCAGGGCAGGCACCACTAATATTTTATAGACACACAGAACCAATGCTTAGACATCACATGACTTGCCTAAAGTCACCCAGCTGGAAGGTAATAGAATCCAGTGTTAAGTCATCCTATTTCAAGGTAGGTCAGTATTGATATCTCTATAATAGTCCCATGGTCACTCAAGGAGCACCCTTCTATTTACCTGATCATGAGAATAGTTCAGTGGGACCAGAAAATACACTTACGTGGACCCACCTGTGTGGAATTTGGCCATGTGAGGGATGGGCTTTTCCATTTCTGTGTTAATCTGCTCCCCCATTAATGGCCGGGGCTTCTCCATGTCAAGCTGCCAAGACTCTGCAATGGCCATTGCATTTTGTTGACAGGTAACAAAGGTGATCCTTGTCTTGCTGTCAATTTTACACCCTCTGGGGTTGCCAAGGGAGCCCCACATGCCAGGAAGGGCTTTGTTGTGGTCCGTGACTCACTTGGTTCTCTCCTCTGCCCCTCCCTGGGTGCAGGGTATTACAATCTGCCAATTGCACAATTACAGGACATCTCTGGGTGAATTGACAGAGGATGGGAAGAAAAACAAACAGACAAACAAGCTAACCGGAATACGAATGGGCCACTGTTACAGGAAGCAGAAGAGACCCCACTGTAGCAGAGCTTTTAAAAATCTCATCTACAAAATGCTTCTGTCATCACCCAGAGACCTCCTATAGGCATTCACTCTCCAAAGGAAGCCTTTGCCCAAGGTATTTCCACCCACAGAATCTTTACTGTCTTATGGGACCAGGAAGATGAGTAGGAGAGTCTCTTTATACTTATTGAGAAGTAGCCCAAACCACTGCTATGATGAGGTCATCTTACATGTTCAAAGCTGGGTCCTTCTCAATGGTACCTTGGAAGGTCATCTATTTAGAGGATAGAGTGACTTTGTTAGGACAACAGAAAGCTCTTAAGAAAACTGGAATTCCAGGATAAAACAAGCACTTTAATCTCCCCATGTAGCGTGTATTTGTAATGAATCACCCAATATATAAGTGTGACTAGAGCTTATCTCAATTACCACTATTAATTGTTACCCTGTCTTCTAAAGGTCACTGATGAAACTCTTCACCTGTAGAGGGAAAAGGGGTCAATGTCTGGTCTGGCTAGTATCTTATTCCATGATTACCTGTTTTATGAATTCATTCTTGGCTGTGGGCAAAGGCCTGACCTATGCTTGGCTCTGTGTAAGTGCCTAGTGAACCAGAGAAATGTATAAGGCTGTCTGTGTTCTCAGGAAACTGTCATTGAGAGAGCTAGGAGTAGACTACTGCAGTACCCTGTGCTAAGTGCAGACTTTGAAATACCTACAGGTTGCTTTTGGAGGACAGAGGAATAGCTCCCAGCTTGGGTGACTAGCAAAACTTCATGGAGATGTTTCTTTCTTTTTTATTATTAAATATTTTCTTTATTTACATTTCAAATGTTATCTCCTTTCCTTGTTTCCCCTCTGAAAAACCCTCTATCCCATCCCCACTTCCCATGGTCACCAACCCACCCACTCCTGCTTCCTGGCCCTGGCATTCCCCTACACTGGGGCATTGAGCCTTCACAGGACCAAGGGCCTCTCCTCCCATTGATGACAGACAAGGCCATCCTCTGCTACATATGCAGCTGGAGCCATGGGTCCCTCTATGTGTACTCTTTGGTTGATGGTTTAGTCCCTGGGAGCTCTGAGGGTACTGATTGGTTCCTCCTATGGGGCTGCAAATCCCTTCAACTCCTTGGGTCCTTTTTCTATTTCCTCCATTGGTGACCCTGTGCTCAGTCCAATGAATGGCTGTGAACATCCACCTCTGTATTTTTCAGGCACTGGCAGAGCCTCTCAGGCAACAGCTATATCAGGCTCCTGTCAGCAAGCACTTGTTGGCATCCACAATAGTGTCTGGGTTTGGTAACTGTATGGATCCCCAGGTGGGACAGTCACTGGATGGCCTTTCCTTCAGTTTCTGCTCCAAACTTTGTCTCTGTATCACTATTTTTGGGTTGTACAAGCCTTAAGCCTTGAGCTTTATTCCTAGATTTTAAACTTGAGGATAGCCTACCAAATTGTTGAAAATCTCTCCCTCTCCCTCTCCCTCTCCCTCTCCCTCTCCCTCTCCCTCTCCCTCTCCCTCTCCCTCTCCCTCTCCCTCTCCCTCTCCCTCTCCCTCTCCCTCTCCCTCTCCCTCTCCCTCTCCCTCTCCCTCTCCCTCTCCCTCTCCCTCTCCCTCTCCCTCTCCACCTCCCTCTCCCTCTCCCTCTCCCTCTCCCTCTCCCTCTCCCTCTCCCTCTCCCTCTCCCTCTCCCTCCCCCTCCCCCTCCCCCTCCCCCTCCCCCTCCCCCTCCCCCTCCCTCTCCCTCTCCCTCTCCCTCTCCCTCTCCCTCTCCCTCTCCCTCTCCCTCTCCCTCTCCCTCTCCCTCTCCCTCTCCCTCTCCCTCTCCACCTCCCCCCTTCACCTCCCCCTTCCCCCCTCCCACACACACTTTTTCTTTCTTTTAGAAAAGAGGGTTTCATTTAATAGGAGGCTTGCTTGACTCATATGTCTTTCCAACAGTTGAAACATTTCCTATTTTGATCTCTGCTTATAATCTTGTAGTGGGACAGCCTGGTCTTATGATTGACTATGGTTTCTTCAGGAAATATACTCTTTTAGGTTCTTATGGGTAAGACCATTAGCCTTAAGGAATTCTGTTTATTGGGAACATAGAAGATCATTGCAGCAATGGGTGCTCAGAGTAATGCCAGCATGCTGGGAATCGCAGCAGTCTATGGAAAGAGCGTTCTGTACTTGGGCATGAAGGAGAGATGTTCATTCTAAGGGAGTGATGCCAAGCAGGTTAGAAAAACCTTAACAATCTGGTATGGGAGGGTAGGAAAATGTCAGAAGAAATCCAGACCTGAAAGCATGACAATACAATACCTTGGAAATAGGCTGGCCTATGGGCGCAGAAACCAAGAACAGGGAAAGGAAGGGAGGGGCTGGACATGAGAAGCCTTAGAGGTCAGGCTGGTCCCAAACAAGATTAAAAATCAGGTTTAGAGGAGCAAGTGTCTCAGTTACTGGAAACTTCAAGCCCCGAAAACTTGTCAGTGATCATAGGCAGTAGGGAGAGTTGATGAGGGATCTATTTTAAGAAAATCTTTCTGACAACTGAGTGGAGAATAAATGAGAAGGGCTAAACTTAGGTTTCAGCTCCTCCCCAAAGACTCATCAATAGATGTAGGTATCCTTTATTAGACATCTACTTCTCTAGCTCAGTGGTGTGCAAGAATCAGTTGAGGGAGAGTTTTAAAATACCAAATGCCCAGGTTAACCCTCGCAGTGACAGAGACTCTCTGAGATTTAAATTATCTCGTATTCTTAGGCACGTTCCAGGTGATTCAGGTGTATACTAAGCACGGAGAGTCCTTATGAACAATTTCTAATTGCCATTACACACACTGATATGCGCTCTTATCTAGAAGGTGGGCCACGGCCCCCTTACCCATCCTTGTGTACACAGTTTTCCTTTTCAGTTTGTTTGAATCGCTGAGTGGAGGGATAGTATGAACACTTGTGACTTGGCTGGGGCGTAAGGACTGCTAGTCTTGAGTGCTTCATGGGATGTTTCCTTCCTGACTCAGGGTTCTTGCCTTGATGGTGGCTTCCTGTCTCCCACTTGAAAAAGTCTTGCTGGGTGGCAAGGCATGGCAGTTACCTCCTTGGTACCCTTTAGGGATTCTGCAGTTTAACTACATCATACCCACCCACAAATAGATTCCCTTAACATTAGTTGCCTCATGTCTTAAAGGAGTGCTTTGCTTTATGAGTTTACTGGAATATTCTCCTACACCAAAACCATGGGAACACCATGGTGGCAGACTCCCTGCCACCCACTTGGCCCGACAGTGAGTAACATGTACAATTTGCTGCAGGGGAGTGTTCCTCTCCAATCTCAACTGAGCTGGAACTCACGGGAAAGGCTCTGTCCTTTTAGATGATCCAGAGCCAGGATGTTGCAAATGTGATTTCTTTCCCAGGGGTGCTGTGGCTCTCTGTAGAATACAAATGAGTCGTAGGTTGTAGAATGCTTTACTGAAGAAAATTCCTACCATATGCCAGTCCTAGGCATAGACATGCCATACAGAGGGAAGGCTGGGCATGTAGAATTTGGGAGAACAAGAAAAGAGCTGAACCATTTGCATGCTGAAAACTTTGTTTGTGCTAGCAAGGTGCTAATTTGTGAAATGACTGAATGATTAGAAAGTATGTTCAGGAAACTAGGCCACCACAGGCAACAGGCTGCTCTCAGCATACAGATGTGTACTTCCACTTCCTGTCTCCAGATTTCAGGCTGGATCCTCCATATTGCTAGAGGGCAGGAGGCCTCTTGGGGATCTGAGTCTAGCTAGAGGACTTAAGTGTGCAGTCTCCTTCAAACTTAAGAATCTCTAGCTTTTAGAGCACAGGTCAAGGGAACTTAGCCTCTGTACCTCCCTCTTATGTCACTAACATCACCTGCACCCAATGAGGCTCCAGGACTCAATCTTGGCACCCCCTACTTCTGTCACCAGCATCACCTGTACCCAGTGAGGCTCCAGTACTCAGTCTTGACACCTCCTACTTCTGTGACGAGCATCACCTGTACCCAATGAGGCCTCAGTACTCAGCCTCTGTACCTCCTTCTTCTGTTACCAGCATCACCTGCATCCCATGAGGCGCAAGTGCTTGTTTTTGCTAAGTGTGCTCACATCCCTTCATCTTTCCTTTGCTCTCTCTATTCTACTTCCATTACAGAGGTGGCTCTTTTCTTTGTTTTTATTTATTTGAAAGCATTTTTATGTGACTGTTAATCAGTGAAAATAGAGAAAATAATGATAAACAAGAAAGTGTGAAGAAGAAAAATAAGAATGGTCAATTAAACCCATAGTTCCATTATTTATATCCCTCCAGGACATTTTAAATACATTTATAAGTGTATCTTAAATGCCAGTACATATAGTCTTTCTTTAAAATGGACCATAACATATTTTCTTCATATCTTCCATTACTTTTCATATGATTAAATATAATATATATGCTATAGAAAGAATATGAAGAATATGACCAAATGAAAACAAACAGATCAAAAATTAGCTTCCACCTTGTATAGCCATTGAGAGTCATGATGTACTTATTCTTTTTATTCTTACATTTCAGTTTTTCCCTATGAACAACTGAGCCTGCATATACACATAGCTATAATTTACTCATGGGAAAAAGTCACGGGTCACAGAAACATGTGAAGTAAACCACCCCCTGGCTATTCTTGTGACCCACAGTCCTAGCTCTGTAATTAGCCATTGTTTAAATGTTCTTTTTGAGGGTTGGGGGTATTATTTGAAGAGATTTATGTATATTAAAGAGCATGATTATCATGGCTACATGTCTCCCCTTTCCCACTCCCTCCTTCCTTCCTTCCCTCCCTTCTCCCCTCCCTCTTTTCTTTTTAACTTTCTCCATGTCCCAGGCTGGAAACTCCTGAGCAGAAGCAGTTGTTCTACCTCAGCCTCCCGTAGCAGCTTGGTCCACTCCAGGCACACAGCACAGCACTCATGGGTGGGGTTGGGGAGCTCTATGCAGCAGTGGTCATATCTCTCTAAGATCATGTACACATGAAGACATGTTTTTATCATGCTTCTATCTCCTGCCAGTGTTTGCTTGTGTGCCTTTCTCTAGGGGTTGAGTCAGTTATACAGTACCATTTATAACCATTTCCCTCTGCAAATTTAGAAGGCTACTTGCTGTAAAATAAACATGACTTTGACTTGGAGTTGGCTATCACTCCCTCCTGACCGTCCCACTTATTTCTTCACCAGCCCCTCCCACTTGCTTACCAGTGGAGAAAGTCTCAACATCTCATTGACCAAATTTTAAGTCTTAGTTCTTTTCTGTATGTCACTCAACAAGTAATATTATAACCAACTAGTGAAGCTACAGAAGGAGAACTTTGATGCACTGTAATAACCAATTCAGCAAGAGATCCCAAACTTTGAAAGGCCAAAGAGTGAGGCTTGATGATTATCAATGACGAAAAAGGTCCAGAACAATGCATCAGCACCAGAATGTGAATTCTCCATGAATAATTGAAAGCAGTGAAAATATTTGAAAACAATACTAGTCACACTCTGTAAAAATATGTTTTATAATTTAAGGATTCCACCTAAGATCACTGCTCACATTGCTGTACCTCAGCTCAGGAAGCTCTGTGCCTCAGAGGGATTAATGAGGATTAACTACGTTTGTGACCTTATGGCGTGTTCCCGGTGCTTAGTGTATGCTAATTATTAAAGGTGGAATGATGAATCCAGGAGGAAGTGGTGTCTCCTCTGTGGCTTCTCATGAAGAGAACGAAGGGTGACCACCCAGAAGCAGTTTAGAGAAGACCTTCTGTAGCCTGAATGTTAATCTTGGGGTTCAGTGACAGCAGTTCCTTGATTCAGAGGATCAGCAATGAGGCCCTAAGACTTTGTAGTTCTCTCTCTCTCTCTTTCTCTCTCTCTCTCTCTCTTTCTCTCTCTCTCTTTCTTTCTATCTTTCTTTCTCTCCTCGTTCTCTCCTCGTTCTCTCCTCTTTCTCTCTTTTTCTCTTTCTTTCTTTCTTTCTTTCTTTCTTTCTTTCTTTCTTTCTTTCTTTCTTTCTTTCTTTCTTTCTTTCTTTCTCTCCAGTCAGGGTTTCTCTGTGCATCCCGGCTATTCTGGAACTCTGTAGACCAGGTTGGCCTCAATCCCAGAGATTACTCTGCATTTCTAATGCACACACAGTGCTGCCATGGCTGTGAACCACATTTTTCAGAAATACTTATGGGGGATCAGGCAATCAAGTTGAGGCTAGACTAAATGAATATCTATTCCCGCCTCCAGACCTTTGGAATCTGTCTGCAGAAATCATTCACCATTCAATGGTCATAGACAGGTGTCAGTGGAATGTGTTTAAAGAAACTTATTGGTATTTTACAGGTAATGCTTGTACTACAAAATTTAAGAGACACGAAAAGAGTACTCAGTAAAAGAACAAAGCCTTCCTTCTCCCTTCTCTAGTCACCCGGTTCCTTTCCTGAGGCTTTATTTACAATTATTAGGCTTTGGTGGTGGTGGTAGAGTATATTTTTTTCCCCAGAGGCAATCTGGGTATGTGTAATCATATACTTTTCTTCTCTAGTTCTTCTATCTTACTTTTTCCCTCTGAGATGTATCATAGAACCATCATATATTAGTACATATGGAGTTGTTGCAACAACTAAGATAACTTTGTATTAACATATAAATTAAACAGTTCTCTATTGATAAATATTCCTTGCACAGTTTTACTTGCATAATGTTACCATGAAGACATTTGGACACATCTCATGTCAGACAAATAGAATCTATTCCCAGGAGCAGAATTGCTGGATCAAAGGACATGGGTGTCTAACATTTTGATGGGTGGTACCACCTTGCTTTACATGGCTGCTTTGGCAGTCTGCAGTTCCACTAGACACGCACGGGGCGTTCTTTCCCCACACCCTGGCCCACACCAGATTTGCAAATTGCTTTGATGTCTGCCAGTGTGGTAGGTGCTGATGTCTCATTGCGGTTTACTTTGCATTTCCCATAGTAGGAGTGACATTGAGACAGTTAACCCATTGTCCCTCAGCCATTCCCATTTCATTTCCAGGAGGTTCCGGCTGCTAACCTTTCCTGGTGATTGGCACGCACTCCTTACAAATAAGGAAATTCATCATTTGTCATGTGAGTTACAAACATTTCCTGCAGATAGCTTTATTTGGGCTTAGTCAGGTGTCATAACCTTTGCATAGTCTCATGGGTCAGATTTTTCAGTTGTGTGTATTTGTGTATGTGTGTTTGCCATACGGTCCCTGGCTCTCCCAGTTAGAAAACACCAAATGATTCTCCTTGGTTTATTCTGGTGTTTTTCCATTTTACTCTCTCTTATTTAAATCTGCGATGTAACTAGAACTTACCTCAATAGGCAAGGTGTGGACCTATTTTTTTTTCCAGGAGGTCACAAAAGATCACATAGTAAACAATCTTTCTCCTAGTCACAGTTGAACACTGTTTTCTGTGAACATACATGTCCCATGTTTATGTCTTAACTATCTACTCCATTCCATTGATTTACCCACTTGTGAGCCTTCTTGAATGATTGTAACTTTTTTTTAATTTCTTTTTTTATTTTTAATATTTTTTTATTACGTATTTTCCTCAATTACATTTCCAATGCTATCCCAAAAGTCCCCCATTACTCCCCCCCCCCACTTCCTTACCCACCCATTCCCATTTTTTTGGCCCTGGCGTTCCCCTGTACTGGGGCATATAAAGTTTGATGTCCAATGGGCCTCTCTTTCCAGTGATGGCCGACTAGGCCATCTTTTGATACATATGCAGCTAGAGTCAAGAGCTCCGGGGTACTGGTTAGTTCATAATGTTGTTCCACCTATAGGGTTGCAGATCCCTTTAGCTCCTTGGGTACTTTCTCTAGCTCCTCCATTGGGAGCCCTGTGATACATCCAATAGCTGACTGTGAGCATCCACTTCTGTGTTTGCTAGGCCCCGGCCTAGTCTCACAAGAGACAGCTATATCTGGGTCATTTCAGCAAAATCTTGCTAGTGTATGCAATGGTGTCAGCATTTGGAAGCTGATTATGGGATGGATCCCTGGATATGGCAGTCTCTAGATGGTCCATCCTTTCGTCACAGCTCCAAACTTTGTCTCTGTAACTCCTTCCATGGGTGTTTTGTTCCCAATTTTAAGAAGGGGCACAGTGTTCACACTTTGGTCTTCATTCTTCTTGAGTTTCATGCATTTAGCAAATTGTATCTTATATCTTGGGTATCCTAAGTTTTGGGCTAATATCCACTTATCAGTGAGATGATTGTAACTTTTAATAGCTTTCAAAACATTTTATTTATTTATTTATTTATTGGTTTTTTTGAGACAGGGTTTCTCTGTGTAGCCCTGGCTGTCCTGGAACTCACTTTGTAGACCAGGCTGGCCTCGAACTCAGAAATACACCTGCCTCTGCCTCCCGAGTGTTGGGCTTAAAGGTGTGTGCCACCACGCCTGGCATTAAATACTGAGTGAGCTGGTCACCATTCATTACTCCTGTCTCCCTACTCCTTGTCTTTTTCTCTTTGTGGGGGATTACTCTTACCTGTTTCAACTTTGAATGGTGCATGTCTATGCTTGTGTGGTTAAAAAACATCTGAATGCCATTTTTTTGATGGTGCTTTAGATTTTAGGTAGATTTAAGGCAACAGATGTTTTTATGATACTGAGTGTTCTTAACAAAGAACACTGTGCATTTTCTACTGGTTTGTTTTTCTTTTGGCTCTTAAGAATAACATCTTAAAGTTTTCTATATGTAGATTGTATAGATCTTCTCTTCCTCATCTTGATCTTGGTTATTCTCAGATCTTTTGACTTTTTCCTTTGAGTCTGCCAGTGTGAGTGTGTGTATTTGTGTTTGTGTGTGTTTGTATGTTTGCTTGTGTGTGTGGAGTGTGTGAGTGGGTAAGTGCACAAATGAAGATGTAGATGGTAGCCATAGGTCAACCTCCAGTGCTTATCTATACGCACCAACTTCTTCTCCTCCTCCTCCCTCTTCCTTCTTCCTCCTCCTCCCCCTCTTCCTTTTCTTCCTCCTCCCTCTCCCCCTCTTCCTTCTCTTCCTCCTCCTCCTCTTCCTCCTCTTCCTTATCCTTCCTCCATTTTGTCTTGAGAAGCTAGTTTCAGGGTTCTGCCTGTCTCCCCCATCACCAGATCTGAGATTCCAAGCATACTCTGCCATGCCTGGCTTCTTAAATTCGGGTTTCTTCTTGGGCTGATGGTTCAGTAAAGATTAAGAACACTGTTCTTCCAGAGGACCCAGGCTTAATTTCTGGCTCATACATGGTGACTCACAGTTGTCAGAAATTCTAGTTCCAGGGGATGTAGAATCATCTTCCAGCCTCCAAGAACATCAGGCATACATGCAGTACACATACACACATGTGGTAAACACCTATACAGATAAATGTAAATAAAATCAAATGTGGTTCTGGGGCTCACATTCAGGCTTCCAAGGCAATCACTTTTCTGACTGAGACATCTCCCAATTCTTTAAAAAAGAACTTTTAAAGATAGAAGTTTGAGACATGTTCTTACCATTATAACCCAGGCTAGTCTAGAATTTGTGATCCCTCTGTTTACTCTGCATGCTGGTATTATAGGAGTGTGCTATGTAACCTGGTTTGTCGGTTGTTGTTGCTGTTTGTTTTGTTTTCCAATTGTAGATAGATTTTCCCTTTCATTACGTCTTCTAATTGATTATTGTTTGAATATGGGAAAACTATTAGTTTTTCTATAGTAACTTGGTGCCCAACCACCCTAATGAACCTTCTTCTTCTTCTTCTTCTTCTTCTTCTTCTTCTTCTTCTTCTTCTTCTTCTTCTTCTTCTTCTTCTTCTTCTTCTTCTTCTTCTTCTTCTTCTTCTTCCTTCTTCTTCTTCTTCTTCTTCTTCTTCTTCTTCTTCTTCTTCTTCTTCTTCTTCTTCTTCTTCTTCTTCTTCTTCTTCTTCCTTCTTCTTCTTCTTCTTCTTCTTCTTCTTCTTCTTCTTCTTCTTCTTCTTCTTCTTCTTCTTCTTCTTCTTCTTCTTCTCAGCTGTCCTTCAGTGTTCCTTTGGTGTTTTATATGAACCATCAGGCAGTCTGAGGTTTAGACTGAGGTTTCTGCTCCCCCATTATTTACAGCAGTGCATATTTTAGTCGACAGAGAATGTGAGTGATGTTTTCTAGAATATTCTGGAATATTTTCATCCCTTTGGCACCATCTTCAAACACTCAAGAGATGTAAATTCTGAGGTAATACCCATTGTCTATCTTGGATCATCTAAATTAATTTCATTGGCCAGTACCCATAACACTTGCCTCTGCTCCAGGTTTTAGATCTATTGTCTTTATATCTGAACAACTGTCTTAGTTATTGGCTTCAGAGTGTAAAGACTCATGGGAGCCAACAGCTTCCTCAGCCCCTTTCTGCCATCAATGGCAATGCCCTTCTATTGTTTTCCTAGGAAGCAGACGCCGCGCTTTTAGTTAGGATATAGGTCCTTCAGTGCTGAGTAAGTCATCATTCCTGTTTTGAAGACTTAAGAATGACTCTTTAAGCTCCTCCCAAGAATTCTTATGGATAAGCACATGATCATTTTGATTTATTCATATCACCAACAATGATGTTATACTAATTTGAAGTCATCTTGTTGATCTCTTTTATATGAGATTTTTTTTTCCATAAAATTTGTCTTCTTCCTAAATTACCAGTTGTGTTTCTTTGAGGTCTCAGGCACGGATTGAGCCAGCTGAGTGTCTATCTGTTATGTTGAATTGTGACACCCCCTCCCTCTATCTCATAAGCTCATAAGCTTACTGCCTCTTTCTCAGTCCCAAGATCTATGATTTCCGTGTCTTATCCATTGTCTTTACTAAGTTCTACCCAATAAAGCATGAGCCACATGGGCAAGAATTTCCTCTCTTGGAAAAGGTCACTTTCTTTAGCTCTTTATAGATCCTCACCCTTCAATATTCAACCAGAGCGATGCAGAGGGAGAAGGGCAACAAGTTCCTAAACTTGTACTTTTGAGAACCCAGAGCTGCTAGGGGCTTCCTTCTGACCTCTCAGTAGAAAGTCTTCAATGTCAGTTTTTGGGCCTGTTCCAGGTCACTTGCTTACCACAGAGCAGTCATTAGCCTCTCAACACTGCTCAGGGCATGCCTGGCACCCATTGATTCAGCAGGGCACAGCCTAAAGACATAGACTCAGCCAGACTGGTCTGACATGTGTCCTCAGCAGTTTCTCCAAGTGCCACGTCAGCCCAGAGGCTGGTCTCCCATGCACCTGTGTTCCTCTGGTGAAGAATCATGCCTCCTCACATCCCTTTATCTAGCCAGAGATCTGAGGCTATGCTGATTTTCCAGAATTGGCAGAGATTTAATCCCAGGAAATAGCCTTCCGAAGGGAAGAACATGCCAACTCAGAGTTCCCCAACAAATAGGCATTGACTTCTGGTTGCCAGTTCAATAGTGAATGCAACCATGGAATTCTCAGATAAGGGATAAATTTGATCAGATAACCGAAACAGAAAAGATTCCAGTCAGTGAATGACCATTCTATTAAACAAACCTAAAATGCCAATCTTCTTAACATCCCTTCTTTGCCTTCCTGGTCAAGCTTTAACATGCTGACCTGCCTCTTCTCCCTCTGTCACCTTTTTACAGGCACTAAACATTTGCTGTCTGAACCCAGCACATGCACCTCTTGACAGATTCTCCCCTCTGAATAGTAAGTGCTTTTCTACATTGCCTGATGATCTTTTCCTCATCTTCCAAGACTCAACTCAACTGCCCATCCATCCTTTGATACTCTGCCTTTGAGATCCTGTCTTAAATTTGACTCAATTTTCTTCTTACATGATCAACTAGTTCTCTAAGCTCCAGTGGTAGCACATTTACCCTTCTTCTAAGTACATTCCATATATACATTCCATACATCTTCTGGCTCTGTAATTTTCAGTGTTGGACACTAGATGAATAGAACACCCATCTGTATTTTTATACACTCTCTAGTGTGCTTTGTACATTGGGACAATGACATATACCTCATGAATAGTTAACACATACCTATACAGTGGTTTTGGGCTCCAAAGCTGTTTTACTGATGGCTATTAATCTGAACAGTATCAAGATCGTTGTTCTAGCTGTTATACCTAGCATGAACTTTATCTTACTGGTATAAGCTCCATAAAAGTTGGTTAAACAAGTCATAAGCTTCTATATAAATATAATGATAAAGCTTTAAATAAGATGCTGAAAAGATGCAAAGGTAGGAAGGAATTGAGTCATGATTGTTCATTAATACAGCATCTAGAGATATTGGTTTTAAGTTAAGATAAAATTATGATAAAATACCACCTTAGGCAGGTTACTCATCTTCCTAGGCCAGAGTCAGCAAACTTACCCTGTTAAGAGTCAGATAGGCACCCTCTCAGAAGCAGAGGGGATGGGGTGACAAACTTGGAGAGGGAGGACTGGGAAGAGTGGGTAACATTTGGAATGTAAATAAATAAAGTAATTTAATAAATAAATTTATAAAAAACCTTTCAGAGTCAACTAGTAAATATTAAGTATACCAAGCCATGTATTTCTCAATGTTGCTACTATAACAGACAAATATAAATGTATGTACTTGCCTATATGGCAATGAAATTTTATTGGCAAGAACAGATGACCAGGTCTGGTTAACCCAGTGAATGGACCCCTCTTATAGTTTATTATTCCTAGTTGTATTTCATGAGTTAGTTTTGCAACATGCTTAGCCTATGACTGGTGATGAGGTATTGTTTAACAATGCTTACAAATACCAACAATAGTCGTGATTTGAGGTCTTACAAGAAAAGACATATTTGATTTGTGTATTACTTATGAAGTCCCAAAGGAACACAAGATGGAGCGGGGTGTTGGGGGAAATCCATTAAGGATATGGCATGAGTTAATAACTCTGATGTCGAGAGAACCCAGAAACTGCTGGAACATTCCCTGAGTGACAGTGTGGCAGAAGTAACGAGGAGTAAAAGTTGAACTCTTTCTTCCTTAGGATGAGATGGGGACAATGGATGCCTCTCCTCCCTTAGGGAGTATCAGAGAAAATTAACTATACATATGCAGTGCTTGGTGTTTACATCTTGACTATGTCCTTTCACCTGCTGGGTAAAGTCATTGGGTTCTGACTTGTACCTACTGTCTGATTCCAAGACTTGTGGCTATTTTGTTGAGTGGGAAGCAAATGTCATCTCTGTGTCCCCCCTTATCCTTTTAGATAAGAATAGGTGGCTGGACCACTAAAGTCCAGGAGACTGATTTCTTGACCGAGATTCTCGATGTGCTATCTGGATCCCCCTGAGGTAGAATCACCTGGAAGCAGAAGATAAAAGCAGGAATTCCTGGCAGCCGTCCTGTGATCAGGACTCAGGATCTTTCCTCTGGGGCTCAATTCAGAAGTGGCTTTTAAGGTGAATCTCCACACGCTACAGTTGACAAAGACCCACTGGTGTTCTGAAGGAAGCTCAATGGGCTTCCGAGACTCCATTCCAGTCTCCTTCACCAGATTCTTAACTGTTTAAAACCAGTATAATCAATGAAAGTTAGAAAACTATGCTTGCCAGCAGCTTTCCTGGCCTTCCTTATAACATTAACTTAGGTTTTAAAATAAATCATATCATGAACAGATAGGTATCTGTGGGCTTCTAGTTGCATGACTCTTTGAATGTCCAGCAGCAAACAGTCCAGCCCCAAGTCGAGCCTGCACTGGGCACTCTTATGAGGTTTCTTCCTCTGCAGATCCCTGGCTTGCTTTCTCCCTGGGCTTCTGGGATAGAGGCTACACTCTGGATCTTGGTGGTTAGAACATATCTTCCCACAGACTTCTCCAAACGATATTGGCTAAATTCCCCTGAAGAGACTCAAATAATCTCCTCTCAGGCTTCTGCTTTCAGTCAGTCCAGTGTCCTCTTCTCAGTGGGATATGAATTTTATTGCATCAAAGAGCTATCCATTTCCAAGGGCATTTTGCTATCTTCACACATGTATTTAACACACACACACACACACCACACACACACACATTTATTTCTACAACTTTGTTTATAGCAAATTGACACACTAGAGGTTTCACTAATTTAAAGATTTCCTGGTGATGTCAAAGGCCAAAGAATTCCCTTCATCTTCTGATGAGTAACTGCTACCTTGGGATATGAAATGACATGTCCAAAGTTGGGTGTCTGACCCGTGGCTGAGTCAGGGGGTCACATGTGGATTTTGTAGTCTGCAAAGCTATCTTTCTAATCCTATGTGTCTGGGTTCATTCCTAACTTGAGCTCTGGGCAAATACAACCATGGAATTGTAAACAGGGCAGGAGAAGAATCACTGGATACTTTGCAAGTAGTGGCCATCCAAGCAGTACAAAGGATTGAAAGTCTTGCACCCAATCCAGTGTCTCTCAGTAAGCTGGGGCAGCTGACTTGGATAATTCTCTTAGAGTCACGCTAGATGGCAGTGTTTTAACGTCAACAGGGAAAGGGCTAGGGCTGCTGTTTTGAAGAATAGCCTGGGACAGCCATAGCAAAAGGCTTGACAAGGGCATCCCCTTGGAGCTCAGGTTCTAGGAACAATGGATTCAGGTCTCTGTTGTGACTTGAGGCTTCAGCTTGGAGCAGGGCCAGAGTCTGGTTATGTAATAAGTGAGACCATAGTTTTCTGTCATTGACGATGAGAACCACCTGCCGTTCAGACTCACAAGGTTCAGAGTCGGGCCCAAACATCCCTGCTTTATCAACAATCCCTATGTGCCCCAGTGTCCTGGGATTCCTCAGAGTGTTTGTCCAGTGAGGGCGTCCGCCCTGGGTTGCGAGACCCTGGTGTGAAGTAGTGCACTGTGCTTCCTGCTGATGACATGAGGCAGGTGCCGAGGATGCACATGCGAACAAACCGCAATCGGGAAGCCCCAGATCCAAGGGGAGGCAGTATTTGAAATCCTAAACAAGGCTCAGGGATGTTGGAAGTGTTGCTTGCTGCAGCTCAGTCCCTGCTCTGTCCTGCGTAGCCTCGAGCATGGAGCTAGTCACTTACTCCATGACTAATTCATTAATGGGCTTTGATGAGATTTCTCACTTGGAAAGTGAGGACCACGGAAACAGTCCCTCCAAGGAGCTGCACAGTTACACTTCTGTGGACAGCATCCTTTCTCAGTCAG